>NW_008796218.1:14180830-14213085 GCF_000699145.1 Aptenodytes forsteri | reverse complement strand
GGACTTGGAAAATATCTTTAACACAGAAAACTTAAAATGAGAGGGAAGCCAATACGTTAAGGGAATGAGGAGAACACATTTACATTGAGGCAAAACTTGAAGAGTAATAAGCAATTTATATATATACACTACTCAGTTTGTAGATTGGATGCATAGAGGTTCAGGGCCAGGCTACTTTCCTATTTTCCATACTGATAACAAATAGAAACGGGCAATAAATACAATTGCTTGCTTTGAAAACTGGGAGAGGAACCTTTAATTCTAAGCTTACGTGTAAGGACACAAAAAGGTTTAAGGATCGGTGGCAGGTAAATCCCTGAATTCAACCTGAAGCAACACCACAAAAACTTGTCTAATGGGTGTTTTTTTCAATGAGTTGGTAGTTTGTGTAATACGTTCCAGTTCATGGTGCAATACTCCAGCCCCCTCTATGACTTCATATGTCTGCTGAGGAGACCCGAGGGGTATGATGTCATAGCACACGGAAACAAAGCAGTTGCCTGAGAACATCAGGTTCTTGCTCAAGTGCTAAATCCACAGCTCTGAGGCAGCATATTTGTGAAAAGAAAATACTGTTTCCTCCCCACACTGCACTACTTTTGTGATTGGATGGAACATCTCCTTGCCCGGTATTTTCAGTCTCTTAAGTGCAGCCTGAGTATTTTTATTTATGCAATCTAAGAGCGACTGCTGGGAATGCTTAAGATATGATGCGCCCTAACAACAGAATACATTTGACCTGAATGTGGACTGCAACATCAGGCGCAGTGTTTATGGCAGATGATTTGTTTGGCTTTTGATGTTATGCTCTCTTTTTTAAAACACGTCTAGCAAAATCTATGCGATGCTCAACGTGACATTGCTTTTTCAGCTTCTAAAAGCTGCAAGTCTCATTCTCAGCATCTAGGAGTACAGACTGTCAGTGTATGTAAATGTCTTGCAGGTATGATTTTAATGCCAAATTGCATGGAAGTTTTCCATTACTTCAGAGACCTCTAGATATTTTGAGAAATACCAAGTATGGATATAGACGTCTACGTTCTTTCATAACTTTCTCTTTCAGTAAATGAACAGGAATGTTTGGTGTGGTTAGCTAGCTGGTTTTTTCATATTAAAATGTTAATCTGTTTTAAGTAATGTGGACATCTGCTGAAATAATTGACGCTCATTTTTCATATACGTGTTAAATGTCCTTAACGTGCAGGTATGAGGGTAGATGAATTACAGGGAAAATACAATTTGGCAACATCTACACTTTAATTTTTGTCAACTTTTATCAGGGTACAAAAGTTGGTATTTGTATGTTAGGGGGACAAAGAGGTAGAAGGTTAGAAGAGTATACATCTAACTCAAAGAATAAGCAGCTTTTATGTTTATTTCTTCATTGTCTAAACTTGGAAGAAAAACAAGTTACTGTGAATGTAAATGAAAAGCATGTGAGATCCTCTGTTCTTTCAACACATGGCTTATGGTCTGCAGAACAGACCAAATTTTAAGTAAATATTTGAAAACAACAGTTACAGCACTGGACCCAAAGTAGGACACTGCCTGTTGTAAGACATGTTGCATATTGTGGTGTTAGGTCTACTCAATTCCAGAGAAGTCAGATGTTTAAATGAAGGTTGGGTGAAGTTTTAATGAAGTTTTGAATTTAACTTTGAACACTAATTAAATCATTTTTCTTAGTCTGAGTCTCTCTTCCTTTCATGTATCATTTAGTCAGTCAAACTATATACTATTGTTGACTTATCTGTCCTCCATTGTTTTGGCATATAGCAACATTCAGTTACATGACTGCACTCTTTGTAACATATGCACCCCAAGCAGGGCTTTTTTGCCAAATATCGCTGACAACCTATTCATCGACTTGGCAGGGTACCCAAGCACACCGAACTGTGTAGCTCTGCACAGCTTCTCCTTCTCCACAGTCACTGTATTGACAGAATCTGCACGTCTCCCAGAAGGAGATGTGAGAGAGATGTCGGGCTCTGCCAGGGAGTTAAGCAGAAGCTGTCAGCTTTTTCCAGCAGTGTGCAAGTTCTGTGTAGCCTCAGATACCATTGTCAGAGCAGGAACAATAACACTTGGAAATCTGACTTCTGAGTGCATATTCAAATGAAGTGCTATACAGGTATGAAAATAACCTCACCTTTGCATTCTTACTGAACATAGTAAACTTCCTTGGGCAGGGCTGGCTAGTTGTGGTATCATGTAAATTACATCTGTGTTCACTAGATCTCACATTAAGGCAAGTGTTACCATGCCATGTGTGAAATTTGACTCTGGGTCTAAATGAATCCCCATTCAGAGTAAGTTCTGGTGTGGGCAATTTCAGTCCAAAAGATGAAGTTTGGAAAAATTCTGAGTCTGTTAATAAGGCAGTTGCAGAACTGTGTAGAGACCTCAATTTATAAGACTTTCTCATAGTGTGTATACTTCTAATCATTAGGCTTTTAAAGTGCATTCCTACCTGCTCTAGCCCTGCCTCCAACAGCCAATTAGAGGTTGCGCAGATGTCTGTAAGAAATTAAGAATTAGTAAGTATGTGGTATAGTCAATGCTATTTTGTGTGTCCCATTTCCAAGCTAATCAACAATCTCCAGCTCTAGAAATCTCGTGTCTCTTGTGGCTGATTGAATAGTGCAACATGGGAGACAGGTGGAATCTTTGAGGAAAAACAGTTTAGGCAGAGATGCTTGCCTCTTCCTGACCTTTTGATATTGAGATAATATATATATACATCTGTATATACTTAGCCCACTTTAAAAGTTCTTTTCATATTTGCTTAACAGTTTTCCTGTCTCCCAGTTAGTCTGAAACTTGTTTCTTGAACACTATTTTGAATTGCCAAATATAATTCAAAATACTTTAATTCATTCTTTTAAATAATGCATTACTGAAATATTAATACTACCAAGTTATTTTATTTCCACTTCCCAATAAAATTAACAGTATTAAACTGTATTATTTTGAAGATTTGTGAATGTTCCTTTCCGAGGTACTGTACACACATCTTAATGCAGGAAGTGCCAAGAACAACTTACAAAAGTGGATTTCACAGCAATTGTATCAGTTACATCACTGTTTATCCTGATCTTCGGTGTATACCTCTGTTCAAAGCTGGAGCTTAAGAAGGACAAATTTGTATGACCTAGTTAGAACTGGATCTTAAAGCAAATTTATCTTCTGTTATCTATGCTCTTCTGTTGCATATAAAAATGAAATGTGCTCTGACATACTACTGTGCATAATGCATGAATCTTCTCATTATGGTAAATTTACGGTGATTAAAGTGGTCTTAATTAGCTTTACACATATGAAGAGGCTAGCAGTAAATTAGACTCCATTCTCCTCTCACATAAGGTGTCCCTGTTGTGTTTCTGTTATTCATGTTAAACCCTTCAAAGATTCCTTCTCTGAGCCACAAGCTGTGATGTGATATTATTAAAGGGTCTTCACTGGATCCTGGCTTCTGGTCTTTGGGGAGAAGAAACAGCCACCTGATCAAAGAGAGGTGTTAAACCTTCATAGGTTCTGGCAGAAAGATCTATAGCGAAGTGGAGATGAGCTGTACTGATATTGATACGATATGCAGTTATTTCAATAATCTATTCGGGATAGCTCCCACTAAAGCAACATGTAGCTGGGACCTGCGTAATCGAGTTTTCTTCCAGTCTCAAAGTTATTTATGTAACTTCATAGCACTGTGGTAGAGGAGGTAGAACTGATCAGAACAGTAGATAAATTAGAAAAGGAAAAAGAAAAAAAAAAATCAGTGCTGCCAAAAACGTGCTACTGAACCATAACCCTCTCCTCTTACATTTGAGGAGAGTTAGTATGCATAGACTTCACGTAACAGTCTGCAGATGCTGCAGACTGTAACACTGGAAATGCTGCATGCCGTAGTCTTCAATCAGTGTGGTTCATCCTGCTTCCTTTAGAGCTTCACAGGCATAATTTGACCTCCGTGTACTCATTTCTGAGCCTTTTTTTTCATCAGGCTCCAATCCACTGAAATATTTCCCACACTTCTTTTATGATTGCAGGCATAATTAGGAAAAGACATAATTAAAGTCATAAGCACTTTTTATGCATATTGCTATGATTTTTGGCTGTTTACATCTGGTATTTTTGAGAATTCACTGACGTGCACACAATATCATGGATTCCAAATAATCTAGATAAAGTGAACAGTGAAGAGTAAAGCATAGTTATCAAGTCACTACAAAATGTTAACTTGTCATCTATGGGCTTTGGGCCTAAAACTGCACTAAACGTGTATGGTTAATTTGGTTGTGCGCACATACAATTACTGTGTTTTGTGCATGGTTTTGCTAATTGCACGCACATAGTATAAACAGGTATGGTTGCATAGGAGAGTTCCAAAATTATGGTCCTGCCTTCAAAAAAAAAAAAGCAAACAAATAACTTCAGTAAATGAACATTTCAAGCCACGTACTTCTGATCTAGCAGGTTACTGCTCTTTATTTCATTCCCCAACCATTTTCTTAAATTTTTCAGTTTGATCTACTGCTATCCTTGTTTCTTACGCAGTAGGGTCAAAACCCCAAAATATTATTTTTGTCCTAGGAGGAAAGAAAAAGTAATGGTTGGCATTTAATTCATATTAGTCCCTGTGCATGCAATAGCACTGTACCTATCAACTGTGTAAAATGTCTTTGTATTCTTTGGCATTATTATCACTCTCTGATAATAATGTTTATTAGATGCAGCCTTTCAATATGTCTAGCATCTTCTACCTAAAACATAAAAATCACTACTAGTAACTAGCACCCCAGTTCAACCAGATAATTAAGGCCTTACCAAAACCTAGTAGCAAAACTAATCAAATTCAGTGCATATGTGCAGCTAGGAATGGGTTTAAGTAGTGAGCTGGCTGAATCGTAAGGCAGTTAAGGTATCAGTGCAAAACCATAACCATTTAGCAGAAGGAAAAGTGAGACTTAACGAAGTGATTTCCTTGAGGCTGTGCAATAAAGTCAGTAGTTTACAACACTAGCTTTTAAAACCTTGTTCTATCTACCAGGCCACCAGAGTATAGAAATGTCACTTCTAGGAACAACAGGGTTTGGTTTAAATATAGCTCAACTAATACTAAAAATTGGTTGGAAGAGTGGCAGATGTGAACGGATATGCTCTTTGTGCCTTTGCTCTAATGCGAAGCAGTATTTTACATTTCTTGTAATCTAGTGGCATAGAAAATTCCCAAAATATCCTTAAATGCTTTGGGAACTGTAACTCAGAAACTCATAGAAAAACATAGGTGGTCTTGTTTTCATGCCCTTTGTATTATATATTATTGAGCCATATACAGAATAATACCCTGCCAAACGGTGATCCCATAGCCCAAACTAATCTTTGTAGAGCAGATGGGAGTTTGACAGGGGAAGAGACAAGCTGACAGCTTTTCCTCAAATAAAAGTCATACAGTGTGTTTCCAGTGCCAAGCTGGATTTGACATTTAATTAAAAAAGTACCTCAGGAAAAAAAAAAGACCAAAAAAACCCCCCACCAAACCCCGCAACCCCCAAAAAACAAAGTAGCACACATGCACTGATACAGCTACAGAATCAATTTGGCCTTATTTAAACCTGAAACCTTGGTGCCCAGAAGGCATATCATTTTGGGGAGCGGGGGGAGAAATCACTGAAGTACCATGGGGAATATAGACAGCATTAAAAATGTATGTTGACTGGTCTCTGCTACCAAACTTGGCTTGAGGGTATAGTGATGCTTAATAAGCAAAAGGAATTACTATAAATACTCAGCCCGAGCTACTACAATTGGAATATAAAATGGATGGTATATTCTGATAGGCTGGAGTACAGTAGTTGTGTCTCTTTTTGGTGCATTTGTGAAGTCAAGAATATTGGAGAGATGAAAAACCTTAGCAGCTTTGCAGAAAATACTTGTAGTCGTAGAAGATAGAGTTTCTGTGTTTCAGATCTCTGTTCAAGATCACCCCGTCATGCAAACCAAAGGCAACCATAGCTGGCTCTGGTATCCTTTTGATTCCTCACAGATTTTTAGGGTATATTCTGGAGCAGTTTCTGTCCATGAGGTGGTCCTGTGTTGCTCTCAGCTCTCCCTTGTTGCTGCATTCTTCCTTGGCAGCAGCAGTTGCTGGCACTCAGTTCTTTTCTGAAAACTTCTCACACTCAAAGGGGAGAAAGAAACACCAGAATCAGTGTTAAAAAAGGCATGAGATTCTAGGGAAGGTGTCCCAAACCCTTCACGACAAAATACATGTTTCCCTCAGCCCCTTTTTTTTATTCATGGTTGCCTGCTTACATGGAGAACCTGAAGATGATGAATTTGATGATGGCTATATGAAAAAAAAAGCACAATTAAATTAGGAAGCTAGAATTGTTCCGTTTGCAGTCAGGCAAGGATTATTATAATAACTTGCAGATTGTATGCTATTTTCTGAGGGTTCAAATTCCGTGTCAAAAAAACTGATGGTTGGGGAGGGGGGAAAGCAGCATAACACAAGTTCCTTGATGTTTCTATGTGACTTGGCACATAAATACGTTATTAATTTTATTATTTAAATTTGTACATCATACTGCTCTGAAAAGAAAATGAGGATAGTTTGTTTCCCAAAGGGATTTTCAATGTAAGTGATGGCTGTAGAGATGACATGACAAACTAGCAAGCTGTAACTTGGAGGGGTTTTGTTAATTTTTTAAGTAATTCTGTACAACCTCCTCACTATATCAGGTTTAATAAAAGAGAAGTACAGAATTTATTTATCATTACGGTGATAATGTAAGCTACTAAAATCCTACACTAATAATTGCTTCATTCTGGGTAGGAATGTAAAAGCAATAGTTATTCCTATTTCTTAAAGGGATTTATTAACTTTGAGTAAGATTTTCAAAGATGGTGAGGTAGGTACCTAATAATGCCTAGATTTTGAAAAGTACTAAGCAAGTTGCATCGTTATTTCCTAATGCTTCTGGAATTATCTGACTGACATTTTTGGTGACTTCTGAAGACCTCAGTAGCTGTTTATTGGTACTTGTAGACACATGAGTTTCTTTCGTATTTTGTCTGTGTGAAGCTTAACTGTCACTCAGGGATACACTCAAAGTATGTGAATGTCCGGAGTTGCTACTGACTTGGAAAGTCTGAGCAGTTCAGCCCTCAGGCATCTCTCAGTAAGAAGTAGGTGTTCCTCCAGCTGGAGCCTAGCAGGATTTGCAAGTGAGATCACTGAATACTGTGGGGCAAGAACAGGCTCTTTATGAAGCACAGGCTCTGCTTGGGGCAAAAGTGATCGTGCCCCATTGATGGAAGGGCAAACCACTCAGAGCACTGACTGATCGCTACGGTCAAGTGGTGGACACATGATCAGCCCCCTCTTCCCTCACTGACTGTGTTTTAAAAACTTGCCTCTCGATTTTCTTTTTAGGGAAAAGTCACAGGTGCCTCCCTATGGAAGCATTTGCATCTGCAGTCCTGTAGTGAACAGAGATGGCTTCTGTTAGGCCCGAGTGTGGTAGCTTTGCCTCAGAGAGGCGTGGGATTTCGGAGCTGCTCTGACTTGAGCACTTCCTCATTTTCATTAGTGCTTTTTATTTCCTTATTCCTCCAAGCAGTTGCAGGTCAGTGTCATGACTGACACAGCTCCTTGCCCAGCTTGTTGGTTGCTTTGAATCCCACACAGAGATACATACCTCTGCCCACAACATGTATATTGAGCCTCAACACTAAATTCAGGCCCCTGAGATTCCCACTGGGGACAACGGTCCCAAAATTAAGTCAGTTGGCACCAGACCTCAAGGAATCGGAATCCTTCACTGGTATTCTATCCCTAGTTGCTTTTAAAAGTAGTTTTTGGAGTCCTGCATAACTTTGGCTCTCTTGGAAACAAGTTACCCTGTTTTATTATTTAGGTTAGCTATTTCATAAATAAATACCAGATTTCAGCCATTTTGGTAATTGTCTTAGTAGAAAGAAGCTTTTGAAACTATTGTTTCTACTTTCATTTAATCCAGGATGATACTATTTCATACAATTGCATGCTAAGGAGGATTACTACTGGTTCTGGCTTTGCTGCCTTAAAGCACTAGCTGTATTGAGATTTTAAAAAATCCAGCAACAATAACAACTAAAAAATTACAATTTCTCTAGGGAGCCAAGATTAAAAATCAGTATAATGTGCCTTGGTAGAACATTTAAGTCCTGTCGACAATAGAACATGAACTTTTTACAACACCTTTGGCAAGAGCCAGTTAAGACAGTCTTTACAGATTCCCCCCCCCCCCCCCCCCCCCCCCCCTCATTTTATTAAGTAGTGGATTTAATCCCTGTGGAATTTTAATAATTTTAACTGCAGCAGAAAAAGGTATTTGTTTCTTTCTTTAAGTTTCTCGCTTTAATAATCAAGTAAAGGATAGGTTGTTTACTCTTCATGCATTTCAATGAATCTTAGGTTTAATAAAAGTTGAAATACCATATAATGTTAGTAAAATACAGTAAAATGATATGGAAACATTCTTTATTAGTGTAGGTTTTGAGACACTAAATATATTACTGGATGTTTGGAAAATTAGAATATCACAGCCTGTATCCAAAGTATGTATACACTTACATATAGACAATAATGGCTTTGAAGAGAAGCAATATTCTCGGAAATCTAAAAATTGCGTCAAGTGAATTAGTAGGGTCTCTTCTATGGAATAATTCAGGCATGTTAGTATTCATTGATTCCTCTTATTATGGTAGCAGTGGTTGAATCAGTGCTGATCTATACCAAAAGCTGCTCACTGGACTAGATGACAGTGTATCACAGGATGTTACCAGGATGGAAATTCCTACAACAAAAAAAGCACAGCTTTTGTTATTTTGTCTAGTGTTTATATTTCTGTGAATTATTTGGGGTCTCTTCCTTTTATCCTAGGTTGTACGAGACTTTAATTAGTAGCTTTATTCGTAAAGCATTGAGAAGTTTTTTAATCTATACAAAAGACCATAGCAAGGAAGAGTTCACAAAGGACCTTGAAAATTCATATCAAAGACAGCAAGTCATTATCACTAAAAATGAAAAGCAATACTGAAGCCAAATAAAATTGGGACTGTCCTAAAATTCAGGAATAACCTCTCTTTCCACACATGCTGTAAAGAATTGAAATTATACAGTTCAGAGCATTTCTGTTATCTGAGCAGTAGGTAGAAAAAGTACATCTTCCAAAACCAAATGATGCTTGGATAATTGACAGCATTAGTGCAACCTCATGTAAATAGAAGATGAAAGGTGAGAAGAAGGAAGCAAATATCAGAATTTTTACGACTTTATCACTTCTCCTTGAGAACCTGGAGGCATAACACTCATAAAACATTACAGACACCAAGAGATCTAATGAACACACATATAGCATCATAAAGAGATGACATTTGCATTAAAGGGGGCTTTATCTGTTGCATAATTGCATCTTAAGTAATGTAGAAAGCTGAACATAAGAGCTGCCAACCTAACTCACTGAATCAGAGGGAGGTTATACTGCAGGAATCTGATAATCGTGCCATAGTCGTGCTTTAATGCTGCCAGGACAATATGGCAGCAGCAGCCGGTGAGGGGTCTCGCAGTGAGAGATCTCGCAGCCGAGGGAGCCTGGCTCACACTAGATTCTGGAGCTGTTCATCATGGAAAAGGAAGAACAAAAGGAGTAGTAGTATGACTTACTCATTTCAAAAGTGACAAATTAATCAGTGTTTTCAAGACAGTAATATAAAAATAATTCTTTATTTACCAGCTAGTTTTAGATCACAAATGATTAATTCTTCTATGGAGGTATGGTCTGTATTGTGAAGTTCTATTTTACAATAATGCTGAAATCAAGCCTCCTAACTTTTCTGTCCTGGAAGAATACAATTCTTGTTTGTACTTATGGATGACGTCAATGATGCGATGGAACTGTGCACATCAGCAAACTGCAGTGGTAACCCATAAATATGAGGCTATGCAGTTGGCTATATTGAATCATGTGCAGAAACTGGGCATTACGTGTGATTCTGCCTACCCAACAGAAAACTTCGGGAAGCCTCAGATAGGACGCCATTTTTCTCACTGTAGAATTTATAGAAGCTGTGGCATCTGCCGAACAGAATGGGCACTGTTGTGCACTCAAAACTAGCACTCAAATATTAATTCTTAACAAGGCATTAATTTGTGTCCGTCCGTAGCTGCAGCTGACCTAGAGTGTAGCAGCAAATAGACTCCCTGGCGTAAAGGACCACACTTGTACTCTGCGTGTCTCCATGTCTTCCTAGGGCTGTCTGCAAAGCACAGGTTGTGTTCAGGTTGGCAGCCTTGCCATTTTTCAAATCTTAATGAGTTATACTTTACTTAATTCAAGTCTTTCTCAGACCTTGTCTTTGCCTCTGCTCAAATGGGATTATGATCTTGCCAATACACTTCAGGCTGTTAATCA
This sequence comes from Aptenodytes forsteri, assembly GCF_000699145.1. Lineage (NCBI taxonomy): Eukaryota > Metazoa > Chordata > Aves > Sphenisciformes > Spheniscidae > Aptenodytes > Aptenodytes forsteri. The sequence goes on along the minus strand of NW_008796218.1, from coordinate 14,202,628 downwards.
GATCCCGGCTACTGTGACCTTACAGTCTGCTTTTTTTTAAAGGAAAACCGCCAAAGGTTCTTTGTTGTTGAATCACTTCTTTTGCTGCTTACTTTCTGCCTTTGGGCACTTCTCTCCCTTTTATTCTCTTGCCCCCTGTGTGTTTCACCACCTGTGTGAACTGATTACTCTAAACAGAAAGATTCACCAATGTGACTTAACTCTGGATTTCTGAATTGAGGAAATTTTACTGCTTCTTACAATTTTTACTGGGGGGTGATTTAAAGCAAAAACTGTTCTTTGTATTTATCTACATAATAATGTAACAACTGCATTATATCCTTGTGTTTTCCAGTTCATCTTGCAAGTACGTATTTTGCTCTTCTATGTGGATCTAGGCTAGACCTCACAAAGTTCTGGTTTAGAATGAGCAAAAACTGAAAAGGATTTTGCAGAAAATCTTTGCTTTCCTCAGAAAATGTGATTTCTCAAAGAAACATATTTATTTAAACCTACAATATTTAAATCCTGGCATGCTGTCATGCAAGGAGCTGTCTCTTATCCTTATTTTTATATTCACTGGGCTCCCTCACTGAATTTCCATTTTCCATGTTACAAGTTCTCGTCATGTGCTAACCCCTTTCACCAAAGGGGCAATTCCCCTAATGTCATCAGAGATGTAGGAACCAACAGCAAGCTTCGCTCCGAGTGCTACTACAGCATATTTTGTGGGTATTTAGTTGTTTTCAACAATTTCTGATTGGTTTTGCCAAACATAAAGCTTCCATGGGAAGAAAAATGCTAAAATTCATTGACACTTCATACCATCTTTATATGCCTTTATTTTTATTCTTTATCTCAATTAAAGTTTTGAAACAAATAAAATAATTACTGAGACATACCCTGAAATTCTAACTGGCCTTGAGCTCAGATAGCACTAGTGCTTAGGTCTTGATCTGCACTTAGTAGCAGCTGTAGTATTTAACTCATTATTTACCATTTTTATATTTTATTGCATTGAAAATTAATTCAATGAAGAACCTGCAAGAGAAGTGATCTCAATTAAAGTTTTGAAACAAATAAAATAATTACTGAGACATACCCTGAAATTCTAACTGGCCTTGAGCTCAGATAGCACTAGTGCTTAGGTCTTGATCTGCACTTAGTAGCAGCTGTAGTATTTAACTCATTATTTACCATTTTTATATTTTATTGCATTGAAAATTAATTCAATGAAGAACCTGCAAGAGAAGATCCCCTCCTTTCTTAGGCATTTGTAGAAAAATACTTCCATTTTTAATTTTTCTTTGATTAAGCGCTTAACTAGGCTTGTGTGAAGTGAAAGGGAACAAATATTATACAGCAAATACAGTCATCACAGCATACTTCCTTTTTCTAAAGCATGGAGTTTCAAGTAGGTTTTACCCACTATAGTGAAGTGGTGATTTTTTGTTTTTTAGAAGGTGCTGAACACCATGTCTGGTAAAACTCTTTTCTATTTTACGTGAACCTGGGATTCAATCCATTTGTTGTGCTAACGTGGTTTTCTTTCGTGAAGTATTGCTGATACCTGTGACTCTTATAACTTCTTCACTATCCACTTGTTATGTCAGTAGAATTGAAGCTCACATGTGGACAGAAACCCAGCTTTCTAAGCCGATGAGCACCTGTAAAATTGAGAAATTAAGAAACTTCCCTTGTTTTACTGAGCACTTCGGATATGCTCTCTACCATGAGATGGCAGCAGTGAGCAGCATCTGCCCGCTAACCATTGTTAACGTGCGGTAATACAGGTTTTACTGAAGGCTACAATAAAGTTAACTGACATACCTTACACACACCTTGAAATTAGAAGTATGGGGAAGACATATTGAGCTAATAATCAGAAAACTTGTTAAGCATTGTCATCTGAACCGTTTTTTCCAACTGAAAGTAGAAGCTGCATGAATGTAAACTGTGCAAAGAATCTAAGTGCTGCAATGAACAGTTCTAATGTTAATATAAGTAAGTGTAACTGCATCTACACTATTTATGTTTGGCCGTAAAAATTTTTCTCATTTCAACTCCTTGTCATGGTTTTTTAGATGTTGAGGTTTTTCCACCTCATTTTTGCTCCATTATTTTTTTTAAAACTCTTTTTATATTCCAGGAAGCATTTACTGCCTGGAATATGCATAAAGTAGCAGGGAAGGGAAGAAGAGGTCAAGAGTCAGTACGTCTGTGCAGGTTCAGTAACTCCTGCAGTTACTGCTTCCTTGGAATACCTCTATGGGTTTCACAGTACTTGAGATTTTAGTGCCTCAGATTATTGTAGCTACACAAAAACAAGAAGGATGATCAGAGTTCTTTGTAGTCTTAACAGCAGGTGACCGAGCTAGGATAGGGGCTGGTCCTGTGAGCCACAGGAGAGATCTGCCTTGTGATATCCTCACAGCAGTAAAGAGAGAGATTTGGAAGTTTTAAAGTTTTGTTCCATTTGTGAACTTCCTCCAAGTTGTTTTTAAATAATTTTGAAAGTGATCCTGTACAAAATACGTAGAAAACACGGGAACAACAAAAGGGTATTCTTTCCCTGTGGTCTTGCTCCCTTGCAGAAAGAATGTATTTGAAGCTTGTTTGGTCTCACTTCCCAAAAGGATTTGGTAAGGATCAGGTTGGGGTGACTTGCTATTTTTGGTTGGAGAAATAGCGGAATGCAGGTGAAGGAGGACAGAATCCAAATCCAGTACTGCTGGCTAGCGTGTGAGGACCTCTGTGTCTGGGGGACACCACTGTTATTGGTTGCATCCCAGTAAAGAAGGGATGCAGTAGATGGTGCTGATTCACAGCTGCTGATAACAAGCAGGATTTAATGTTTTAGTGAAGTCATCAAGGTGCCATGTTACATTTAGGCATTGGGAAGCTGGAGTCTTGCCACTTGTCACAAAGGACTTCCAGGTCAATCCTGCTTGTTTTTAAATAATGTTCTTCCTTAAGGAGCATAGGAGACCCACATCTACCTTTGCTGTCACTAGCTTCCCACTGATTTGAGGACAGATTGAGTAACCACAGGAAACAGTCCCTCATGGTGATGTTTTTTATTACTGTTGTATCCTGCTGTGGAATACAAAGATAAGTGTGAGTAGAAACATGCAAAGCTCACAGAGGAAACTACTCAGGTAAATAACTCCACTGTTAAATGTATTTGCTAGATTACATCTCTGTTGGAGTTCAGTTAATCATTGAAGAGCCTCTGATTTGTGTGGTCTTCATAACACATCAACAGAAGGAGTTTCTCATTGAATTGTAGTGCTCAGTTTGTATGACCAGGGAATGTTGGTTTTTTTTTTTTTTTAACCTGGCAGAAAAAGGTACCTGTTTGCTGTTAGTGTAGTTCAAATGCAACAGGACCTGAATTTTGTTTTGGTTTTGCTTTACTTTGTTCTTTTGCCAGTAGCATAAGAAGCAGTTCAAATTTTGTACTTCATATTCATGGCTGTTGAAACAGAGTATCCTCTCTTAAAATAAAATGAAAACATGTATTTTCTGCCTCATATCCCACCCTACAACAGTTTACTGCAAAACCTCTGAGGTATTTTAGTTTCAGATGTTGTGCTGCTTAAAGAGGAATTCGTTGTTAGGTCTCTAACAGTTATTCAAAAGCTATTGATTCAGTGGATGATACGTCATCTAATGTATAAAATAACCTTGAAAACTAAAATGAGGCTCTGATGATAAAGTTCTGTGACTGTCATAGTATCATGCTGCATGTCTTAAGAGTCTGTTTCCAGGCAGATAGCTTACCCAGTCTCAAAGTAGGCTTTCAAACCACTGAGGTCTACCTAACTAGTTAATATTAATCATTGGAAGAAATTAAGAAAACATTAAATGGAAAACAATAAATTTGAGGCAGCCTTTGTCTCTCTGTGCAGACATTGTGGGCAGGGTTTGTAGTGTATTTCCTCCTATTAAAAAAAACCAAAACAAACACAAACCTAGGGACTTTTCTGTCTACAGGTTAGTTTTAGTTGCTTGTAATTTTACCAAATGAGTCAACTGGTTTTAAAATTTTCCTTTAAACTACTTTAGATCGACCCTTTCTGTCTGTCTTTGCCCCCTCACCCTCACATAACCAGTGTTAAAGTTAGTTAAGTAACCTTACCTCCTGTTGTGTGGTTTTTACAGCTAGATACAGCCACTAGGTAATTTTCTCTGCAATCACCCTTAGCAATATTTATTTTGTACAACAACATGCGAAAAGTAGACAGTCACATCCAGAAGTACAAAAGCAGCAGTAGCTCTGCTGCTTTAGTGCAATTACATTTGGTCTGTTCAGCAATGTCTCTGATTCTCACTGTGGTATCGCAATCACAGGAGAAGTGGGAAAACTACAAGCAGACCTCCTACACATGTGACTAACAGGTTTTTAGGATATACAAAGAGAGGCACAGGGTATTTCATGCATATTCTGTAGCTTACAAAGAGGAGAAGTCAAAAGTGCCAAGTTCACAATTTAGAAATACTCTGCCAAGTAAAAGATAAAGAAAAGAATAGTTGTGTCACTCTGGGAGGTTTCTTGTCTTGTGAGAGTACAAGCACAACATGAGATAGGCATTAGGAAAATGTTTTTAACATAGTGCTTGTATTGTGACAAACATGGACTCCTCAGGAGGTGCCATGCTTAAATACCCTTCCTGACTCCACCTGTGCGCCAGGAAATAGTCCTCAAATCTCTTCAGAGAGCAGAGCTGCTAAGATCTTTATTGATGCCAACCCATTCTTGTTGGAGGGTAACGAGCAGGAGACTAGAATAAAGAAAGATTTCAAACTCTGCTCGGTTTTAGGGACAGACTGAGCAGTGCCAGTTGATGTCAGAAATCCTGCTGTGCACAGTCCATTTTCCTGATTATGACATACTAAATAAACTGAGTCATGGTTATTAAAACACACAACTAGAAGGTTCCCTTTTTTTCTCTCTTCTTTACATAGTTAACCCAGGCTTAAAATGAAAATCGGAGGCTAGATTCTAATGCTTACTGTGGTGTGACTCTGAAGTAACTGCATTCACATCAATGCAGCTACTTGGTACAGCATCTAGGCAAGTGAGATTAAAACCTGACTCTAGGCCCATTCAGTGGGATTTGCAGTTTGTTTCATTTCTTGTTCAGGAAAGTTGGGAAAGAAATGGAAGTTTGCATTCAATGAATCTAACCTCCAAGAGCCCTTCATTAGCACTACAAAAACTCAGTCTCTGTAGCTGACCTGTAATAGTCTGTAAGAGTTTGCAGATACAAGCATTGTGTTTTATTAGTGTAAGTTTCATTTTTGCCCAGAGATAAAGCGGGGAACATAACCAAAGAATGCTGGCAGCTAAGTAGTGAGACTCTACAGAGATTGCAAAACTGCTTCAATTCTTATTTCTTTCCTTAAGTGAAAATATGCTTCTCCAAAAAAATCAAACTGACAACACTGAGAGAGATTCCACATATGACTCTTGTACAGTGGGCAATGGCTTCCAGAAGTTGGAGGCATTTGCAGGGAAAAAGAATAGCTCTGTTCTTAGCTCTACCAGTGCAAAGCTATGGGCTTGATCTATCAAATTCAAATGGACTTCTTTTATATCACTCTAGCTCAGGTGCTCTATGATGCTGGAAAAGTCCCTTAAATTGTCAGCCTACTTTTGCTTAAGAACTTGTGTCTGGTAACTTCACCACTTAACTAGAGTTAGAAGCTGTTCCGTTCTAGTTCCTTTTGCGGTCAGTGAGGATTTGAATTGCCCCATGACCATCTCTAGCCACTAAACACCTAAGGAGGCAAAAATAAGTGGCTCACGTAGGCATAGGTGGCTAAAGGCAGATAGGATGACTCCTGTATGCTTTGATGTGCTGGTGAATGAATAAAACGGGAACAAAAATATTTGTGTCTCTAAGAGATCTTGTGAGACTCTTTTTAGATGGGGAAGAGAGCTACGTATGACAGCAATTTAGTTGCTTCCAAAATAAAAATAATAAATCACACTAGATAATGCCTTGAAAGCAATTAATCAAGCCCCCATCATCCTCAAAATTATTACTATTAACAAAAAGCAAGAAATGAAATACCACTGTTGCATTGATTTATTGCCAGTGACCATGTAAAGCATCCAGTGGTGGATATACCAGCTTGTAAGATCTTTTGGTCAATTTAGTTGCTTCCAAAATAAAAATAATAAATCACACTAGATAATGCCTTGAAAGCAATTAATCAAGCCCCCATCATCCTCAAAATTATTACTATTAACAAAAAGCAAGAAATGAAATACCACTGTTGCATTGATTTATTGCCAGTGACCATGTAAAGCATCCAGTGGTGGATATACCAGCTTGTAAGATCTTTTGGTCAGGAGATGTCATTAGTGTCATTTCTGATGCAGCAGTGCATCTGAAAAGTGCTTCATGCACTATCATCATATGGCACCCTTTGGCATTCTGGTATCAGCCGACATAGTTCTCCTTTTGCTGCCGTAACTTGTTCCGTAAGCGCTACTTCTTGTTCAGTTCTGCTGAGTGATGGGTTGGGCAACCGAAACTTCAAAGTCCTAGTCTGTGTCTTCAAGATCCCAGCGCTTAAATGGCTAAATACTGAACTTCATTGTCTTTGTCTGCAACTTACCACCGGGTTTGGTACCACGCTTCCAATTTTTTCCTTGGTGTCTTTTGTTCTTTGATAGAAATCGTTTTTGTTTTGCCTGTGAGACTTAGTGCTGGTATACTCATTCCTGAGTTCACATCACATTTTGCAAACAAAAATTACAGAGAGGGGCAGCCTTGAATCTCTATTGATAAACAAAATAATTATGAGGTACAGCACTGGCACATCCAGATTTTTTCCAGATATTGCACTACTTAGTTATTCAGACTGTAGAAGAGGAAGTTTTGCATGTTGCCTAAGGCAGCGTACAGACTGTGTGCGTGATGTAACCCATCCGTGAGAGCCAACAGCTCTAAATTCTGTAGCTTTGCCTGATTATTCAATCTGTGTCACTGTGAATAGACTATTTCTGTTGAGGTGAGAAAGAAAAATAGCTTTTAGGATAGGATTTCTGTTGGTTTCATAGGGAGTTGCGTGACTAAACACTAATTGAGGTTCTGAGGTTTAGTGCTCACTTCTCAACAAACTCCTTTTGAAATTTCAACTTTGGAATGTAAAGCTGCTGTGCTGATTTTAAAAGCTCATCTGCATTTGTAAAACAGAAAAGTGTGGTGTTTTTTTTTTTTTTTACTTTCAAATTAATACTTTTCAGTTTCTGGCTACTCATCATAATTTTCTCTATACGGGCTTGTGCTCTCATTGAAAAACTGATATTTGACAGAAGCTTCATGTCTGGAAAGTAAAAACTGAATCTGATGGTTTACTCTGAGCTCTGGGCTAGTAAATTCAGTTGTAATAGAATGCAATTGAGCTACCTCAAAGCCAGCTCAGATGAGAGAGATGGTCTGCAGTTTAGATGTACCCAGATTACAGGATTGAGGCTTTCTTCTTTGCCACATCAGGAGCAAAACATTAACAACAGAAGTGCCTATGCATACTCCAGGCTGCGATCCAGGAACTTTCTCAAAAGATGACATCCTGTTACACTGTATGATTCAAAGTGCCAGCAATGAAAACAAAGTATAGACAAATTTAGAACTTGAGACCTAAATCCATTTGTGGTTTTACTAGCAGTTATCTGTCTTAAGAGACAATGTTACTAATCCATCATCTTATTATTTAAGATTCTAAAAAAAAAAAATCAATTTAAAGTGATAGAAACTGAGCTGAATGAACTGGAAGTTCTCTGTACTTTTGCTGTGGAATTGTGATGTTGTCCTGCTTCAAAGAGTCAGAAAGGGGAGGTCATTGTGAAACTATCCAGCTACTGGAAAATGTATCCTTTGATTTCTTGTTGATGTGCATTTGTCTATACTATTCCTTCTTGATAGTGGTAGAGCTGAAGCTTGTAGAAAAACACATTTCTATGTTACTGTTGGCTGAATCATAAATTATATGAAGAAGTATTTTTCATAATCTAATATTCCGTCGGATTGAATATATTTCTCGGATTATTCTTTTTTAAGTATTGAGGAAGAGAGTATAAGGGGGGGAAAGGGAGTATTGATTGTACTCTGAAAGGGAGGAGAAGTGGATTTATTTTTTTCTTCATGAAATGAAGGTATACCATTTTGTAGAGCAAGAACTGCTGAACTAGGTTTATTTTTATAATGTATTTATCTTCGGAAATTTTAAAACTTCCTAGGAAAATGTCAGTTTATCAAATTCAATTATGCAACCTTCAGACTTACTAAAACCTTACACTTTTCTACTTCCCACATCCTTTCTATATTTAAGAAGAGCCTTTTCTGCAGTAACTAGCCTTGACAGAGATAATTGGGAAAGCAGTTTGCTTTCTTCCTACCTACCTAATTTATGTTTTTACTTTTTAAACTAGTTCCTCACTCCAAGACAGAACATCTCAGTCGTAAGACTGTTTTACGGGTCACAAGGGTTTCCTGCACAAGCAATTGCTTAGGAGTGTTTTGAGTCTAGGTTGTGCAATTCATTACAATTCCAATGCCAGGTTGGTCTAATGGATCATTTTAAGACGTTCTAACAGCAGGGATAAATAATGAGGAGGAGTCTCGGCAGATCCTGTTTTAAGTCGTAAGGGTTTTACATAGCTATTTTATTTTTCAGTTTTTATAGTCGTTTTAGTCAACTTGTCTCGCAACATGAGTCTCTGTTCTTTGTCTCTTCATTTTAACTCGTGTACTAACTTTGTATACTGTGAGGTATAGAATATGTGAAGTAGATGGTATTGTGTGAAGCACAATGGCATGACTAATTATGATACAGGGTGGCACGTACTGGAGGTGTTTGGACAGGTTTGAGGATTTGCATCTTTTATGTTTTGGGTTTCAAATATGATTGCGCTGTTGCTGATTAGCTGTAAAGAACACTTTTCCAGCATAATGTCGGTTACAAGAAAAGGTTTTCGTTTGGTTCCTTTTGTTTTGTGCCCAGAAAAGATTTTTATAACTAATTCATATTTTTATATGTGTATACATAAGTATAGACTTTGGCACACTAAGTTTTACTCTTCTCTTCAGAAAGGGCCATTGCTGTCAATAGGGCTATAATACTGTACATGGCATAAATGTTGTCTTTTGAATTATTTTAAATAGCTCCTTGAGAAAATATTGCTGCAGGTTTTGTAGGGCTTTCCACTTTTATCTTCTCCATATTCAAAATATACCTTTGTATTCTATTTTTCATATACTACTTGTTGTAAGTATACTTGGAACAGCATACTTCAGCATGGTACCTCATAGAGTATTTGGAAAAATTTGCGGTCCTATTGAAGTAAATTGATATCTTGCCGTTGACTTCAAAGGGGGACAGAAGACCATTCACTGTGGATGTTTTGGGGTTTTTTTTTTAAGATGGAGGGGAATAATAAACAATTGCCTTTATAAGATAGAATCCTGTCAGAAAATCTGAACTATGATTAGCTGGTATTTAGACCTGAACTTTCCTAATAGTAGAAAATAATTCAAATAATCATTTATATATATACATTACTGATATTTCATGTTCATGCCACCAGGAAATCTAATGTGCATTGAAGAATATAATCTGACTTTACCTATCCTTCCTCTGAAAACACGGGTAGAAAACGTAGGCCTTTACAAAACATCAGAAGGTTATAAAAAGACCAGGCCATGGCAAGCTGAGGAGGGAATGGCTGGAACCCCCAAAGGACGTATTTGTTTAACTTTTAGTTGTTTTGGCTCCCTTAGCATCTGTAATCCTGTACTGGGTGCTGGAGGGGGGAGGGTTACAGCAGGCCAGCTCGATGACTATGGAGTCTTTACTTAACCTAAAGGAAATATGATAAGAAGGACATACATTAATCCTTCCCTTCTCGGGAGGTTAAGTTTATAACTCTAGGGTGGCAAAAGGAGCCTGTGTCATCAGAATTGCAACAGCTGGTTGCATCTCATGCAATAACTGTTGAACGTAAAATGAACTCTCGGTTTCTAGGAGCAAGGGCTAGCTGAGCTCTAGCTCAGTTCTCCTCTCCACTAGGTTACCTGCCTTAATGACGGCGCTGGAAAGTCACGTTCACCTCTATTCTCACCTATTGTTTCAATTAATGATTTCTTTAAAAAAAAGACAACTCAAAAAAAAACCAAACAACAAAACAAACAAACAAAAACCAAACAAACAAAAAAAACTTGCTTCCAGCAGGAGTGAGGGCAGTGTCTCCCCAAGGCCAAGACAATTTACAGTCAGGTGTATAGAGTGCTCAGTTAAGACATTAATTTGAATCCTTTTGGACTAAAGGGAACAGTGAATGTGGCTTTTCTATATTACCAATAGATGCTTTATCTACTGAGCTACCCTGTGAAAAGGGAGTGCTCAAGGGCTGTGTTTTGTATTTAAGTGTGTATTCTGCCTGTTTGAAGGGCATCTGTCTGACTGGACCTAGAGGAAGATAGGCAGGTGGGCATCTATTTTGATGGTCTGAGAAGGCGTAGCCATCACTGAACTCTGTGAAGGTAGAATCAATTCTAGGTATGGCACAGAAATTACAAATTTAGTCACACAGGTAAGAAAACTTAGATACTGCTGAAAACATTCACATGTAAAGGATTGATGGTGGTTGGAGATTTACCTGCTGGGATATTGATGCCTTATTCTGCTTTAGTTCTCCTTTCAGTATTTCGGCCTTTCTGTACATCTGGGTCTAAGAAATAAAAATAATTGAACGAATGTCTGAATGTTGGATTTTCAAAGTATAAGTTAGTCAGTTTTCCGTTGGCATGTGTTCAGAAATATTTTTGAAGTGAAAAATCTGTCCTTGGTGTAATCACCTGTAACAAAGTAGTAGGTTAAGATATGTTCAGACATTATTAGGCCTTTGACACTCATTTATTAAGATGTCTATCTTAAAGGAAACATTGTTAACAATCTTCATAAGAATATGTTGGATTATTACAAGCTTTTATGAAGCAGATATTTAATAACTTGGTAATTAGTTTTGTAATTACTAAGCAATGAATACTTAAAATACTAAGTGCAAGCTATTTACCTATGTTTCAGGTGTGCCAAAAGCTTAATGAAGCACAGCAATTGCATTTGATACTGTAAAACTAGCAACGTGCATACATATCTCAAACATCCACATACAGCAACCTGTGAAAAAATTGCCATGAACTGCATCTGTAAGGACAGGAAGTAAATCAGGGCTTAGTAATACTTCCTTAAAGAATACACTGCTACTCTGTTCTCCTATGCAGCAAAGCTCCAAAGGGAGGAGTGCCTGCCAGAGCGCTTACGTGGGTGTTGCGATCATAAACTGCCATCAGCACAACCCTGCAGCTGGGAGATACAATGGGAATTTGCAGGTTGCAAACATGTTTAACCTGACAGTGTTTTTACAGTTATCTACCCTTTCTCTCTTCTTGCTGCAATATCCAGGGGTAATAGCAATTCATAATTATTCCAGGATCATGCTCCCCTAAATATACTCTTAGAAGTTAGTGTTGTTGGCAAAATGGCATCCCATGGAAAAGGGTACTCTTGATCCGTTTTTGACCTTTCAGCCTCTTGGGAATGTGTCTCGAGGTGAGGCCTGAAATCTGCTATCTTTTTCTTGCAAGCCCCTACAGTAAAATGAATGGATTCGTATTTGTAGTAGTATGTATGTTGGGATATTTCACTAAAGAACTTAAACTGCCAACTTTACAGAATGATGCTTAAACTTAGTTTCAGGTTTCAAAGAATGTGTTCTGAAGAACAATATGAAAAAGTTTAAAGTTGTATGGAATATCTGGAGATACTCTCTTACCACGAACAGAGATAATGAAAATCTACTGTGACACTAATCTCTCTTTTATCTTTACAACGGCCTGTTCTCTTGTGTCATCTGATCAGTCTTCTAAAGCCAGAGACAAATGCAAACCCAACTCTTAGATAGGCGCCTCAGACAATCAGAGTAGAATATTCTTTTTATGAAACATGATTTTTGATACAATTTGATAAGAAGAGCTGGCCAAAATGTTGTCAATGAAAATTGTCTTTTAAGGAAAGCTTTAGTATAGGTATGTGGTGTTTTGTTTCCTCCTTTCATAAGCATAACAGTTGAGAAGAAAGGATTTCTTCAGGAAATCTTACATTTGTCTTTTTTAGACATTTTAAATATGTGAAGATCAAAGCATATCTGTGACTGAGTAGTTCAGTTTTGTTTTTTTCCCCAACACCTGAAAAGACGAAACTGCCTGATGTCTTCAGCCTTCCAAGTAACACTTCTAAAATTATATTGGAGGCAATATTGGTCCTGAAGGTAGAAAGAACAATGATGTTTCATATGCTTTGTGTGGTTTGTCTAGCTGTTTTTAACAACAGTTGAATAACTACTTCTCTTGACTTCTTTGAAAATCCAACCTTTATTACTAACTCATCTTTTGTTATATTTATTTAGCTTGGAGAAAAGAAGATAGGTATGAACAAGCTTCATTCTGAAAGGAGAAAGTGAAGGAAAGTATCTAGAACTTCTGTAACAATCTAGAGCCTAGCTTAAAATAATGCTCCAGAATATTAGCTTGGTTCAGAAACATCTTCCCCCCCCACCACCTTTTCACTGGTCTCTTGCATCTGAAGAAGTCTATAAAAAGTACAAAATTTAATACAGCAGTTCATTCATTTAAACTACTCTCTTGCTTTCCCACTTCTAATAGGAAAGCTTCCTCATTCTTATTTTTTTTCTAGAGCCTAGCTTAAAATAATGCTCCAGAATATTAGCTTGGTTCAGAAACATCTTCCCCCCCCACCACCTTTTCACTGGTCTCTTGCATCTGAAGAAGTCTATAAAAAGTACAAAATTTAATACAGCAGTTCATTCATTTAAACTACTCTCTTGCTTTCCCACTTCTAATAGGAAAGCTTCCTCATTCTTATTTTTTTTCTTCATGTGCACTTACTGAGCCCTCATCTTAAAACCCAGCTCACAGAATTGTTGCCATAAGAATATCCAGAATTACAGTAGTGAACATTAAAGAGCTTTGAGAAGGATATAAATCATCATGCTTAAGGGCTTAAACTACGTGAAACTTCCGTTGAAAGCAAATAATGTCATAGCTGCCTAACAGAGTTACTTCTGTTCCTAACAGAGTTGCCCTTAGCTGCAGGTTGACAGAGTAGATAGGTCGCTCATGTAACATGTAGCAAGTGCAGTTTTTATAGCCTTCACCTACCTTCTCTCAGTTATGCTTAAGGTTTGAATCCCAAGTATTTGCAGATAGAGTGCTAGCAGTGTTTCAGTTGTGAGCTCCTGTAAGTCTGGTTACTGAAACTAGGCCCCAAACTGGAGCTTCACCTGAAAAAAAAAAATGCATATCTAATCTTCAAGAAACAGTGGCACACATTTTCTGTTGTCAGTTACGGAATCATGTATTATTGTCACATATACTGAATTCCCAATAATGCTTACTCAGTTTTTCTAGAAAACAGCAGGGCTTAAAATCAACATCATCAATCCCATGGTTCAAGCACCATGTGTAGTGCTTAGTTGCTGACTGGGGTTGAACCACAACATTCACTGAATCTCAGAGTAGAAGTTCCCGAAGCGCTAAACACAGAGAGACAGCTAACTGCATTTAAATCAAGAGCAGTGATTTACTTAAACACCATCAGCAGATTTTGAGAATACAGTTATAAAGTTAGACATACGTTTTATTCTCTGCACAGGACGGTAGGCACTCTGTACGTCGCAGAAGTAAAGAGAGCAGGGGGCTCAATGTGCCTAACTGCCTGAAGGTTCATGTATCTTTTCTGAGTGGTTTTGTAGCCCATGTTTAGGTTGCTGTTGTACCACCTTTACCATGGTAGTATTTAGTCTAATTACCTAAGTAGGTAGTTATCTTGTGAGAGTGGCTGTCTTTTCTGACTTTTCCCCTTGTTATAAGATGCATCAAGAGAACATGTGTTTTTTGTTCGCTTGGCTCAGGAACAGTCTGGTTTCCACTTTCATGCAAAGTGTGATTAGGAACATGACCAGTGTCTGTATCTGTTCCCTCCTATCAAGCATGAAGACTAGAGGATGGACAGCTATGACAGCAATTGACAGAACATACCTGGTTTTCTGAAATAATGGTGCCTAAAACACTTGGTCTTGTAGATTCTTCATTAGAGAGACCAGCAAGGGGTAAAGAAGGGCAGTTGCATCACAAAATTCAGGTGTTGTTTTGGTCATTCATATTCAGGTTTTTCCAGATTTGGCGTGCACAATGCTGTGTTGCCAGAATCAAGGATAGATTTTTGGAGGTGAAAGTAAAAGGTAAAGAAATGTTGTACTGCACCTTCGTAACTGTTTGATATCTTATTACTTGGCATTACCCTATGTCTTTAAGTCACATGATGTATTTTTATTTCTGAACCACTAAGCCTTGGTTACACTTCCAGTGTTTCTCAACTTAATTGAAAGTAAGATTAACAAGTGAGCCTATGGCAAGGGATCCTAGTGTTCCTATGGATTGTTTTCCAAGATCACAGTCAGGTAATACAAACTTTCTCTGTAGGATGCAGTTCTATGACGTGATAAACAAGCTCTGCTTTGCCAGTAGCGACCTGAGCACTTTGAACATCCTACATGAACTATGTCAAGATTCACTTCCAGTTTTGATATTATGTGGTATTTCAGGATCCTGTTTTCCATCCTGGTTGAGCTGAGAAGGGCAGAGGGCCTGCAGGCTAGGACGTTCCCGTGGGATGAAATGGCTGTTCTGAGTCAGGGTCTACACAGCTTTTGACCAGTCCCATCCAAGGCCAGCTTACAGCAGCACCTAACGCAGTTAAGGCTCCAATTAACAGATGTTAAATCGCTATATTACTGCATGAGTCAGACTATAATTTGGGATGAATGTTAGGTTCCCATCTGTTTCATTATACGGTGTTTCATGTAATGTACCTCCCACTTTGAAGTCAATATAGTCCTTTTGTAACCAAATGCGAGTTTGCCCTTAAAATTCCCATTAAATTTTAGGAGATGCCCCATCTCTCAGCCTTTCTTTCACTGAAAAACCATATCAAGGGTTTGCTTGTTTGTTTTGTTTTCTTAAAAGAAAAATAAGCCTTTCAAATGTGGAGGAAAGTGAAACTGCTTTGAAGAGCTAACTAATATGTAAAATCTCTGCTCAGATTGTAAACTTATCTCATTATGCTAAATTCAAAATAGATAGGGAACAATAGCTCAGAGGCATGGAAAAATATATTATAGGCAAAGTGTTACCATTTTCATTTTTCATTAAACCTAACCCCTCCATTTCATTTTTAATAAATTATATCTAAAATTATGCTAGATTCAGTTATACTCTTAAACTTTCAGGCTAATGAAAATCTAACATTTGTGATAGTATCAGATCAGCCCTGAAGACTGAGAAACTTTAGTAATCTGTGCAGCATGGCCTATATTAAGTTCTGATTGATTTAATATGTATGAATACATTTTATAAATGGAATAAAATACCAAGCGAAAATTTATAATGTATGAACAATGTATTGTCATAGATTGTATATAATAATTGAAGTTTATGCATGCTTATAGGGAAAGGTATGTGGACTTTAAATATTTACAACTAATCTGGAATTCTGTCTTTCATCATTTCTGCCATCATTTTGTTCAACTCATGATTTTTGTTCCTCCTGTAGTATGTCTGTGAGGTTTTTGTCACATAGAGCATGTTGATGCTGCCGTAACAACCACATCCTGCAAACTTCTGTATGTGACTTGCCTCTCATGATTAAAATCTGTATCAGTGAAATTTCTCCTGTATTACATGTGCAAAATAATGGACCTGAATGAAGTCTTGAATCGGATTAGCTTTAAGTATGCTTAGAAAGCCTATTTATTTCACAGTGCAAAGTGCTAAACATGAACTTTGTGGGTTTGCTCTGTAAATAATTACTGTTAGTTGGTCAAGAAGCAAATACCTCACTAATTTCAATAAGCCATTTTGACTTTAATACTATTAAAATCCCTTTAAAATTTATAAGTGTTAATAGCTGATTGGGTGTTACTTTGTTGTCTTCCCTTCCCACCCCCATCCTCCCTGGCATTTCTAGTTTGCCTAATCTTCTGTTTGTTGTCATGAATTTTATCACTTAGTTAACTCGATTTTAACAAGAGTAATAGAGCAAGAAAACAGTGAATTTAAAATATGTTTAAAGTATTTGGGGGTATATTTAGATAGGTGAAGTCAGCAGGAGTTAATTTATTTATTTGTATTATTAAGGAGTGTATCCAAGCTGCCTCTGAACCAGAGCAGTTAATGTTAAGAACTTGGAGGGAACAGTTCAGATCCTACCAGACTGGAGGAGGTCAAAGATGAAGGAGGAGGACCTAAGGAAGTAAAGTCTAGTGTGAGCAACTAGAGTATTCAGGCAGGTACCAGGGTAAATTTGGGAACACTTGGTTTCTGTGCCACAACAGCAGTGTAAGATTGTGAAGAATAATCAGCACAGATTTGTTGAGCACAACTCACATCAAACAAATCTAGTTTCTTCTTTTGATCAAAAGGCCAGCAGAACAGACAAACAGGAAGAAGGAAATGTGTTTTGAATTAGGAAACTTACTGAAATTTCATAGACAAAGAGTTGAATTTTCTAGTCTGCAGACTGAATAAACCTCTCATGTTCTCCTCGATCCAGTTGTATTCAGCAGTTTCCTTGACAAGTCAGATGGCATAATGAGGGACATGTATGCAATCCTGCACTGACAAGCTGAGAGGCCTCTTGGAGGACAGGAACACAATAGAAGGTGTTCTCAGAAAGGGTGGAGAAATTGCATGAGGTCAAGAAAATGAAATTAAGTACAGTACTACTGTTAGGAAGGAGAATCGGGTAGCTGCATGCAAAATGAAGAATCAGAAGATAAACAGAAATCAGGGTTTGATTGAATGGTTAAAACTGTGATGCTGTAGAGGGGGGGGAAAAAAACAGCACAGCCAGTATGTGTTAACAGGATTGTTCTATGTAGGTTAATGGAGGTATTTATGTTACGTATTTCTGTAGATTTAAAAAGAAAATGCAATATGCAACTATATGAATGCAGTAATGCCCAGAACTAGAGGCCTTGGATAGAGTACTATGCCCAGGTCTGGGCACTGCTCTTGAGGGGAAAGATTATAGGAACCATGTTTGCTTGGTCTAGAAAATGGTAAGGAAATGTGGATGTAATAATAGTCTCACAGTATGTTTAAGAAAAAAAAAAAGGGGGGGGGGGGGGGGGAGGGGGAGAGGAGGTTCCTTCAAAGAAGACAGTAACATTTTTTGGTACCCCTTGGAACTATGACAAGGAGTAATGGACAAAAATAGGGAAAATGTCCGATTATAACTGTAGTGAAGCGCTGCAAAAGGCTGTGATGTCCTTCATTTGGAACTATATTAGACAAACATCTCTGGGGTGGTCAAAATATAATTAATCTTGTCTCAGGACATGGGCAAGGCTTCTTGACAGCCCTTCCAGCCCTACATTTCTGTGATTCTGTCACAAGTATTTAAAGTTCTAACATGACTGTATTGCTGCGTATCTGAAACCTTACAATGTGTTGACTAAAAATAGCCATATATCCTTCTGCATTAGAATTTGTAAGCACAGTTTTCCTAGCCTGCAGCAATGTAGACCAAAGCATTCTTCACAAGCAGCAATATTAAACTACTCTGTATAGCACACAAAGATGTATTAAAACAAATACAGTGTATTATTGTCTGTCTGGACGAGGCATTGAAGAAAAAGGGAATGCCCTAGGCAAGATAGCCCTTCTTCAATCCCACTCAGTCCAAAAAAGACCAAAGAGGAGAAACTGCCTCTTGCACATAAATACATTTGAAACTTTTCTAAATGGAATCTTTATGCAGAGACCTGAAATGAAGGCAGAGCCATAAAAAGGCTTTTCCAAGAGCTATCTCCTGAAAGTCACAGCATATTAGAGAAACTTTTAAAAGTCGCTGAACCTGAGTTTAGGCCCCTACATCTTGGGGTCTTAAAATTCTTGACTACTTTTTGGCGGAAAGAGGGAAGAGGAGGTATTTCTTTACCAGGCTCCCTTTTCATAAGCCTCAACTGTAATCTGTGATTGTAATGCTTCAGTCAGATTTCAAAATGTGATCTGAACTGTCCATTGGGTTACAGCCTAAGATAGATCAATATATTAAATTAATAGCATAGCTTAGTAAGGCGAGAACCCCCATGTTATAGCAGACACAAAATCAGTTAGTGGGGAGCACCTTATACAGGCACAAACTCTGTGTGGAAAAGACACAGTTTTATTGCTGCTTTTTTCCTTAGCGTTTGTCTCAAAAGTGCTGAAACCAGACAATACCCATAAAATAATCTTTGCAAAGCATTTCAGTCTCCCAGCAAAATACAAAACAAGATCACCTTCTAAAACAGAATAACAGCTTCCTATAAAGTCCTTATTCACATGGAAGCAAAATTCTTCTCCTAGCCAGAAAATGCCAGCTTAAAGCCACATAGACATAAAGTCTGTTTTAAGCCTGAAACCATTCAGAAAGGCATTAAGTGGAGCCAAATGATACTGGTGGTGTTCTGCTACCCTGTTTGTTTGAGAGTGAGTGTCCAGAATGACTTGCTCACTGAAATGTATGCAAGTTTCCATGTGCTAAGCAAGCCAGATATTCTTTTAAATCATTGGTCACTCAGTGTTTATGATATTTACCTCTGCTTTTATTATTGACAAACATTTGAATAGAAACAGAAGTTTATACTTCAGTTATGTGATGTTTCTCCTTAAAATTCATTGACACAGTGGTTTGCTTTTAAAATAACACAAGTTTACTCACAAGTTTTCTCCCGTGTTCTCTTACAGTTGTGACAGCTGCTGTTCTGACCCTACAGTTCCTGTAGCTTTAAGAAACATTTTCCTCAAATAATAACTCATGATAGCCAAATGGTACTGTCATTCCCTTTAGACATTAATATTCCCACTGGAAGAAGAGGTTCACATATTCTGGTATTCGGGATAATTGAGTGCAACACTAACAATTCAAAGTTGGAACTTAGAGCCAAACTCCCCCACAATTTATGCAGGTTTATAATTGAGTAAATCCTGGAAAAAGGTTTGTCAGGTGAAGAGTCTTTGTCTCAAGTGGCAAGAATCTGGCAGTTAAAGATGGTGGCCTGCTGAATTAGTGCTATGAAATCTGCAAGAGACCAAAAAGACTAGCTTCCCTCCTCCATCCTACCCAAGTTGATCTGAATGCCCAGAAGAGGCAGTAAATGTGATAACCCAGAGCAGTCCTTCAGCAGCTTCTCTCACAGGATTTGCTGGGAATTAACTCTTATTTCTGTGAATGGGATCACAAGAGAGGGCACTGGTTTTCCAAGGTCTTACTGGCTCAAAAGAATGCTGTTTTATGTCTTCTTGCTCTAGATGTAAGGAATTGAGTCCTGTATCTACAGTTGTGCCATAGTGATGCAGTTAATAAGGTATAAATTGTGACATGCAAATATTTCTTAGCAGCTTTGGTATTAATTTAAAAATCTGCAAGCTGTTTTTTATTTGAAGAAGCTTATGTAAATCAAAAGTCTATCTGATACTTTCTGCTTAGTCTTAAAAAAAAAAAAGCTGGGGTTTGGGTTTTTTGGTTGTTTTTTGTTGTTATTGTTTGTTTTTAACTCAGCAAGCCTTACCTCGCTTATACTCTTAGGCAATTTTGGTTACAGCAACACTATTACCCATTTAGATTGGATATATGGAAAGAACTTATTGCAGAACTTTTATCAGTTATTAGAATTAAGTGTTTAAAACAAAATGCAATTGAGTATTTCACGAAAAAAACATATGTACAGTTTGTAGTGTCTAAATAGTTAAGTACACTGTAGCAGGCAGTTGGAGTGTTTGGAAAATTTAGTAGAGCTACTCTAAATTAAGACTAGTACAGTGAACTGAGAACCAGTAGGGTAATCCAAAGAAGTGAGTGCTCTAGGGGTTTTTTTGCATAGAAAAGGCAAACAATGTTGTTATATGCCATGTGGAGTTTGGCTGATCGCAGACGAAGTATAGTATAGTAGTCAAAATTCAAGTAGCACTTAACAAGCGTAAGAAAGCACACAAGTCCTTCAGCATTTGCTTTATTCCATCCTTCATGTAGAAAATGTCAAGTGCCACTTGAAATGGAAATAAATTTTGAAACAGCCAAACAATGTTCAGTTTTCTCCTAACTGTAGATCAGCTAGTGGAGAAGTACAGTATTTTGGATTCCAGACAAGACTGTATCTTCAGAGAAATTTGTGGACACTATGTCTAGAATTCCTTCATTTTTGTCTTTAAGATGCTCTTTCAAGGGTATTTTTAGATTTTTATGCTTATATTTCTTAAAGGAAACAAACGGTTGCAACCTCATGAATGAAAAATAATCCACATATGGTAAAAAGATGGAGAGTCGGTTTAAAAATAAACAATTTAAAATGTTTCTCTATTTCATCATACATTTTATTAAGATTTGAAGGAATAACATCTGTAACCACACATTTCACATTCATCAAGACTTTCTGGACCTGATTGGATGCGTATGTGGGTTGTGTAGTTACAAGTGGTTTGTGCTTCCTTGGGGGGATGTAGGCAAGAACAGATTTGTCTGGAAGCTGACAGTGCACTTGTACTGTTTTGCTGAAATTTGGTGCCTTCAGAAATCCCAAGCCCTGGAGACCAAGGGGAAAGTCTGAAGCGTGGAGGACAATCAGGTTAGAGAATATTTGAGCAAACTGGATGTACGTAAGTCCATGGGCCCTGATGGGATGCATCCATAACTGCTGGGGGAGCTGGCTGATGTCATTGCGAGGCCTCTCTTAGTAACCTCCAGAGGTGCCTTCCAACCTTAAACAGTATGATTCTGTGATGCTATCTTCAAGCAGAGTTTCAGGTAGAATACCTGTGCTACTCAAGCTGAGGTCGTTATTGTGCTAAAATTAACTAAGAAACAACAAAAAACTCCCACCTGAGATAGTTTATTTCAAACATGGTCTGTTTTACCTAAATCAAGACTAGGGACTATGAGAACTTCTGGCAGCTCAAATACAATCCAATGCAAAAGGTAGTGTTTTCAGCTTCTGGGAGAAACAACGGCCTGTACAGATCTCTTCCCCTTACTATAGAGTACCTACAAAATATTGGTAAGATTATACTGAATTTTGTTATTTCTGACTATCTAGAATAACATGCTAACCTTTTCCTTAAGTGTACGGTGGCATACTGCAGATAGGAAATAGAGATGTCCTTCTCTTGCTTTTTTCATTTTAAGAAGCGAGGCAAAATTAAATGCCGATTGACCTTCCCAGAAACACTCCCTGGCAGATGTGGTGAGTTATAAGACACGGTAGGCTTTTGTCAGCTGTGATGAGATCTTCCAGAGAGGCTGGTGATTAGGATAACAAGACTCCTGTTGTTCAGAGTTAGCTGTCAAAATTATAGAATTACATGGGAAAAATTAATACAAATTATTGGTTTTACTTTCACAGATGCTAACTCCTTCAACTAAGACACAAGCAAATAAAACCTTAATATGTTATCGCTATATTTTCTCTGTGAATAGAATGTGATACAGAATCACAAGTGATTAAGGAAAATGCACATCAGTGAAGGGAAAACTAGAATTATAGAATAGTTTGGGTTGGAAGGGACCTTTTAAAGATCATCTAGTCCAACCTCCCTGCCATGGGCAGGGACATCTTCAGCTAGATCAGGTTGATCAGAGCCCCGTCCAACCTGACCTTGAATGTTTCCAGGGATGGGGCATCCACCA
>NW_008796218.1:14125633-14180419 GCF_000699145.1 Aptenodytes forsteri | reverse complement strand
TGGCCTTCTGGGCTGCGAGCGCACATTGCTGGCTCATGTCCAGCTTTTCATCCACCAGTACCCCCAAGTCCTTCTCGGCAGGGCTGCTCTCAATCCCTTCATCCCCCAGCCTGTATTGATAGTGGGGGTTGCCCCCACCCAGGTGCAGGACTTTGCACTTGGCCTTGTTGAACCTCATGAGGTTCACATGGGCCCACTTCTCGAGCTTGTCCAGGTCCCTCTGGATGGCATCCCATCCCTCTGGCGTGTCGACGACACTACTCAGCTTGGTGTCATCTGCAAACTTGCTGAGGGTAAGAAACACATCTTAGGGTAAGAGACAGAAGGAAAATCCAGTGAGGAACAACTCCCTTATCTCAATATAAGGTTTAGATTTAGGGCTTTCTGTCAGAGTCTCTAATAGTTCTGAATTTTTAGTGACAACTGGTGAAATCGTTGGTGAGTTGCCTATGAAGACACCACTGAAAGAGTGGGATCTTGACTCCTTGGTCACAGATTTTGCATTTGCAGTGACAAACACTTAAACCCATCCTTCTTGTTCTTTCGTTGCCAATGCCTTATCTGCACTCTACTATATACCTGTTCCCACTCCCACACTTCAGTTACTTCCATAGTGATGTTTTCCATGGGATTTTTTCCTCTCTGGTAGATTTCCAGTCAGATATCTGTCATCATGGAAAGGGACATCCCAGCTTTGGGAAAGAGTGTGCCTGAAAGGATGTGGAATTGATTGCTTTTGGCAGTGCTGTAGCCACTTTTAAGTTCTCATTTATACCAGGCAGACATAGAATGCCATCTGGTTGTGCCAGAGCGATTTGAAAGGAAGCACAGAAATACACATTTGAGTTGGCCATCTGTCCTCATGTCTGTAACATCATAGAGGGAGGTATTGGCATGTCTGAGGCCAGTAGCTGAGGCTTTGTTGTTTTTCACAGAGGGTGGGGAAGTAGGATCTGGCACAGCCCTCTGGTAGTAGAGGTCCTTGGAGTTTTTCAAGCTTGATTGTGTAACATAAAAGGGAAAGAACGCCAACTAACGTCTGCATCCTTGGTTTCTCACTCATTCACTTACATTTCCTGGCAAGAGTGTGTGTTTGTGGGTGTATGTGTAGGAGGGGTGGGCATAGATACATCCAGTTCTGAAATCACTTTCAGAAGTAGTTGTCTTCTCACTTTGGGCAAGGAAGTAACACAGTGTTATCAGTTCAAAGAAGTGAAGATACTTTTTTCTTTGTGTTTTGTTTTGGGTTTAGGGTTTTTTTTGGTGGGAGGGGATTGTGGGTTTTTGTTGTTTTTTGTTTTGTTTTGGGTTTTTGGGGGTTTTTTTTTTTGTTTGTTTTTTTTAAGGCTGGTGACTTTCTGTGAACCCACTGGAAATAATCAAGTAAAAAGGAACCTTGGCTGCTTGCTTCAGAGCTCTGGTGCTCACACATCACACCAAGCACTTAGAAGAAGTGATTAGGAGTTTGATGGATGAGCCCTTTCATTTATTTCTTAAAAATAAAAAAAAAAAGTTTCCCACCTTGGAGCTGGGACCATATGAATTGCCCAGAGATGAATAGATGAATTCTTTACTAAGAAGATAATGCTAGTAGTTACATCATGAAGACTGTTACATTGTTACTAAACTTTCTTAAGCACTTTGTCATTTGAAGTTACAGACCTATTTGACTGATTACTGGAAGTTAAGGGTGAAAAGGCTGGTTTTATAAACTCCTAAAAATTACCAACAGTCTTGGGGGGTGTGTGCATGCTATTCTGGGGGTTTTTTGAGTGTTTTTTTTTATGGCAAATGAGGGAATCTAGGTATCTGAGGCTAATACTAAAAGATAGATAAAGCTTGTGAGGTAGTGGCAAATGTTATGGAAAATGGGGCAGATGAAGGAAGTGAATCTTTTTCTGACACCTCTTTTCAGAAATGTTATTGACAGGCTGCTGGATTTACATGGATATTAATAATCCACTAATTATTTCTGTAATGCATCTCTCCTTCTCTGTCTCTGTTCTTTTTAAAAATGAACTTTTGTTTCTGTTGGGCTAAGTGTCCCAGTATAAAGATGTATTTCTGTAGACAGAAAATTGAAGTTACATTTCCAGTTGAAGGAAATTACCATAAAACACCCATAGACTCTCTGGTAGCAGTATTATGCTCAAAAAGGAGGCCAGGCTCCACAAGGTAAATATATTAAGTAGATACCTTCGACATGAAAGGTGGTATCTTGTCTTCTCTTGTAACCCCCATTCATGCAAATTAATGCAAATGGAAGTTATGCATTGAAGGATGATGGTTTTATAGCATTTTCATAGAGATGGAATAATTTATATGCTAAACTGGAGTTTACTGTCTATAATTTTGTGAATTCCTGTTTGGTTGCTACAGATGCATTAAATGTAGCATTGCTGGGCAGAAACAAAGAGTGGAAATCTCTATACATATGGACAGCAAACATAAGGCTGTACCATTTATAACTGAAAGTAAAATTTGTACCTGAAACTTCCTTCAAAGGGAGGGAAATATTGTAAATGTCGCTTTTAAAGAAAAATTTTGAATGAAAGGTAACAAAACCAGAGTTAACAAAGTACTGAATTGTTGGAGTTTGCTTGTTGGGGCACAAAAGTCAACAGGCTGGGATATATTGTGGCAGAGTTACAAAATTAATCCATTCCTCTCGGTACATGAGAAGGGTAGAACAATTCTCCTATCTTAGATAATTGCATTTATCACTAAATGAGTCCTTGAGCTATAGACACTGGAGACTGGAAGAGTATCCTGAAGAACCATTGTTGCACTTTTTCCCCTGTTGTTGTATGCTTCTCTGGGCCTCAGCTACTCATCATTGATGGGAATGTGGTACTGAGACTGACGGAGCTTTGTACTGACCTAGGATGGCAGTTCTTACTTACACCCCTGATTCAGGAAAAAATGCATGTTCAGAGGTTTAAACTTGTGCTTGTAATGCCTTCTAAAGTTTAAAATCTTGCAGTAGAAGATAGAATTCCTTTCCCATAGGATGCATTAATTAAGTATGCTTGAGTCTTATCTGGTGTTAGAACTCCAGCAGGAGCTCCTCATATGATTGCAGGGTTTCTAGCAGTCAGCAACTAGGCCGGGAAGACTGATCACACTTCTGACAACAAGAACTGTTTAATTTGTGTGGAGGTTCATTCTAATCGGAGACATGAGGATACTGAATGAGTTTTGCTCATGAGTAGGTTCTGGAAGTTAATACTTTAACAATATCTCTTCTGCGACCTAACTCCTTGCACATTGCTGCACATGCACAACTATAGACATGTCTGCCACCACTCTGTGATTTCCAATAACGTGACCTCTCTACATGTGATTGGTTTATACTTAAGCATTTCTCAATCATATGGGTAAATAGTTTGGTCAGACTTAAGAGTTTCAGCTCCCATCAAGGTCTAGGAATGTCTGTACGCTCAGGAGGAGGAATGATGTAGGAAATAAAGATGCACCTAAGTCTCCTCTTTTTTTTTTTTTCCTCTGCTTTTATTTTAATCTGCAAATACCCATCATACAAATGCTCCTTTATGGGAAGGGACTCTATTAGAGGTGTTGTGTTGTGTAATCCAAAAATGATAAAATATTCCTAAATTCCCTAGCTTTTATATTTGGTTGCATACAGAACTACTAGTAAAACAGTGCTAATCTTGTAGCCCATTTAAGTACAAAACAGCGTGCATCTTCTGTGTGTAATCCTTACACAGCCCTCATAGTTTGGGAAGAACTAATACAATTCTAGGACGTCCCCACCTACCAATAGGTGGCTCTGACTGCTAGGCTAAAGCATTAGGTTCCCTTTTACCTGAGATCCTCAGTTGTCTGGTGGCCTGACAGCCAGAGGAACAGCTACCTGAAATCCACTAACAGTGAAGGGTTCTCCAGAGAAGTAGAGGCTGAGAACTTTCCAAAGCCCCTCCCGCTGGGAATGGTGTAGAGAGCACAGATCCAGCTTTCTGCTTAGTGCTCTAGCCAGGAGATTGGTATGTAAAAGATGAGCTCGTTCTACTTCTGTTGTCTTTCTGCCTTGAACTCCAGTGCATCAAGTGTGTTAGCTTTGCTGGTAGCATACCTAGCAAACTGAGCTTGTTAATGGGTCTAGGGTTATGGATGCTTAAATTTTGATTCAGTCAACTTTTAGCAGTGGATATGTACCTGGGCAGTTTTGTGCCTGCTGATAATGCCTGATAACACATGTTTACGTGCATGTTGCATCTAAACAGGCTCAGGTGGGGCTTCTCTGAAGAGTTTTCCAAGCTTGGTATTTTTAACAGCTGAATGCTTGCTTTGATCTTGTGTTTGATGCTGCATCAGCAAAGCAAATGTGAGTTCTATCAGTGACTTAGGAGCTGAATCAAACCCATAGAGAGAATTTAATCCTGGTGATGTTAATGTTGACGCATGGATTGACTAAATACTATTTTTTAGTGAACAAGAGTGCCTTAAACTCTTGCCTTTAATTCTGAATTACAGTCCTCTCTTGTTTAGCAGGGAGAAAATGTACATGTTTTGTGATGGGAGGGTGTAAGAATGGGAAAGGAGGGAGACACGACATTTGAATGTGAGAGCCTTTTTGATTTTTGTCTATATACAGAAAGTAGAAATATACAGAAAGAAAATAAATGATGAGACAGAGAATTCTGAACGTTGTACTTGTGGAGAGCAGGAGACCGTCCTTCTCAACTTTTGGAAAGCGAACCTTGGGAAATACAAAGTGCAGATCACAGCAGTTGTTCCCAGTGTGCTGTTTGGTATGCAGTGAATCCAGCGAGCAAGGCCCTCAGCAGCAATCTTTGGAATCTATTACATTTGTTCCACAAAGTTACTCTAAACCTATTTAATCTCCTTCATCACTGCTTCTGACATCCACATCTTATCCATTGAGTAGACAACTGAAGAAGGAGATTTATAAGGCAGCTCTCTCAATTGATTCCTAAAAGGCCAGTCTTTACACTTTAGGATGGGCAATGTTTCATTTTGCTTTATTTTTTACCTTACCTTCTTCTGTCTTTTCCCATACTGGATAACGCTACTACCGATCCAGCAATACTTTTTGGTTTTATTAACTGACCAAAAATTAAGTGGTGATTATCAATACCACCTTCTCAGGGATTACCTTGTACAGCAACATAGTTCCCCTTCTCCACGTGGAACATGGAAACGCTGGGAGCAAAAAAATGGTGAGGGACTGTGGCTTTTGTGTTTTTTCAAAGGCTTTTTTGAACCAGGCGTTTAATAGCAGATTGGTCTTTTTTCGAAGTTCTTTTGAGGGCATGGAGGGCACAGAAGTCTGTGGCAGAAATCCTGAATGCAGCAGGAGCAACAGCTTGTTTCACACACTAGTGCTGGCATTAGTAAATAGGTATTGGCAGGGTGGCCGAGTGAGGAACTCTGGACTGGGAAGTAAATCAGCAGCTTTCTTTTTCTGTGTTTTATTTTTCTCTTTCTTAAAAGGCCAGTGCTAAGGAAAGGGAGACAGAGAACATGGTAAACTTACTGTGGAATTTTTAAAAGCATTCAGTATTGATCTGACACATTGAAGTTACTGAAACCCCTACCTGAAGTTAAAGAGGGATGAGTTAATGCAATGTTTTGTGCTTTAAAAAGTCCTACTGCTAAAGAATAGACTTTTGCCGAGTAAGCAAGGCTCTAAAGCAGTCAGATTCCCAGCAGCAATGGCGATTTGCCCCCAATTAAGGTGTGAGCTGAATTTGCAGGAAAGATCATTATCACATCAGACTACAAATCTGCTGTCGCGGGAGTGTCAAAGGTTCGTCTGTCTCTACTGTTAGACTGGCATTGCTGGGAGATGTCTCTGTGGCATGCTGCGGCCTCGCTGCTTCGCACATGCTTTCACAGGGAATGGCTAGTTCTCTGGAGGCAGGTGGAAGCTGGTAGCGGTAAAGAACTATGTATCTTTTCCCTCGAGACTTGTCACAGTTCAGAGGTCGAATGTACAGGAAACTAATAGTCTAAAAATGTTATCGAAAGGCTAAACAAAATTAACCCAAAGCATAAGGCGCCTTGGAAGAAATTTTCTAGAGAGAAACAAAATTGTGCTGAGCTCTTACTAGTGAGTAAGTACTGCTAATGTAGTAGTTCAAGCCACTTAAACTCAATTCTCTTACTTAATTGTATATTGTTGTGAAAAGCAGTATTTCATCAGTTTAATAATGATTATGAATGATAAAGTTGCTCTAAAACTCTATTTTATTTCAAAGGTAAGTGATATTTGGGCTTCTTCAGCTGATATTGCATGCTAGTCTGGAGAGTAAGGAGTTTAATAGGTAGATCCTGTTAAATTAATCAGTAATTCCCAGTTGGCTTTTCTTACTAACCTCCTGACTTTTAACATGCTTGCTTCATAATTCAAAAATAGAAATGCGTCTCTTGAAAGATCTGGGAAAGGTCAAATAGTATCTCAATCACAGGCTTTGTGGACCTATAATTAAATACATTTCTGAAATACGGCATAATGTGCAAAAACTGGCCTGATTGCTGTTCTATGGAATTCCTTCTCAACAGAAAGCTATTAGTATTTTGGAGGTTTCTGACTGTAACAAATGAAATACCATCTGCTAAAAGAATCGTGGCAATACTGTTGTTTTCAGTGCATCCCTTCTGGTTATTGTGGGCAAAATAGAGTGAATGTTCAGAGAAAACAATGAGACAAGAACTAGCGTCATCCTTATTTTATTGCTTATATTCTGGCCACAGTGGTATGCTCCATGTAGGCCTGGGAACCAACTACATTAAGTAATGTATAAATTTGGTGTTGCCAGGTTGAGTTGAATTCATAGCAGAGAGAAGTTATATGACCTCGTCAAGGCAATCAGGGTTGCGATAGTTGCATTTCTTATTTTCAAATATGTTCATTTTTATTTTTCTCATACGAAAGAAATGGAGAGAGGGATGAGAAATGTAGAAGGGGATGAATGACAGCTGAGAATTTGTGAAAAAGGATGGATGGGAAAGTGGGTTACTGTCACAGCAAAGATGATGCTATGAGGAAAGAAGCCAGAGAGCAGTCTAGGTACTACGCCACAAATGGTGTTAAAGAGTTTGAAGGAGATTAAGCGATAGAGTCATCTCTGCTAGCAAGCTCTGGGGTAGTATGCGCCATGCTGGCCCCGGAGATCTGTTACAGTTCTGAGAGCCTAGAACCAAAGACTAGGAGAGTAGATGAAATTACAAGCAGTTGAGAAAATGCACAGGAATACAAATTATAAAGATTAATCTTTAGCTCGCTGAGAACAGGGAACATCTGCTAGGTGCTTTGTTAGCTCTGGTGCTGCTCTGTTATTTTTTCAGCACTGTTTTCATTTAGGACAGTCCTGTTCCGTTTGCCCTAGCTCATCAGGTGAAGAAGGGAGGCTGATGGGAATTGTATCTTCAGAGGAATGTTCCCTCCGGTGGAATGAAATCTGAAGGCACGTGCGAGCCCCAACTGATCTCTGTTAGTTTTGTTTATGCTATTGTTCCAGACAGTAAACTAAAAAAACCATGTCTTTTGTTGACTGGCTTCTCTTCTGTGGAAGAACACACTCGGTGAATTATTTCTATCACACTAGTTTCTTTTAATGAAAAATCTTAAAAGCCCTTCCTTCTTTCACTCCCCGTAATAAGAGAATCAAAAAAGCTAGTAATGCAGGGAGTGATAACAAATTATAAAGGTAGATACATAAAATACTGCTTTCATTTTCCAGAGTCCTCGAAAATTAATGGGTTTAAGGTTAAAATAAACACTGTACCCTACAAAGTTTTCTGTGTGGAAAAGGGAATGAAGTGCTTTCTTTGAACCACAGTACTGCTGTGTACCTGAGCGCCTTGCTTTCTCCACGTTGAATCCCTCAGGTTCTGTCACCATCACTATATTGAAGATGCTGACAGTCAGCCTTCTCTCTTCTGCTCAGAGAACAAGTGCTTCGACTCCATCCTCAGCTTTCCCAGGAAGCAGCTGAATCTTACACTGCTTTTTCCAGTTAAAGAACCTACTGAGGTGTGCATGGTGGAGCTCAAGGCGTGGTTTTTTGTGTATGCTATGATGATCTTCCACAAAGAAAAATGGGGTTTATTCACTAGTGTTTACATTTCTGGTTGGTAGCTGAAAAAACTACTTTAGAGGCTTGTAATCAAATCAAACGGATGTTTATATAGAGAAAGAGACTTAAGTTCAGAGAAACACTGGCTCATATCCACTTGTACTGTTCAAGGAGTTCAATCCTGGGCAAAAAAAAATGCCTTTGTAATAGAATATCTTCTGTTTGGCTT
Source organism: Aptenodytes forsteri (assembly GCF_000699145.1). Classification (NCBI taxonomy): domain Eukaryota; kingdom Metazoa; phylum Chordata; class Aves; order Sphenisciformes; family Spheniscidae; genus Aptenodytes; species Aptenodytes forsteri. Next base: position 14,172,127 of record NW_008796218.1, on the reverse strand, counting down.
GACTTGTCATATGATTTTCCCTCAGCACAAAATATAAATGAAATGAGCCAACATAGATACCAGTATGAATACAAACATTGCAAGGCATCTAAGCTAAAAGCGTTTGAGCTATTTTGTATACATGAATATATGAATTGAATCAGTTCACCTGGTTTAATCATTCCCTTTTTGTTGCCAGGGAAAATAAATTTGCAGTGTACAATAGGTCAAGGGTCTGGTAGGGAACAGAATGTGCAGTTCATAAAACTGTACAAACACGCAGGGAGCACAGCTATAGCTGTAAAATGCAATAGTGGATCCAACTTTTCCTTGAAGATGACATTTTAATAAATTGTGACTTCCTTTAGAGGATGGGCTGTTAGATTAGACTAGATTAATTCCTATGTGCTTCCACCTGTATGGAGAAAAAAAAATAATAGACTGTATTCAACCAGTTGACACACTTTATTAGCAGGCCACTATTCTTGCCTACTCAGCTGACATAATGACACTGCTCAGTCACATAGAGAAAAATAAATAACAGTTTAATAACACTCAGGAATTAAGTTGGCAAAGTCAAACCCTCAAAAGTTGAAGTACAGAATTGCAGTTCTGAACTTCTGAACTTAATCTAGCACTTGTGTGTAAAATTTACTAAACCCTTATTTATCTCTCCCTATATCAATATATAAATGTTTCCTCTTTATGGTCCTTCTTTTAGGCAGTCTACAGAGTAGACAGCTACCAGTGACTGAGTGGCAATTCAATAATTTTTTTAGTGTTCAGTGTCAGGTACACAGTTCTATTTACTAGACAACATCCTAATATCACACTTGATTACAGATTTATTACTATTCTCATGGGCTTTTCATGGAGTTCATTATCGTAGCATCTGAGTGTTTCACAAATGTTAACGGGTTCATCTTCACAAGTCATTCTGAGTGGTGGTATTACTATAGACTCCTCTGAGAATTTCCTTGCCAGTCTTTAATTATTAATTTTCCACTGAATATTTGCAAATGGCAGCTTCAGACAGTGCAGTTCAGTCAAAATTGGGCCGATATTTCTTGGACATCAATAAGCACCTCCCTAATTCCTGAACATCACCTTTGCCAGTAATCCAGCAGTAATCAGTAATCCAGTGCACATTTCAAAAGTATGAACACTAGAAAGCTCATCAACTAAGCACTTAGAAGTTTGTTTGCTTGTTTTTAATTGTTAAACTTATGTATTTTCTCTGGCTTTGTTTTTGGAAAAAGCTGAGCCTTTTTTTTTTTTAAACTTTCTAAAACAGTTTTTCCCATGGACTGTAGCCCAAGCTGTTTAAAGCCTGCAAAAAGTTAAGCAATTGATAATGGGATTTAAGAAAAGCGTGTCAGAGAAAACCGACCATAAATGATACTGCTTATAAACATCATGCAGCTCAGTAGCTTCAATTTGTTATAGCCCAATTGTTAAAATAAATCATGATGTATTAATATGATGCAAAGTATGTTGAAACTCTATTAGGACATTATATATTAATTCTAATAAATATTTTTAAGCCAACTGCCCAGTGTGTTAAGTCAGAGATTTTAATTAGTTCAAGAGTTTCTCCAGAATGTTGGCAGGAGCCCATTCTGTTTCCACCAGCCCTCCCCTTGCTGTCATTGGACATGCTGACATCTGGTCTCCAAAGGCTACTTCCTTTCTCTCTGTACTGCAAGTAGGTCATCTCATCGCAGCAATAGGGGAAGCGAAAGGTAGAAAAGACAGAAAAGGAAAGAAAAGTAGCAAAGAACCTGGAAAAGGTCTGTTCGGATTCATAGAACTGACATAATCTGTCAATGGGAAATCCAAAAGTAACTGTCTTGAAGAACCACCTTATAACCCAGACTTTTAAAAAGCTACACACTCCACAGCAAGAGCGAAATCTTTGCCAAGTACAAAGTAGGAAATTATACATGAAGGACTAAGTTATTTCCGTGCTGACGAATCCTTTCCTTTCTCGTGTATGGAGTGGAGAACTTATTTTAAAAGATACAAATTACTAGTGTACTATGTGGATAAACAGCAAGGGCCAAATTTAAAGTTTTTTAAAGGATTCTGTGGTAGTGGGTTTTAGCGCATATTCCACATACGTTTTTATGTGTCTTTAGACTTTATTACTGATGCGAAACGTAATTCCCCTTAGATGTCACCTTGGAGGTGCTGAAATGGCTGTGAAAATCTCTAGGCACCAGTTAGCAGGATTAATGCATGTAAAAGGTAACATATCATGACATTACATGATGGCAGTCAGCTAGCCTCAGCTTTTTGTATTGCAAAGCTCTCTACATACCCTTCTCTTCTGAGGATGTTTTATTTTACTTCTGCTTAAGTGAGTTTTGCTTTTATGGGCTAATATAATATTTGTATTTTCAAAAGCTGTCCTAAAGTATCAAACTTGTAATTGTATCTCCTCTATATGTATGGCCTTTGGGAATGGTGATGACCTTTGGAGGTAGAGCTTAAGTGTGATTTTTATATGAGCGTGCAACAGTTTTATGGGTCTTAATTGGCTATGGAGAGGCGAGATGTTTTATGGATATATACAGTTAAAGAAAAGATGATTGCACTTCTCATCTGTGCTTGAAAGAGTTTGAAGTATGTCAGGAAATGAAGTCTCAGGGGGTAGCTTACATGAAAGCTACAAGAAGGAATAACTTTTAAAAGCTGCAGGGATTCCTCTGGCAAAGCCCAGATGCGAGGAAGGGCAGCAGGCATGAAGTGTTCCCTGGTGCTGCATTACCAGCCCTGGAGCACTTGGAAAGAAATGCTGTCCTTGCTTGCAATGTTGCCCTCTACAAAGATCTCTCATAAGTTTAGAATAGGGAACTTCATCCTTAACATCATCTTGCGTTGGTAAAGAATCCTAAAGAACAATGCTCATAAAACTGGGAACACAAGAACAGCATTATCTCTAAAGCTGCTCTTTCTGTATGTATCTGTTTCCTTCCCTTTCTCTGTCCCTGTAGGTTTTTATACTGCTCTCCTGTTCCACTTCCTGTGCAACTTTTTCTATTAAAGAGACATCCCAGATACCTTCACAATTACTGAGGAAATTCCTCTGTTCTTCATTGAATCCTCACTCTTTTCTCAATGCAATGTTCAATGGGATATTGTGATCTTAATCAAATGAGCCTGAATACTTGTAACATCTAATTTCTAATACTAGCATGTATAATGTTACATTTTTTAAAAATCGTCACAGTGGCAACTACTTCCTGATTTACAAATTCTTAAAGATTATTTATGCAACAAGAAGATTCAAATGATTCTTGTGCAAAAGGTTCATCTGCTTTAAAGGAGAGAGGGGGTGATTTAGAGGTGTTGGTGTTCCCACCCATCATTGTCCCAAACAGTGTAATTAATTGAGTTTAATAAAGGTCTATGGGATGAGCTGAACGTGGCAAAGATAAAAATCTGTTAATGCTTCAGAAAATCTGCAGAGGTTTATGATAAATTGAAAACTGACTTAGAGCTACTGAATGACTGAAAGGGAAGGAAATTTGGTTAAAAGAAAAATGAAGTTCATACTTCTTAAGTACATGTACGTCTTGGACATGTGTTCATCATTTGAGGGAAAGGAATACTTAAAAGGCATGGTGATGGATAACTAATAGCATAGTGGGGGCAGATGCAGAGGAATAAATCTTGATCAAGACTTCTAATCTTGAAGTTAGTAAAAGGTTGTCCCCTGACATCAGCATGACTTTGTCCAGAACGCTCAGGAATGTTCAGTGCTTAACTTCTCTGGCCATTTATTTACAAAACCAGATGATCTGTCTACTTTGTTAGCATTCGCAGAAGGTGAATGATAAACTGGAAGCGGACATTGTCAGCTTTGTTGGATGGCAAGAATGTCAACGCAGGTGGTCACAAACTTGGTCTAGGATTGGAATTCGAAGCATAAGGGTGAATCAGTTATAGCTTGGTGGGCCCATGATACCTCGGGCCATCGAGGAAGAGATGCAACATACAGATGGGCTCGTGATCAAGGGGGCTGTCTACGCTGTGCCGACCAGCTTCATGGTGGTGCCAGTGGAGGCGCCTCCCCCCAGTATCCTGATCTAGAGGCTAGTCTCCCTAGAGATATCTTTTAGTATAAGTCTAATTGGGTGCACTTGGAATATATGGCTCTGTAATGTTCAGTATGCTGTGTGGGGTCAGGAGACAGTCCTTTCTGGAAGGGTCCTTGGGTGGGTTTGGCTAGCTGAGACCATGCGAGTGCCATGGTGTCAGGGCAGGTGGTGAGCCTGCTCCTTTCCAACAGCCCATGTCAGTGAGGAGAGCCAAAAGGATTTGCAACTGGAAAGTGTGAGTCCTCTGCATTTTTGATCAGGCCTGTGAAGCCCATCCTAAGGAGGGGTGCTGCGTTCTGGGCCAGCTGCCAGGGAGATGATACCTCAGTGCATCACTGGGTAGAGCTGGAAGAAGGAAGGGCAAAAAGATGCTCTTCATACAGGCATTCAGGCAGACTGAGGCTATGAGGGCGAGGGCAAGTGTGTGCTGCTGGGTGGCAGGTTGGAGCAGGGATGGCCTTTGAAGAGAAACATAGGATACTGATAGCCTAACTATTTTGTCCCTGCCTGTTCGTTAACTTAGTCCCATGTCTCTCTTCCCTCATTTCACTACGAGGAGGTGGCAGATAAGGATGCTAGTGAGGCAGCGCCAGGAATACTCCAAAGACTAAGCAATTTTTGTGCCTAAGACACCCCCCTGCTCCGTGCACTATTCAGTGTAAACATAGCTAGGGCTCTCTGAATGTGTCTTGATAGCCTGGATGTAGGTCTCTGGACACACGTATTTGGACAACTATTGATATGTCCTAAAAATGAGTATAAAATAGCAGAAGTGACAGAAAATAGTCTTGAAAAACCTAAGATAAGTTTGAATGCAAGTCATTGAGCAATTACAGCATTGTAGTCTAGTTTTTTTAAAACTGCGGACACTTTTACCCATACTGCAATTACAAAAACAATACTAATAGCTCTCCCAGAGCTCCACGTTACTGTTTCTTTAACAGAATAGTAATGTTGTGGATAGGGAATAGCAATTATATTTATTTGTGGGGACTCAGAAAAAAATCCATACTTGTAAAGTCTCCTGGAGTACAGGGAAGTACACTGACTTCTTTAACATCAATAAACTCTGATGTGCAGATGCTGTTACTAATTTGGCATTCTGCTTATTGAGTTTTCATCAAGCCGTGACACAAAGGAAGTCCTTTTAGTCTTTGCTGTTCCTGGGCTCTACTGTGAGGTTTGTGCAACACACTTCCATTGCAATATTTTAAATTATTCTTATTTAATTTTTCTCTTGATTTTGTTACCAACCACTGTCAAATGAAAGAGGTGGAAGATCTCAGGCTTTGGGACAAGACTGCTTGAATTGATACAAATCTTCTCTAGCTCTTTTCCTTGATCAGATATTTTGTTCTTTTGAACATTACTGCATTCAGGTGTGAGAATCTGCCAGTTTTAATTCCTCCACAAGAGCAAATCCTTATTCAGTATTTTAATTCAAAGAGTCCCATTGACACTTAAATAATGCTTGTGCCAGAGTAGGGTTTAAATGACAAGTTAATTAAAAAATGTATTTAAAAAGATACTTAGGTGACTCTAAGTTGTCATCTTGACAACCTCCTGTAAGCCACTGAGGTACACCAGCATCTAAGTGTCCTCAGTGAGACAGTGTGATCTTTCATATTATCCAAAATGTTGCTTCTGCTTGTGACACCCTGCCAACATAACTCCAGGCAGCTGAATATTTGATAAGACAGGTCGACTGTGAGGGAGAAAACCAAGGACAAGGAGGGGATTTAGAGGAATAACTTTTCTAGGAAATTGCCATGAATGGTTATGGATCTTCTGAGATCTCTTCAAATCTTGAATCAGTAGATGTCAATATTACTTTATTCACAAAGAGAATTCTCCAAATACGCCAGAAATTCCAGCTGTTTCCAACTAGCTGCCAACATGTCCAGCCCAACCCCTGACAACTCTAATAGCACAATGATAATTTGCAATACAACACCTGCAGCCCAATGACATTTGGAAGCAAAGTAAAGTTGCTTGTGCTGAATGTCAAATTAAGAGGTATCGCACAGAATATGTAACTGTTGTTTCAGAAGGAGATTTAGAGAAATTGTTTAAATGGGAGAAAAAATGAATAAATATCCTGCTAGGGGAAAAAAAATATTAGGGTTTCTGTCTATTCTTCAGATTTTTCCTGAAGATCCACTGTGCTATGACATAAGCTATTGAGCCTGTCTGGATTGAGCACATTTGTTCTACCCAGGTTCTGCTCTTTACTTCAGAAAAGAAACATTTAAATTATTTGGCACTATGCACTTACATATATACTCTACTTCTATTATCAATCCCTTCCCTCTCCCTTTCTTCCCGTTAGCGTGCCTTCTTTCAGAGTGGACTGTAAGCTCTTCACATGTAGTTTGTACAGTGCTTTGGAGGCCCTGATTCTGACTGACGCCGTTCAGGGCTAGCACAGTTACAAGTAAGTTACAACTACCAAATACCTGAACTACTTCTCCTTGCTGTAGTTTGTGGATGTCAGAGCTAAAACTTGCAACTTTGTATGGAGTTACAATTACAATAAGCCAAACAGATTTTCAGGTTCTTCAGTGAAGTAGCTTTTATATCACTAATGGCAGTTACTGTCTTAAAAGTAGTGAAGTTGCAACCTCAGCTTTTGTGCCTAGCAGTTTAAGAAAATACTTTTTTGTTTGGTTTGGTTTTAGGTATATGGTAGTTTTCATCCCCCACATCTTAATAACTCATGTTTGCAAATATTTCTAAACTTCAGAGCACCTGAGGAGGTAAGCAAGTTTTTCTGTTTTAATAATTAATTCTCTCATGACTGAAGCAGCTGATGTCCATATGGGTACTGTGTTTCATCTTAGCTCTATTGCTTCTTTCTCAGTGTATCATTTAGTTCCAAGTCAGTGCTCGATTGGCAGTTGCTTTTCCAGAGCCATCAGCAAATACATGTACCACATTAGGTCTGAGATGTTTAAAAATACAGACAGCTTTGGTAATCTTTAGCTTAGAATTTCTCCTGTGAGTGAGTTAACAGTTTGAATATTTGATTTCATTTGAGATTTGCAAAGCTTTGCTGATGGAAAAAAGATAATAGCCAATTATTCAAACTCGTTTTAGCAACTTCCTTAGTGCAGAAATCCTGCTAAGCAGGCCTGTAGTGCATTTGTCTCAAATGACATATTTTCAGGTTTTCAATATTGTTCTGTTGTCACTGAGTTGATTGCATAAATAGCCCATCCTAACATCTATGTATACAACCAACATTTTGAAAACATTCTTCTGTGCTCTGTACTGAGCACTTTCTGCTTTGTGGTGTTTAAATTTTAGCAACTTGTGTAAATTCCGGCCTTATTTTTATGCAAAATAATTCAATACCAGTTCAAGTAGAAAAAATGAGAAATAAAAGGTGAGTTTTAATTTTTTGAGTTTTTCAAAGTTGAGCTCCGATGTTGTGTTTCTGTTTTGGCACAAAGGCAGTTTGGAAACAAGGTTTTGTGTAATTCTGATTTCAGTGTTGTGCTGAGAAAGGAAATAAAAAGTGGAGTAGAAAATTGAGTTCTTCTGCAGTATTTGTCACTAGAAGTCTTTTTGTGAACCACCTTGGTTAATATACGTTATTTTGCTCACATTATTTAATGGAAGGATGCTCTATCCCTGTTGACCTTATCGTAATGACTCACTTCAAGTAAGCAAGGCTAGCCTAAAAAGGTTGTTTCTCGTTCACCTACTGCAGTACTAGCAGCTGCAACATAAAAGCCTCTCCATTTCCCACCAAAGTTCCCATTCCAGAGTCTCGTAGCCTAATTCTGATCTCTCATTAATTGGGTATAACTCATTTCTTCCACTGTTACTGGATTTAACCTATAGTCATGCAGCCTTTCCATCTGTTTCATCATTTTCAAAAAATATTAAAAATCTTTGGAAATGTTTCCAACTGTTAATCTGATTATCTTTCCACACCTTACACAGCAGTTCCTGCTCTCAGTGGCAAAGAAACAAACTTAGCACTTTCTTTTTTAAAAAAAAAAAAAAAAAAATTGCCGTAAGAGCGGTGCAGTCTGTTTGTTGGCATTTGAATCAGTTCAATTTTATCTACCCTCCATTCTAAATGCTATCTTGCTAGCTCAACGTCTCACTGATAATCAATTTGTCAGTTATTCATCATTACAAATCAACAAACATAGTTAGGATGTCTGTTCAGCAGCATATCTGCTGATGACCACAATCAGCTCATAATCCAATAGCACACTCACTGTAATTTAGAGACTGGAGGAATGTGCTGCTTTGAGGTGTTTACCTGGGTATTATCGGCTGTACAGGTGTGAAGTACTAGGTTCTCAATTAAACCAAAATTCTTTTTGCATCATTGTCTTCCTTAAAGCCCTTTATCATTCTTTTTTTTGCTCTACTTTCTGTATTTAGTAGGATTTGTATGTGCTTTGTTTGGTCTGTGTGATACTGTGTAACGTTAATCATGTAAAATCATGTAAAAGTGCATTGTTTTGAACAGTATACATCAAGGAGCACTTAGCTGATGTGCTGGAAACGGTCTGATAAAATGTCAGCTTCTGGAACGCTTACTTTAGCTTTCTCAAACACAGTAGTTCAGTTTTCCTGCTCCAGACTGGAGCTGGTCCCTGCACAGATCTTTGAGTCAAACAATGCACCAATTCCTCCCAGTGTCGCAATTGCACGTCTGGGACTTCCGTACCTACAGCCAGAGCTCAGGCTGTGTCCCAGAGAGTGCGAGACACAGGTAATATCATGAACCTTGCACTTCAGAAGGAGTGTGCTGCAGCTGGAGAGGAAGAATAAACGCTATAATCTTGCTGTGCAGCAAAGTGCTGTTTTAGGTTTGTCCCCAAGAGGAGAGGCTTCAAGATGTTATGTAGTTCTTCACCTCTCCAGCAGGATACCGCTGACTGACAGATCCCACCGAGATTATGAGGCTTAATTAGTTCTTGTTTCAACTCCAGGGAGGCAGGCTACCATCTATTACACAAAGATTTAGAAATCAAGAAGTGGAGTTACCAACCTCTATTACTAAAAATCAAAGGAGCATTTTTAAAAAGCAAAACCTTGCTGTTGGTTCTTGATTTATTTCACATTTATGATCACTTTGGTCTCATTTAAAAAAAAAAAAAAAAAAAAAAAGACAACCAACATGATCTAAAAACTATCAGAATGGAGACAGTGCCAAAGAACCACTTTATAAACCATGGTCTTTTCTAACTGAAACTATTGAATTTATATGTCCATTTTCTTGTCTCCCATAGTTTATTTGTTGCACCTTATTCCACTGGTTAAACGTCACTGTATTTACATGTGCATTGTGTACATATTTATCATATCATTGAAGTTAACATGACTTTACAGATTTGTCAATGCTCCAGGTGCCAAAGCAACCTAATATTTCATAAATCCTATCAAAAGTATTCTCAACACCCACTATTAAATGATCTGTGTGTTCCACATCACATGCAATCCAACAAATTAATGTCACATACATAACACAAAGATTTATTCCCTTTTACTCAGGTCCAAAAAAACCCTGTTTTTTTTCTGTTTAAATGGCAAACATGTTTATTTCTATTATGCCAGTTTTGCTCAGCCTCTCAAGGGCCAAATTTGTTTCTACTTACAACGCCATAATTACTGAAAATGTCCAAACAGTCAGGAAAACCAGATTTCAATAGCAATATTGAGCTTATCATTGTAGTTGTGGCTTCTAAATCTTCTCCTCTAAAGTTCTCAGAGTGTTTTTATAACCAATAAGCATGCTGACAATGTGTTCTGAGCTTTTGCTTCTATTTGGGGGAGTTCCGGAGAGGGGTGAAAATCAATTTTTAAAAAGCTATGAAAATTAGGAATAGACTTCTAGAAACAGCAGAAAATAAAAGTGAAGAAAATCAGTGTCTGTGTAGGAAATACTTGCAACTGCTTGTGCAAAATTGAAAATTCTAAATAGAGAAAACACAGTTTTACTGTTATGGAGGGGTTTTAACTTCTTAGCAAGAAGGTTTTTTGTGACCTGAAAAGGGTGTAACCCAAAACAGCCTACAACATAATGAAAGGTTTGACATTGTCACAACAGAGACGTTAGTCCATCAGAAATGTCAGACTGGAAGGATGTAGGCAGTACAGTACATTTTAGTAAAATGTGTGAGGGGCCAGTCTACTCAAAGCAAAATCTCTTGTAACTGTAGGACCAGCAAGTGCCTGATTTAAATACAACTTGTTTTTCAGTCCTCTTTGTATGTATGTGACTAAGTCATTGCAATCCTTTGATAACTTTACCTCTTTGTTCCTATTTCTTTCTTAGTGACGTTTCGGGTATTTTCACAGTTTGGGTATAGATCAGTATATGTTATCAAGTCTTTTCTGAAACATCTCTAAGGGTCATTAAAAAATGAACATCATTTAATTGTGAGGATACAATGCAAACATACTTTTTGATGGACATGCTGCTGCAGACTCTAGAGGCTATTCTGTTTTGAATTTGTAAGCAGTGACTAAAATACTCTTTGCCTGAACGACAAAGCTGAGTGGTTAGTTTTTAAAATTTGAATAAGTCTCTGGCTTTATTTTTAATTAGAGTAGGTAACTTGTTTTGTCACAGTATCTTTTCAAGCATTTAATGGAAATATCTGTCAGAAAGATGCCAGGATATTTCCATTCCTTGCTCTTCTTGCATGGGTGTCTTTGGCTATTCTGTTTTGAATTTGTAAGCAGTGACTAAAATACTCTTTGCCTGAACGACAAAGCTGAGTGGTTAGTTTTTAAAATTTGAATAAGTCTCTGGCTTTATTTTTAATTAGACTTGGTAACTTGTTTGTCACAGTATCTTTTCAAGCATTTAATGGAAATATCTGTCAGAAAGATGCCAGGATATTTCCATTCCTTGCTCTTCTTGCATGTGGGTGTCTTTTTCCATGTACTAACCTGTTCCCTCCTCCAGTTCAGTAGTGCGCCAAGCTACCTTAGTGAAACTCTCCTGCATTTCTAGACCAATGGCCACTGCAGAAGCAAAGATCAGCTCACACGCTCTCTAAGCATGCGTAGGGAGTCTCAACACAACCTGGATTCGTTAGGTGTATGCAATCTGTAATCTGCCTGCAGACATCCAAGCGTCATGCCAGAATTGCTATTTGTATAAAGCTCGTACAGTTCCAGCACAGTCTCTTCAGGTTACCATAATTTATATTCTCCTACGTTTATGTGTATTATGCAGAGCATCTTGGACAGAGTGTATGCATACATGGCATAGAGGCAACACCCTGAGTTCAGCAGAGAGGCTCTCTGACTTGGTCTTTCTCTCATTCTGAAACGGGAGTATAACCCAATAGCCTTGGGCCACATTCTGACTTCTCTTAAGGGTATTTCAGGATAAAGCCTTCCCTTGTCATAATGAGAGATTTTTTCATCTCAAGATGCCTTTTGGATGAGTTAATACAGCACATGTATTTAACCATTCAAATTTACTTGGTGGTTGGCACTAATGTTCTAATTTTGACCTGCTTTTTTTGGTGCTCTTAGTTTAGCACTTGTATTACTTTTAATGTTACTATTTTGTTAATATTAACAGTAATCATATGCATGAAATTGGAATAACATTATTACTGCTTACTGTTGATAAATCCAACACAATTGTGAATTGTACTGGTGTAAGGAGAATCAAAACTACATCCTGTGTTGTTCTGATTTTAGAATGCCATGCAGAATTACAGCCCTATGTATTTACGTGAATGTTTTGTTTTATCAAAGAGAATAAACTAGATCATTATCTGAATTAAATAATTTTTCGTCCACTTCCCTCCCATGGGATTTCAGTGATTTACACCACTGGAATTCTTTCAGAGCCAGACCAGTAATAAATAAAACTGCATAGAACATACTCTTAAGTGTAGAATATAGTAGAAGAAAGGATAAGGTGACCTAGCAACTCTGTCATCTCTCATTTGTATGATTCCTTGGGAAAAAAAAAATCTTTTGAGCTGAGTATGTTCATTGTAGCAAAATTACTATGAAGGATTCCCATGGGACACTTGCATAACTGACCATTAGGAAAAAACTGGCACAGTCAGGAGGAATACAGTAGATACACTTTCTGTTCTCATTATTATCTTTGTCCCAAGTGTAGGACAGGGTTATATAATCGTGCTTAGAATCTGTCTTGCATTATAATGCACTGATCAGCGACTGAGGATCTCGCCAAGACGAGAAGATGGCATTCAAGTTAACTCAGTCTTGGGACAAATTGAAAACCCTGCCTGAACAGAAAACAGCTGAATGTGGGCCCATCTACAATAAAGTTAAACTTTTTACAAATGTTGCAGACTACACAGAAATCTCAGCTAGCAGCTTCATAACTGTTGTTATAAAAGCATAAGATAAATGGCATAAAAGCTAGTTTGGGCTATGGCATTTCCTCATGTCATTGTTCAAAGGTATTGTAGTGATTACTGTACTACTGCATTGGGCATTAGGAAGTTTCACCTCCCAGAAAAAAAGCCTGTGTCAAATTGAAGATTATCGGTACTGATGTATCTCAAAAGTAGTACGGTTTTTCTCAGGGAATAAAAACTTTAGTATTGGAAACCAATGTGAAGATTATGTTGATTTCCAGTGCAAACACAACTGCTTTTAACTCCTCCTGTAATTCATGATGAGGTTCTGTCTTGGCAGTGTCAGTCTACAGGATGTTTGAACAGTCGTGACCACACTTACGTCAATGGGAGTGAAAACATCTGGAATTATACTAATTGCATGTGACCCGAAAGCTCACTGAAATCAGTCGAAAGGCTTCTATTAATTACAGTAAGTGCTGGAGCAGAAGGTCCTTGGCCTGGTCTTTTGAAGGCCTGGGTATTCCGATTCCCCCCCGTGTCCCTCAGGATCCTCACTGGAATTGTTCAGCACTGTGGATAACTGAGTTCCTTTCCAGAAAGGCCTTTTAGTGACAGTGATTTTCATAGGTCATTTAAGAAATCATTTAAGCTCTGCTTAAATGATGTGAAATGATATGTTGAAATGTATGCCATGGGGCAGAGCAGCAAAAGGAACTGCAACACAGGTTGCTGGAGTAGCTCCCCTAGCACCAGACCATTTTGTGTATCACTTTTTTTTTTTTTCTGTACCTTGTTAACAGTTAATCTATATTATTATATAGAGAGACTGGTGAAATAAAAGATCTGCTAACTCTCCCCTGTATGTTCCCCAAAATGAGCTCTGAAATAACACTTTAAAAAAGGCAAAATAATTTTAAAAAGCATTTTTTAAGATACATCATTATTTCATTTTCTATCATGATGCCATAGAATGCCATGTCTCGAATCGTTAGATTTCAGCTACAGATACCAGTCCACCCACAACCAAGTCATTCCCATAGCTGACTGCAACTGAAATAATTTCTCATGATTTTCTCTGTTTTGATGGATAAGTACATACGAATACAGTGTGTGACTACAGGTGCAGAGCTCTTCTATAACTATTTAAAAAGCACTGTATCTAAATTACCAAAGACTCCTGAACAAGCAGGTTTCCTGTTTGTTTAAAAAATAAAATAGGCTAAAATTAGAAGCATCAGTAGAGAATGATAAATATTCATTAACCTGGATGCTGGTGCAGTCAAACCATATTGATTTTTGTTGTTAAGGATTGTGTTCTATATCTATCTGTTTAACTACGACGCCGAGATCAGTATTTTATTTGCCTAGGGAGGCCCTATGCTTTTTCTCTGCTGAGGCACAGCGGGGCGATAACATCAGGCATTTCCAAAACACAGAATTCAAGTCAGAAGTAATATAAAACCAATGTAAAACTGGCATTTGCAGACCACTTTGGTCTGTCTTCTATCCTGTTTAGCATTCAAAGAGCCTGGATATTACTCTGTGTAACAGCAGGTTCTATTCAACACAAGGAAATGACGTAGTATATGATACTTGCAGCCCAGCTATGCTTCCCTGTGCTGTTATAATAGGAAACTGCATACAAGCCTTTGTTTGTCCCTCTCTAGCTGCGCTAAGTTCATCTTCACATTTGGAAGAACACTAAACCGCCGTATTCCTCTTGTACCCTGCCAAGACATGCCACACTTAGCCGCAGCGGCCATACTGCGGTCAGCGACTTGATAGAGAGTACGCACATGGCCAAGGAAGGAACAGCCAAAAGCATTTATTAAGAGAATATTGGAGACAGAAAGTTTTGTCTTTCAGGGAGTTCTTTGTGATCAAATTTCGTTATCCAGTTACTTGTCCTACTGCTCACAATTCAATTGCAACTCTGTACTATAGATTATATCCTCTGAGACTTCCAACCAAGTTCACGTAAAGGGCATTTGTGCGCTGTTTAAAACTTAACATGGAGCCAATGAGGTATTCTTAACTGTCAATAAGTATTTATGACTCAACTTTAAAATGTTGCTATTGTCAAAGTTTTCTTTTCTTCTTTAGGAGAATGAATCTATTTATATGCTTGGAATTATTTAAATACAGTCCTAGATTTGTAAGCATCAATATCCTGTTTAAAGTGTTGGGAGTTAAAATGTAAAAGTGGAGTAGAAAAACAGACAGAATGAATATCGGTTTGTTTTTAAATGTTAAAATGCCGTGTTTCCAAAATATATGCCGGGGCCTCTAAAATTGCTACAAGTATTTGGTTTTGACTTTGAAAACTAACATGTTTATAAACGTAAGTGATTTGTAATTAACGCCCTTGTGTGTTACTGATAAACTTCTTTACTACTTTTGCTACCTTTAACATCAATACCTACCATTCATATTTCAGCACATACGGAGTTCATGCTGATACAAGGTTTATTTGTAGGACTAATTTTTGACGCTTTTGTTACTTTAGTGACATGTATATCTTTAGGCTATAGTGCAAAGACTATTATTTCCCTGTACGATATTTAGCCAAATATAACATGAAAGCTAAATCATACTTACATGTCAGCAAAACCAACATAATTTAGTACGAGAATAACCGTGCTAATAAGTGCTCATATGGTACAGTGATTGAGGTACATATTATGAGCAAACATACATACCATGCTCTGTTTTTCCAGAAGTATAGCTTTTTTCTATTCTCATTTTCTATTATATTGCGAGGCTAATAATAAAAAATTGATATTTGAGTTGTGTTTATTAAAATATGACGGTGTAAGAAGGTATATCAATTAATGTGAATTCAACTGAGAAACATGATGATTAAATGGTCAGCAGCAGGTGATTATTATGAAAAGTAGTAAAGCCCACAATGGGAGCCACATCCAACAGCAACTTTCTGGCACAGGAACAAACTTGAAAATACTGCTAAGGTTTCCAAGTACAGTTTAGTTTGACCTTTAATTAAGCACCGATCTCTATAAGGTAACTAAATTACTTTATCCCTAGGGTGGTCACTTAAGATAGGTGGCATTGTTTGTGTAAGGTGTTTGCACCATAGAGGCTTAAGAAAAGTATGCAAAGAACAACTCTTTCCTCTTCTCTTCCTTTTCATCAGCTGCCAAGCCATAACTTTCCTGAAGTAATTATACTTCTTTTGTGCTGATACCCAGCAGTGCATGTGTATTTTACTTGTCTGGAAAAGTCTCATTGTGCTTTTGTTGCACTGAAGTCAATTAGAGCTAGTAGTAAATGATTATGTGGAACATCTTGGAAGCTGAAAGATAGATAGCACAGCCCTTATGTTCTGTGTGTCCATTTGTCATTCTCTTATTTGTACTCCCCTCCTCTCATTTTTGTAATTACTTCATCCTTTTTATGTCATTTCTAAAATCACTCAGAGTGAACCCCTCTGCTTTTGTTGCACTGAAGTCAATTAGAGCTAGTAGTAAATGATTATGTGGAACATCTTGGAAGCTGAAAGATAGATAGCACAGCCCTTATGTTCTGTGTGTCCATTTGTCATTCTCTTATTTGTACTCCCCTCCTCTCATTTTTGTAATTACTTCATCCTTTTTATGTCATTTCTAAAATCACTCAGAGATTGAACCCCTCTTGCTGCATTTGTCAGTTCCACTTACTGGTTTTCTGCTGTACACATAGAAGTTTCTCCTAAGTTCCCTTAGTGAATAGCCCTTTGTATATCCAGTTCATAATGTCTTGTTTCAGGACAGGCCCTCTTAGCTGGAAGACCACCTAGGACATGTAAGTTTGTGTGTATTTACTAAGCAACCCTTTGCAGCTATGATGAGGTGTAAAATCCAACACTGACCCTGAGGTTGGGTCTATATGCATCTCACCTGATACATTTGAGGATGGGGTATGGTCAGGTTGGAGAAGCAATGGAGAAAAGAAGTAGGAAGGAGACTTTGAATGGGAGAGGAGAAGAGGAGACTTCAGTTTTTCCTCTGAGAGGTGACACAGGAGAAAGCTACTAGAAATATGTAAGAAATGTTTAGGCTTAGGTGGAAAGGATCTACAAACTGAAGCCAGTCTCGTGCAGCAGAGCTTTGTGAGTCAGGGTGCCAGTGAAGAATGAAGAGTGAGAAGAGATGAAATGAGACTTAGGAGTTGGGAAGAGAAGGGGTGCCTGGCCTAGCCTTTAGTTTCAGTCATTTGAAGTTTACCTTTGGGTGCTAAGAGACTGGAATTGGGGCCCATATTTGGGTCTCTGTCTTGTGGCCTGCTGTGAAGAAGAGAGATTTAAGTGAACTGGTGGGTTACTGTTGTTTCTCTGAACGCATTTGGTTTGCTGGACTTTTTGATTATGCTAACAGTTTAACCAGTGACAGGAAATATTCCTAAAGACTGCATCTTTTTTACCTCTGCTGTTAAACTGACAAAAACCTCTCAGCCTGGTTTAGACCTGGGCTGACTAACACCCTCCCAAACAATTTCCAAGCATGGTTTGGGCATGCATCAGTAACTTTTGCCTCTTTGGATGTAGCCTCCCACTTGTTGGTACGATGAAGTAATCAAATGAACAGAAGCTCTTCCATGCTAATTGGCCTCAGTGGCTGAAATGTCTCCTGGGAATGCATAACTTACTGTTACGGACCATAGCTTCTGTTTCTCAGCAAGGCAAATGACAGAAAGTATAGATCATAAGAAGAGGTGTGGTTGGAGGAACAGTTCATTCTCTGAACTGCAGTGAAAAAAGGTGCATCAGCATGTTAGTTACCCTTTTATATTTGATGGTGAACAGAAGCATAGTGATATCCCTTGAACTGGCAGAAAGTGGCATAGATGTGAACAGCTGCCTGGACTTGTGATAATGCATGTGACGTCCAGTTATACATCTACCCAGTGAGAGAATCCAAAGAGGGGAAACCGCATCACTTTTCAGTGGGAGAGGAGGTATGGCCTGTCTAAGAGAGAGAGACGGAGAAAGAAACTAGGGCAAATAATGAGCACGAATCTAAGGCAGCAGGGAAAGAGAGAGATGTCTGGATTCCATCCATAGGAACAAAAGACAGATAGAAGGTATATTTGCCTATGCTGTCAACAGATGTTAATGAGAAAAGCCTACGGTTTGAAGCCTTAACACTGGCTTTTCAATGCTAATGCAAGCTAATAAATTGGAAAGATTTATTACTTAGGCTGGAGTATTCTCATGCTGTCACATGTTTTTGTTTTGGGCTGAGGGTTTCTTCTCGTATCAGAGAGCAAATGGAGCAACCTTGCCTCTGCTTGCACTGTGCTGTGTGTATTGTGAGTATGCGTATGTGAACAGAATGCGTAGAAATGCCGGAAGGGAGAGGTGGAAAAGCATCCATGTAGTGTCAAGACGATGACAGTCACCAATCTGAGTCAGGATAGTAGAGGAAAAATGACTGTCAGGTAGACATAACCTGGACAAAAGCTCAGCTAAACAGGTTATTTCCACATCAGTGAAAGCTTTGCCAACCACTGTCCCGACCATGAGGGACTCAGTGAAGGGCTCAGATAGTGGAAAAAAATGGGGTGGGGTGTTTTGTTGATTGCTGGTTGGCTGTGGGATTTTCTGTTAACTCAGGAGTGCTGAACAGGACCAGGCCAGAAGGGGAGCCCACGACAGCAGCCTGCTGCCCAAATCTCGTGCAAGGACTACTCCTATGCTAATATATAAATATGCTAAGTAGGAAGTCACTTTTTGAATTAGCAAATGTGGATGTTTTCAGTTTCCTACATCTCTTGTAGGAAACTGTCTGAGTTCCAGTCAACAAACACCAAATTCCTTCCATAAAATAAAAACAAGGAGAGCTTTCTCCTGAAGTAATGCTATAAAGCATCTGTTTTCAGTTAGACACAAAATTTTGCTTGGAAACATCCTGCTGGAGATGAACACCAAACTCACTCATTTAATAAATCGATGCCAAAAACAATTTGAAGACATCTCAGTCGATAATTGGCTCAACAAGATTTCCCCTCCAGAATATTTGAGAACCATTAGGGACTGTGGATTCACTTCATGGTATCAACTGTTGAGTCCTTTGCAGCTCAGGCGGTACCCAGCGGTGTTGGCAGATGCAGATGTGCCTCTGATTCAGTGACTGAGGAGGTGTGCATGCCTGATTGACACCTGCATACTGATTAGGCTCGGTTTGGCTATCTCTGGGCAGCAAAGGTAATCAGCATTCGGTGCGCTGCGCAACGCTCATGGACGTGCGCAGTTTAACTTTCCATATTCCACATATGGAAATGATTATACTAACAAAGAATTAAAACTAACATATCACAGAAAGGCTTGCAGCACCATATGTGAAAATGAGCCTTTAGCAGACTAAAGGAGTACATCTACCTTTGGGTATTCTTCTGATTGAGAAAACCAGAGCTTTTTAAATGCAGACCAATTAAGTTTTACATTGGGAGTCCAGATTTTCAAATTTTTTTTTCTTTGAATTTGCAAATGGTGTAAGTTATCTTGTGAAAGGGCTTTCCCAATAATATAACATGCATGGGTTTTGTTCTACCCTTTTCCACAGGGTTGCACTGTATATACAGTGTGCATTGGAAAGATGCATGCTCTCTGCAAAGTTACCTGCTTGCACTCAAACATCATGTCAGCTCTTGCCCTGCTCCTCCCTCTCCCAACACTTGGCATTCTGCTTTTGTTTCCATTAGGATTCAAAGTATTGCCTGCTTTGGATTTCTTCCTTGTTTCAACTGCTTTCAGGAAGCAATAACAAAATGTCTCTTGATCAAGTGGTTTGGTTTGTTTTTTTTTTTTTTTAACTGAATAAAATGAACCGACATGCTTGAAATCCAACAGAAAGCCTTAGTGTTCCCTAAAACATTTTTCTTTTTTTCAGACATGCTTATACAAATTGTATGACTAGTGCACTGTAATCTGTAAGGTCAGTTAGTTGGGATGGAAATACTTTGAGAGGTTTTTGCCCTTTTATTTACATTATCCCCCCCCCCCCCCGGAAAACTTGACACCCAAGGTAACACACTAGAAAAGCCTAGAGAAACACCTCTTGGCTAGTATTCATCAACAGCAATACCAGTATAGGTACTGCTTTATGCAGCTATGTTTCATCACTTCATTTTCATCTGTATTTTCATGGTATTAAGACACTAAATTGAAAGATTTTAGCAATTTTGAAATAGGAGAGTCTTTCAAACAATGATGGGGATAAACAGGAGCCCTGACTGGAATTCTATAGAGAAACTGCCTTGAAATATCCAGGATCTGGAGTTTGCTGATAAAATACATCTTCTGAATACTGAAGGAAACCTCTTTTCAGCTTCTACTAGAGTTTTTTAAAGGCAGAAAAGTAATAAGAGAAAAAAACCTCTTCTTGATTCTCCTCAAAATGTGAAAGGAGGAAAGTAAACATTCAATTAAGGGGATTCACTTCACTTATGTCACACAATCTTCTTTACTAAATATCATCCCTTACATTTTGTGCAATTAGCCAGCTCAGTTTCCTCAAATAAATGCAACATTAAGAACAACATGCTCATTAGAGATAGTATTTCCTGGTTAAGGAAGTGGGTTTGGGGTTTGGTCAAAATGTGAAAGGAGGAAAGTAAACATTCAATTAAGGGGATTCACTTCACTTATGTCACACAATCTTCTTTACTAAATATCATCCCTTACATTTTGTGCAATTAGCCAGCTCAGTTTCCTCAAATAAATGCAACATTAAGAACAACATGCTCATTAGAGATAGTATTTCCTGGTTAAGGAAGAGGGTTTGGGGTTTGTTTTTTTTTTTCAGCAGCAGTGTATTTTTTAGTATCACTGATAGCATTTAACATTTTAAAAGGCGGTTGAGATTTTAGCTGGTAGGTTATGTTCAGTGAAGGAATATTGGAAAAATATTTATGAACTGGAGCTGTGCTGCTCTGTGGGAATTGAGGATCTGTCTGTTACCTGATGGCACAGGAGGCAGTTTGTGCTGGCCAGAAAGTAGCCAGTATTGTGGTGAGTACAGTGCTGTTGGAGTCACGTAGCTGAGAGCATTTACTACTTCATATCTCTCGTGTTGTGCAGTGTACTATCCTACTTCATTAAAAGTAGCAGGGATAAAAAAAGTTTGTTTTGCTTTACATCGACATTGGTTTATCTAGCAAATCAACTGCTGATTTGACAAGTTCTTTTGAGCTTGATTGTGTAGCACATTCATTTTTCATGGAACAGTCCCTTGCTGAAATGGCTTCTGATGACACATTGCCAAGCTACAGAAAATACAAGTTTCGGTGCCATTTTCTCAGCAAGACTTACTCACAGTAGCAGAACACTTGCGCACATAATTCTTCCAGACACATTTTCTTCTGTAAAACTGAATGTTGGGTTGTATTTATAGAACTGCTCTTAAGCTAGAAAATTACAATCATCTACTTTTCAAATGTGTGTGGGTAGCAGGCTGCAGAATCCAAACAGAGAAGCTTCATTTCTGTAGAGAGAAAATCAATGGCATGTTGAAATTTACAGCAAGCCTATCCCCGGGGATTCAAATTCTGACAAATAAGCACCCTGAGCTTATGAACTTATCAAGTCACACTTCAAATTATTTTGAAAGACAATTTCAAATTTTACTATTTCATTCCCAAAGGATAATAGCAATTTTAGACATTCTCAGAGATATGAGCAAGGGCTTGAAGTGACTACAGTGGTTGGATTGCTAGCGGAGGTAGAGCAATGAGGAAATAATAAGAATACAGTCAGCCATTTGGCCCTATGTTTCTTGAAACAGACTAGGGAAAAAAAGAAAGTTGATGCTGACAACCTGGGTGAAGAACTTTTCCAGGAGAAAGAAAAGGAAAGGAAGAAAGAAAAAAAAAAAGGCAAACTTTTCAACAGACTGTATTTGATGGGTGTTGTCATCACTATAACAGTGAGTCACATCAAACTATTGCCAAGTACCTAAGCAGAAATAAATCAACAAAGAATCTACCGATTTCTGTGTCCTAGGTATGGTCTCAAGTAACTGCTCAGCAGCTTCAGCAGAGATTTCTGCTTGTTTGTATCTATTATTAAGAACAGCAGAATAGGAAAAGTTGCCACAGTCATCAATGCAGAAGGCAAAGAAAAGCCTTTTCCCTGCAATTAATAATACTCTTTCTGGTTGTGTTGCACTTTGAAAGTCTGAAAGCTAAAAGAATTTTAACAGACTTCTAAAACAACAGAAAATATTTTCTCTCAGCTTCCTCTTCTACCGTTACTGATCTATTGCATTCTTGATCCTCACTTGTCGGCAAAAATACGATGGTAATGTTAGCAATGACATTCACAAGAGAGAGTATTTCTGAGAGAAAAGTGGTCATTTGCATCCTGTTTGAGTAGATGGTTGCTTTATTTATAAATAATCTTCACTTTTAACTGTAATTTTTAAGGTAAAATAATTTCCAAACTGTCAGGTTCCTTCTGTCAACTCTGCTTAACCGATATGTTAATACATTGAATGTCAGCACACTTTAAAAATACCTTTGAAGTGAGTAACGTCAGAGCCTACAAGTCACCAGTTTCTTGGATGTGTGGAGGAAAGGGCAGACTGGCTGTACGGGGAGGTAATGGATTTTGTATTTGACCAGTACCTAGCCAGTGTCTTCAGAAGGTGAGATGATGTAGTGTCTAGATTTTTTGCCTTACAGAAAAGTTAATTAAAAGTTTGAATTAGGCCTGAAAAACTTTCAAAACAGACTAAAATCAGATGGAACGTGGTTAGTCATTATGGATCATACAGTCATTGCATTTTATCTAGTGTATAGCTTATTAAAGTTGACAAAATCCTCATAAAATTGTTTGAGAAATGTCATCTGAACCTAGTTGTTCAAAAATATTGAGATTAAGTGTCATAAGTTAGTTGTCTAAATCATAACAACAAGTTTCTTAGAACCCAGGGCAATATGTCAGGTGTAGTCAGGCTGTAGAGAGCAGACTATTAGTTTGTTCTTTATATAATGCGTATATCCATGCAACACAGAATTACGTTAACCTTTCAGATGTACACATTGTGTTGTGAATAGAGGTCTAATTAGCTTTCCACTGTCATCCCTAGGTTTATTTCAAAATTACCGACTTCCAAATTTTCCCCTCTCTTGAATATCCTTACTTTAGATTTTCACTCTCCAGCTATTAGCTTGCATTTATTCCCATCTGAATCTTAGTTTCCTGGGGGAACTCTTGCCTATTTTTTTGCTACCCTAGTAATGTTTTTTTAATCCACATTAGTATTTCAGTTTCATTGCAACTTAATATTATGAGCAGATTCGTTGAAATGGTATTGCTTATTTCCAGCTACCTAGTGACAAAATTAATCATGACTAGATATGTTGGCAGTCCCAAATACCGTGTCCCGTCTTGCTCCCCACCTGGTATTCAGCCACGGTCTTCGTATATGGCCTTCAGCCTGTTTTTAATCCAAACCCATGCTAACAATTTTTTTTATAATTAAAATTCCTTACTTTACTTTGAATATATGAAAGCTTTTCCTCCAACAGCCAGTTCTGATTTTTATATCAAAGCAAGCCATGAAATCTCAAAGTGATATAAATGCTAAAGCAAAAAATCTTGATTATACATCCTCATTCAAAAGCTTTTTACAACATTAAGATAGGATTTGACTGCCCAAATGTAGGAATGTATTATATCTGTATCTGAGCTTGTCATCTACATTCCCTTTGTAGTAAATGGAGAAAAATAAGCATTTTTAGCCTGTAGTTAATAGCATCCTAAAGAGAGGTCTCAGTCTGTAAAGCAGAATCATGCTCAAGAAATGCCAGTGTCTCTCTGTCTCTCCACTAATCAACATTAGCTGTCTATAAAGTGTGTATCTGAGCTCTGTTCAAGTGAGGTGAATTCCATCTTTAATAGCACAGGTGTGTATTTCTCTATTATATTAGGTTTCTAAACTCTTGCATTAACTTCAGTAACATTTTACACGTGAATCTAAGGCATTATGATCCCTTATTGTAAAATTTTGAAAGATACTTTATTGTCCTTTAATTTGAAGCACTGTAGTACAAGAAGCTGGTAGTATTAAACACAGTTTTCCTACGCTTGGTCACCTTCAGGTTTTTTTGAGGCTCTGCTCCTAGGATGTTGGAAAAAATATTTGTAACAGAAGGTATTTTTTATAGTATTCCTGATTTGTACTGCATCAGTAAGAAGGACCTTTGTCCAGCAGGCTTGTTGTCTGTGCTTTCACCTGCTACAACAACTCCAACTCTTTGCTAACATGTTTGGAGTATGAAAGCGCTCTCGAGAGACTGGAAAGGTTGCTAAGAGCATTGCTAGAACTACCACTGTGGAAATTATCATCCCACAAATATCATAAAAGTTTGTATTGGTGCTACAGTAGACAAAGTCAACTCTTTGATACCAGAAAAATAACTTTCTTGTGCCCTTAACTTACGTTTGTAAAAGATCTGTCAGAGGAATCTCATATAATGTCCGTTAACACTGAAATAGAGACATAAGTTTTCCTGTGTGCATCAATGGTAAAGGTTTACCAGAAACAGTCAGAAGTATTGCAACTCCATTTTCACATTAAAATCTTGATTTTAATGTACCAATGTTCATATACACAACAGGTGTTTTTCAATGGTAGCAGCTTCTGGACTTCATGTTAATCATTTAGAGTCAAGTTCTGCTGCTTTTCATTAAGCCTTGTTAGCAAGTTGTTCCACTGGGGAAAAAGAGGATTAAGTAACTTGATTTTTAAAAGTGCTGTCTTCACCTGAATGCACTTGACTGTTTCTTACACCAGATGGAATAAACAACTGATCAGTGTGGTGTTTTTCCCAACAGCATAGCCTCAATAATTCAGCAAGCCTTTTTGCAGAGACTTACTACCTTCACCAATTAGCTCCAGGACAAAATGTGGAGAAATCTATAAAAGCATGTTAGGGCACTCAGTTCACACAAAAGATACCTAACATAATTAGGGCAGGATAACAAATCCAGGTGCCAACAGTGGGGATAAGTATCCTGATAGCTCTGCCTATGAACTGCATATATCTATTTTCTTTTGGAATTTTCCTATTTTAGATTTTTCTGTCCCCTCCTTTGTGATTGTTTTAACAAATTGGTAATTTCAAGGTATTTTGGTTGCATGTTCTGACTGGGTTGTGTGCTGGGTTGATATCTCACGTGCTTGGAAATGGCTTGGCTTCAGCCTAATGCAGATGAAAAATAGAGCCAAAACAGGGGGTGTGTGTATGTGGTGTAGATAATTTTCACCACAGAATGCAATGCTTGTTTTTCAGCTGTATTTATTCTGTATCTTATGAGAATTAATTTGGTCCTCTTTGGTCCTCTTTATAACATATATGAAAATACAGGTTGCTAGTTATGTGGAGAATATTAGGTTTGGTTTGTTTGGTATAGCATAGAAAGCTGGAATAAAGAATCTGCCATTAATGTTAAAACCTTATTTCTTTGGCCCACTCACACGGTTTAGAGGTATTAGTGTATAAAGAGAAGTTTTCAGTGGTATTGAACCTTTCTACATCTCTTTATTATACTTGTTGCAGCCTTTGGAGAACAGCAGGGAACAGTCTCAACTGGCTTATGCTGTGCTGCCTGTACTCCTCCATGTGACAGACCATTGCAACCTGCTTTATTAGCATCAGGGTTTGGTCAGAACTTGTGGGAGCCGTGACCGGCTCTGTGAGAGGTCCTTGACCTGTTTTGCCACATGTACATTCAGCAAATTAGAATCTTGTCCTAAAGGATTATTGCAACTAAATATCACTTACGCATATCTAACTGCAAATAGAAAAGAGAATTATACCTTTCCATTTATTAGAAAGCCTATCCTGGTATTTTGTGTGTAATGATAAAAAAAAAAAAAAAACCCAAACCTAGACACAAGGAGTTGAATGCTTAGTTATTTTAGCTTCCCTTTCATTGATTTGCAAACAGATGGTAGATAGACAAAAAGAATTAAAGAAGCCTATGACCGATAAAGAGGGCTACAGCAGATAACTGTAAGTATAAAAAACAATTGAGAGAAACAGAAAAAAGAATCTGGAAAAGAACCTGCAATTTTCACTTTTCAGTTGTCCAAAACTGATAAGATTCTTCAGGTGATGTCAGAATGTGGTCTGTCTGTGCCCTGGCTCCGGATGTGTTGGGGAACTCCAGTGATGTCGGTGGAATTTCCCTGATGAACACTGTCTGAGCCCATGACTTTGAGTACATTGGAGGGTTAAGATCTAGATTGCAATGAGGATAGACCCTAGCAGCTTTAAGGCTACAAAGAGTCTCCTGTCATACCATCTTGTCACGTTACATCCAGTTGTTCATTCCAAGGCAGGATAGATAGTAGGTCAGAGCTGCAGGGAGCTATTCAATCAGCTTGTCCATGTAGGAGGTCCTGGAAACAGAGGGAGACAAATGTGCAGCTGAGACAGCCACGCAGGATAGCAGAATACAAGGGGCAGCAAAGTCAGACTGCTTTTGTATCCGTGTAAGATTATAAAAAGCCTTGCGCCAAGCCTGCCTGCTTGTAACTACTGTGAGAAATGTGAAATACATTGTTCACTATGCTTTCTCATTTTTCACAGCATTATTTTATCTAGTGTTCCTTCTGTGCATCCTTGAGGAGTAATTTTGGAACATATTCCATTGAAACCAACAAAACTTGTGCTTATTTTTTTCTGCTTCCTAATATTTACTGGAGTCATTACACTGGCCTTAAGTCTGGTGAATGCCGTTTAGTGCCTTAGATTTGAAGAAAACCCTGTGCTGAAAATGCAAGAAGCATTCATTGTTTCCTCAAGATAGACATGTGTCCTTGTCTTTTGATTACGTGGTAAAGGGGTAGTGTGGCACATACAATTGCTAGGCAGAGGAGACTTTCTATGGCTAAAATACAAAACGTAGCAGCCAAGGCCAAATGATTAATGCCTGGCTCTGCTGTAGACTGATCCAAACAAGATGGCAAATCTCTGCTTGCCTCAAAGTATGAATGACTATATCTCCAAGCCCATTTATACCTCACTTTTGCCAAAGGGAGCTTTCCCAGCACTGCATTCTTTCTATCTCCACGGACACACACACTCCCCCCTCAATTACTATCCACTTGCTCTAGTCACTTCCATTACAGAGCTTTGCCACTTAGCATGCCCCTTTGTGAGCCTGTTCAATTCACTAAGCTGGCAGGAACCTAAAATAAAATGGGGGGGGAAGTAATTTTCCTGGGACTTTTTTCCTGCAGGCTTAGCAAATTGAACCAACTCAGCGAGGGATCTGAGAAACTCCAAAGCTGGTGCAAGGGGAAGGAGGTGGGCTGTAAGGAGCGGGACTGGATCATATAGCATAGGGTCAAAGAGCAAAAGAAAGGAAGGCAGAATAGGAGAGGGGAGTGGAAGTACTTTCTTGGTGGAAGCTTAAGTGTCACATCAGACTGTATTTGTACCCTCTGCTGCCCTGTTTGTCGCTGGGGGCTGTACATAACTTGCAGGGTTAGTGTCTCAGTGAATGAGTTCCTCCAAGTCAATGTAGGGTTCAATGGAATAAAATGACTTAAGAACATGTATGTATATTTAAAATAAATTACCCTTATAGAATTGCTGACCTGAACAATTTGTAAGCCAGGTTTTCAGCTAGCACATAAACCACTGTTTTGCGCTTTTGAGACCAGAAGAGACCATGTGTTTCCCTGTATTTAAATGCTAGTTATGTTTACTACAGCATCAACAGTGTTCCCTTGATTCTCATAAAGGCGAAGTAGCAAGCTTCAGGTAAAAGGAAGATACCATAGCTGTGTAAAAATCAGATCTTTACCAGCATCCTGTACAGGAGGGTTCTTTTTCAACAACCTTTTCAGAAGCATTTGATTATTGAGCAGCACATATAGTTGACAAAAGCTGTTAAGCAAAGGGCCATGACTTTTTTGAGGAGTAACAGAGGCACCTCTTCCTGTCATAGTATATGCCCTTGAGTTTTTTACGCTCTTAATGTATAAATTTATGAAGATGAGTCCTTAGCTAGTGTAAATGTACATGGCTCCAGTGGGCTCAGACAAAGCTGACTTGTGATATTTTATCCTTGGGTAAAATTATGTGTTGTGGCTGAGCCAATTGCATCGTTCACTACCACTGAAAGGAGCATTTTTGCTCCCAGTCCACAGGCCTACTCCCTTCCTTGTGCTGGCTCTGGCGGCTGCTGCACTCTGCTGAGCCACTTCAGCTGGCTAGAACTGAAAAAAAAATATTCAGCTGTAGAGTGTAACTTTACCCTGGGCTGGAAGTGTTTCCTCCGTAACTGAGTTCATAGTGTTAGTGTGAAATAGCTCACTCAGCTGAGGAAAAAACCCAAATTGTATTAATCTGCGAAAAAACCCAACCCAAAACCCAGTGTTACTCACAGTCTAAAGCCAGCCCAATGCACAGTCAGAGATGTGGAACCATTGTAGAAGTGAATATGTCAGGTAATAGCAGTCTGGTTTAGTTCTATAACGTGAGGTCAGAATCACTTTATTGACACAGTTGCTTTTATATTTTATTAGACATCTGGGAATTTAGTTTCCTAAAAGATTTTGGGTGATGTTGAGTTCTGGGGAAGAAATAACCTCATTTAATATGCAAGTATTCTTCCACAGACAGTTCCTTTAATATCAAAGCTCTGTATGCCTTTAACATGAAGACTTCTGATAAGAAGATCTAAACTTAAAATAGTTCAATCAATGTCTTTGTCTTATTTAGTAAGGATTAAAGAAGATTTTTCCATTTATGTATGATAGAACTGTGTAATGAGAGCTAATGATATAGTCAACAGAAAGTAATTTCGTTCCTGCTACATTGTGCTGTACAAGAAAGTTTGAAATTCATGGAGTTTCTATGAGTTTGATTCAAGCTTATTTCGTTCTCTAAATAAAGCTGCTTACGTATTGGAAGTGGAGTTGAGTATTTCCTAATGATTGTTTAAAATCATTACCTGAATCGGTTGTTGTTATTACATTAATCAGGCTGGAATTTAAAAATAGACAAACAAATGAACCAACCCAGTGGAATTTAGGAGAATTTGACCCTATGTAAAACTTAAAATTCCCTAAAATTACAGGACATCTGGATGTCTTGCTGTAACTGTGATACAATGAGTCTTTCACTACATACAGGCAAACCCTACAGAACGTGCCTAGCTTTGCCATTCGTTTTGAAGAAAAAAAATCAGAAATTAGAGGTTTCCTTCTACAAAAGAAGTTAGTAAGTAGCTCCTGCTGGTGCAAAGTGTTACACTAGACTTGTAGCACTTTCTGCCTGACTGCTAAGCCATATAGAAAGTTTTCTAGAAGCAGTTTACAGTTTTAACCATGGGACTTATGTAAAATAACTAATTATTTAGTGGAACTAAAAAAGTATTTCTGGGTTAATAACTGGACAATGGGCAAGGTATACTGTCTGCTCTCTTTTTAGGGACTGAGAAAGCAAATTGAAAGGTCAGCCGCTGTGGGTAGCAGAGTTAGAATGCAAGATGCTGCAAGGGTGGGCATTCAGGTTAGTAGTACATATATTTGCTTAATCCATTTCTTTAAAACAGTACTGTAATTCTCTGATACCCCTATCACAAATCTAGGAACTACAGGTGATGATACAGAACAATCGATATAATTCTTTTGGATAACTGATGCATCCTTGAGAGAGTAAATCATCCACTGTGTGGGGCTTTTTCACCTACTGATAATCAGACTTCCAAAAAATCGATATGTACTTGGTGGAGAAAGAATTTAGGTTTTGCAGCAAAGTACAGCAGGCTATATTTCTTCCTGTAAAGAAAGTATCAGAAGAGGCAGTGTAGCCTCTTTCGATTCATTAATATTCTTTCTAGCTGTTGTAACCATTATGTTAGTGACGGTCATTCTGTGGAAAAAGGATTTGATAATGCTTTTATTTACCTCTCAGACTTGAAAAATAGCATCTCTGTCTACAGAAGGGTCCTGTCTTATGTGCAGTGTGTACGTGCACATGTGACTCGTGATTGAAGCTGCACGTAGTCAGATTTTAAGTGCATTAATTTACATTTGAATTGTGAAAGTATGAAGTAGGTATCATCTCTTTCTGACAAAACCTCAGTTCATCCTAGTTTGGTACTCTTTCCTTGATAAAAATGCTACTACTGTTCAGACCATAACAAAATACATTTTCTTAGACTCTACAGCAGATAATCAGAGAAATGAAGCTCACGCAGTCCAGTAGTCTCTGCCATATATGTGAAAAGGTTAATTCACAAAGCCTTTAGCTTTAAAGTCTTAGCTGCTAGAACAAGTCTCCCAGCCTTGGAGTAAGAGTTTGATCTAATGATTGAGTGGGTCCCAGTTTCGAGATGCTTTTCTCCATCATGTTGCAGACTTCTTCAGTTTCTGCTAAAGCCCTTTATCATTAGAGATGGGCCTGAACATTGCAGTTCAGGCTGCCTGCCTGCTCTGAGGACTAATAAGCAGAGGCAGTTGGGCTGGAAGCTTAGCCTGCTTTCTGCTCTTGGCAGTTAGCTCAGATGCCAACCCTTATTTGCTGGTGGAGAATCTTTTGCTGCCCATTGAGATGAAAGAATTCAGCCAAAACTCACTCGAAGTAATAATAAATCAGATTTATCAGCAAGAGTTCCCTCTGTCAGCAAATATCCAGAGCGCTTTTCCAGCATCATAGTTTTTCAGCTCCCAGCAACCATGCAAGTACCAGTTGCTTCGAAATTGTTTCCAATCTTGAGCCCAAGGTTTTAGCTTCTGTTTCGTCCCTTAGCAGCAGCCTACTCAGAAACCTTCACAGAAAAATCAAACCTTCTTCTCCAACAAGGCTTGTAATTTCCTGCCAACTCACTGGGCTATCAAGGCTCAGAGGGGGAATGGCTGAGTTTTTTACACTGTTAATTAAGCAAATTAGGATCCACAAAACTTTCTTTGGACTTTGCTTATCCATAAAAGACCCAAGTTACCTCATTTATTTTAACTGCTAAAAAGCCACTGTAAGCTGTGGGGGCTTTTGGCATCACTTTCATGGCCTATTGGCTGGCCTCAGCAAAATGAATAGAATGACAATGGAAAAGCATTTAATCTCTTGCAGTTGGAATCACGCTACCACTAACCAGCCTCATCCCTGGAGAGCAGCTATTACAGTATTTCTAGAAATGCAAGTAAAACCACGTGCTCTTATGACTAACTGGAATTATTAAGCTAAGAGGAAGTTGGTTCTGCTGTGCCAAAGATTTTCAGTCTTTGGTCTCGGGAACCCCCGTAGTAACTTTGGCAAACCATATGGTTCGTGGTCCCTGGTGATAACGGACTGTGGTTCAGGAAACTGTTCTCTGCCATGAGAAGTGACCTGGTTGTCTCTAGGCTATGCACACCTTTGCACCTCCACTGGAAAAAGGGCGGGGAGGAAGCACTCAAACAAGCTGAAAAAGTTTGAGAATTGCTCTGATAAGCACTTGCAACATTTTTCATTTCTCCACTGTCTTTGGAGGTTGTCACTTACACATACAACTGCAGCATTCCTCCCTTGCTGCTGTTTTGTAAAATCTGCCTTTGAGAAGTGTGTTTTCCAGTTGGAGCTCTCAACACAGCAGACCGTGGCAATGAGCTCCAAGTGGAGATTCTGCAAGAAGAATCATGATGAGTTGGCACCTGCAATATTTTCTATGTTGATTCAGTGAAATAACTAAGTGGAGAAATCAATCATTAATGAACTACACTGAAAATGTCAGTTTAGTACTGGACAAATACATTGTAATGCTCTTGCTTATCTTTTTTATTGTTTCAATAATGTGTATAATTTTCTCTTAGACTGGAAATACATGT
The DNA here is from genome assembly GCF_000699145.1 of Aptenodytes forsteri. Taxonomy (NCBI): domain Eukaryota; kingdom Metazoa; phylum Chordata; class Aves; order Sphenisciformes; family Spheniscidae; genus Aptenodytes; species Aptenodytes forsteri. The sequence goes on along the minus strand of NW_008796218.1, from coordinate 14,140,891 downwards.
GGAGTTTAATGGTGTAGGCAGTCTTGATTTCATGACAGTATAAGCCACTGTTTTTATTACATTTAATGACTTTATAAATTAACTGATTAAATTGTTCAGTAGATTTAGGCTTGGTATATAGCCTATTCTAATCTGGAATTTAATTGAATGTGTATTATTTGTCCTTCATATCTTTCATATAAGAACTTAATGTTGTTTGGTACCTATTTTTTTCTAAGTAAAATGAGCATAATTAAGAAGTTCTTAATTAGCTGAAGCATATTTTTGGTTTCATTTTGCTTTAATTCCTCACAGAATTGTCTTTATTATCTGTTAAGGGAATTGCTTCCAAACCATTAGCATTTATCATATTGGAAAACCCGTTTTAATTATACAAACTCTTAAGGTAGACATAGACAAGGAAAATGTCTGCTGAGTTAATACGGTGTTATATGTAAAAACTCTGGCTTGTCTAGTAACTATAGAAGGTATTGTGAGTCAACAACGGTGTCCTTTATGGATAGTGTGAGACATGGGTTTTAACGGATGTCTCAAAATGAAAGAGTAATAAATGAAATTAGCTTGAAACCAGAAGTGTTCTTGAAACCAAGTTCTACTTTGATCCAATGTTCAAATTGTTTTCTTCCATGAAAATTCCTAAAAAAGTTTTTGTAGGCATAAGCAGAAGGTGGCATCCAGGCTGCACCAAAGGATATCCAGAGCCTATCTGCTAAGAATGGGTGTTGTCGGAGGAGTTGGTTGCCTATAAGAAAATCCATCTTTTGTGTTTTGTAGTACTGCTGTGATACCTTCATCTTTGGAATTTACATTGCTGTCTTTGCTGAACCAAAATAATGTTTCATTTCTCTTACTTCTGTTGTAATCAAAGGCAGCTTGTACGTTCTTAGTCCTTCATCTTCCATTTAGGCACAGGCTTGCTGGCCATGGCTCATGCAGGTACAGGTCTTCAGATCCAAAAAAGCAGCTCCGTAGCCAGTTCTGTTACTTAAGATACTTGTTGTTGTCTGCTGTGATTCACATACCCTCACTGCAAAGTTAATTCGAAGTTATTTATTTATTGCCTTTAACCCTCCAGCTGCCTCTGAACAGACATCTCCCTCCAGCAGCTGGCAGTACGTTCAGTCAAACGTACCCGGCTCAGCTCGAGGGTAGCATCCTGGCCAGAGCTCAAGTCTCTGCTTTCACCTGGATCAGTCCTGTCCTTATCCATCATAGGAATCCTGGTCAGGGGACTCACTGGATGGTTGTTCACTGTGAGGGTCTCCCTTTAGTGAGCTTGTCACAGCACAGTGGGGGAGGATGAAGGTATAGCTCAGCACCCAGAACCCCACAATATTCCAAAAACTCCAGTGCCGCTAAGCAGCGTGGCTTGCCCACTTCCAGACCAAACTAAGTGAGATGTCAGAGGAGCTTGCAGGCAAAGGCCTGGAAATCTAGCGGCTTTGTTATAAAAAGTGTCCTTCAGGGGAGACTGTCTGGTTTGAAACAGATGTAATACTACCATTTTGCAACTGGACTTAATAGTCTCAGGGAAGTTCACAGCACCGTCTGCATTTGAATGATTAAAATAAGTTTCTGTCATAGCTGTCAGCTCTGATTTGAACTGATTTTTCAAGTGGCTAGTGGCCAGCTTGTGTTTTTAATACTGTTATAAATGCTAATGCCTGCATGCTAGAGAAGTATCTAAAGAAGACAGACTAAGATGACAGAAATTCAAAAGTTTTCAGTTTTTTTTCAGTTTCTTCCAGTTTGAAGTTGTTTATTGGGGGCAGGATTTAAATGTTTTTTACATAGGGAATGTTTTTCTGAAAAGAAAACATGAAAATTGTATGTAGGTAAAAAACACTAGCATGAGATCTTGTATATATAGTGGGAAGTAAAGAAAAATATATCCATCTCCCCTTGGATTATATGAAACATTATTAATTATTTTAATTAACTAGTCAGTTAACTACTTCTAATTGGAAGGTACTGTAGAAATACAAACTGTTATTGCTAGTTATTTTAGTACATGAATACCAATAGGATTTCCTACATTCAAGGCTAATTACTTCAAAACATATATTTAATTAAAAGAAACAACTCTGCAATTTGTCAGGATAGAATCTTTTCACTGCCAATAGTTAATGAAGAGCTCCTACTTCAGCAAAGTACTGCAGTGCTGAAAGATTCATTGCAAGTGTGTAACGTAGCAATACAGTTGCAATTCTCCTGCAAGAGAGTAGCAGAAATTTAAAATAGCGCTTCTCCAAAGTTCTGATAATGAAAGAATGAACAGACTTCCCACAAAGAGTTGGCAAGTTTCTTGCAAGTTTCCTTGCAAGTGAGAGAGCTCCTTCATTAAAAAAAAGTGTAAGTTTGCCAAGTGGATGAGTTAAGAGGCATAACCTTGCCAACAATTTTTCAGTTTATGTAAGTTAAGCAAGAAGTAGACGAATATTAACTCTGTATTTACTGAACTGATTTCTTTCTTTTCTTTGGCTCCTTAAGGCCATAACGTGAAATGTTTAGCTCGCTAAATTGAGATTTATGAAAGCATTGGCTGGAAATGGTGCTCATTGCAGTACATGTCGTGTTTTTACAGAGGAGACTTTTACCCCTAGTAAACATAACGGGGAATGTGCAGGTTTAGGCCAAAAATAGTATTCTACACTTAAAGGTTTGTGATGTTTTCATTTCACTTGTATATTTTTAGTCACTGGTTGGCCAATGTTACAGTTCATCTAAATAACATGTAACATTTCCTCTTCTTCTTCCAGAGCGGTAATATAATCTAAAAAAAGAAAAATATTAAGTGCGTAGCTATTGCTGCTTATTGGAAGTGGATGAAGTACACAAAAGGGAAGCTGTAGACCAAGACACACAGTTTAATAGTTGAATGGGGATGCAAAGAAGCACAGGTGTTTGAAGATTAATTTCCTCCAGTAGAAGGAAATAAAAATGGAAGAAAATTAGTGAAGGATACCCAACCTTGTCTTCAACACAAAATTAGAGCAACTATAAGGATTCTTTTTAGGATATTTGTAGCAATATTTTGTCAGGAGAGAGCTCGAATGGGGAGAAAGGAACCATTAAAACCTAAATTCATGACTCAATTTCCATGATTATACTAAAGCAAATGAAATTGTCAAATGTAATTACCTTTAAATTTTGAACATAAGAATGATTTTGCATGAAAAGAATATTGTAATGTCTTTTCTTTATGTATAATTAACACAATTAGAAGAACTAGGGAGGCAGAGGTACGTGGAGTTTAAGAGATGAAGATAGTAGAGAAAAATACAAAATGAGAAATATGAGAGACTTATGGAAAAAACATGCTCATCTCAGAGTAACTGTTTTGGATATTGTGAAGATTAGAGAATTTCTCACGTGGCTTTAAGGGAAGGTATGTATCTGTGACACTGTTTCAGGAAAGGATAAATCATCATCTCTAAAGGTTTGCTGTCCTTTGAAATACTGCTAAAATGTTTTTGAGGGTAAATTTTCAAATGGTGATACTGACCTTTGAATAAGTTTCAAGGAGCTTTGTGGCCTCTAACACATCTCTTATCCTTTCATGAAACTCAGAGGAAGCTAGCCCATAGAAGACAGTGATTACGGTAAGGGTCAGAAATTACTCTCTCTCTTCTCACAGAGGATTATCATTAAAGAGTTGTCAGTCTCAGTTATTCCTGGAGTTCTGTGTAATAATGGCAGCCAAAACTCTGAGTAAAGGAATAAAGAATAAATAGGTAATTGCAGATAAATTCCTTTCCTCAAGCTAGATTTTTCTGAAAGAATCCTACACTTCACTGTGAACTTTAGCTTTTCCTTCTGCCCCTCAAAAATCTCATTTACTGTTAAAGCTGCCTAATTGGGCTAGCATGAGAACAGTTGCTTATCCAGGCCGACCACTTTTTCATATTTAAATCTTCTTTTTCTTTGTGTTCTATCTTACCATTGCTTTTTATGTGTGATTTTTATATAGGCTACAGTAATTATAGAGAAATATTGAACCAGATCTCCTACAGGTTGGAGATAGGAGGTCTTGAAAACATCTACTTATGTGTTTCTCAGCAGGATCCATTTCATTATTATCAAATTATCGCAAGAAACCAGAGCTTTTTGCCTATGACTCCAGACAATAATATGTGATGAATGCTCTGATAAAAGAACAGTGGAGAGCTAAGTCTGGTTAAGCAAAATCTGCAGCTGTGAAAAACAAAAGTTGTGGCACAGTAAATAGGATAATATCTCTGAGCTTTCAGTATCTTTGGTTAGAAGAATAACTTGCTCTGTGACAAATACAGGACGAAGTGAAGAATCAGATTAAACTCAAGAACATCAGAGTGTTTGGGGTGCCAAAAGGTGCACAGGGAGATAATTCATTTTTGGATTGCTTGATTTGAAAGATACTTCATCTTCATATCAGAAACTTTGCTTTATGTAATGAAAAATCACACCATTTTCAAAGCAGACAAAATAGGAAGGAGACACAGGTGCTTTTTAGTCTGAGATATAAAAGATATGGAAGGGACATTTAGATTGATGGGAAAGCAAAACAAGCTTTTATCTAAGAAGAGTTTTTTTTTTTTACCTCCTTATCTAGTATTCAGGCCTTCAGTCACACGTGAAAGGTTCATTTTGATTTCTCCATTAAAAACAAAAAGACAGACAGACATGTAGTGGTAGAATAAAATAAGTGATATAAAGGAGAATTTGTGGTCTTCCTTCATGTGCGTTTTCATTGTATATAAGCTCAGATGGAGATGAAACAAACTGCACTTGTATCTAGATTCTTGCCCTGAGCAAAGCCACTTCATATTCTGGAGAGGCAGCATAAGGCAAAAAGCTGCTAGGTTGAACTCCAAGCATGGTTTATTAAAACTTTTTTTTCAATTTGTTTTTTCAACAGCAAAGTATTAGTGGTGATAACTAATAAAACACCAAAGGCAATGTTGGTACTAGCTACATTTTCTGTGAAAACTGAAGGTGGGATTTTTGTTGTTTGGTTGGTTGATTTTTCAGGTCCTAATAGCACCGTGTCAGAAGGGATTTTTCTTCAAAATTCATGCTTCATGTTTGCCTTTAATCTGATGTCAGTAGTGTTCTTTCATTTGCTTTTTATCTATGTAATAGGCTATTTAATAGTTAAGCATTTACTTGTTGCTCTTTTCCCCTGTAAAAAGCTGTAAAACATGTGGTGGCAGAATCTGATTCCAAATAACTGTCTTGATTTTTGAAACAACAAAAAGCAGATTTTTGAAAGAACAAATATGAACTATTATGAGTATTATTAGTTGTTTTATCAATAAAACATTTACTTTTGCACCAGTCCTCCAAACAATTTGGTTATAATTTGACTTTTAAAAGCTTGGCAGTCCCTTTGTTCAATATAAGACTACATCTTTTTCTCATCACCTAGATACTCACACCTGTTTTTTTGCTATTTGGAGGTTTAATATTTTAAAGGTAAGAATAAGGAGTAGGAATTATTATTGACATCCAGTAGTTTCTATGCTTCCATGAGGAAAAAAGGGTATTGGCATCAAATGCTAATATTGCAAATGTTTATGCATATGTATATATGATTTTTCTCTCCTGAATAGTCTTCCTTGGCACTTTTTTCCTTAGTAGAGCAATTCATCTATGTGACCATTTGGAAGTTTGAAGGTCTAAGACTCACATGACCAAGTCTGCTTAATCCAATTCCAGTTAGACTGATAAAGTATGGATTGAATTCATCGCTGCCCTTTGTGAAACGAAGCAAACTTTTTCAGCTGTTTGGTCATTCAGGAACATTTGGCGTTGGGATTAGTGTTCAACTACCAAACTTCAGACTTCCGGCTTTGATTCCTAGTTTAGGACTTAGTCTCCCAGGACTCATATAGGTGCAAAAGGGGGGGAAAAGAGAGAGTACGATGAAAGGAATATGTGGGGGGACAAGAGAACAGTTCTATGTATTAAAAGAGAATAGGTCTCCAGAGAGTGATTCAATGCACCTAAATTAGGCTGTCTTGTCTCTTACAAGACTATTCTCACTTTCAAACACAATTTTTTCATTTGCTGTCTTTCATGTCCCTTTCAGCCTACAGTCCTCCTCTGCTAAAACTGTGGACTTTTGGGGGAATAAGAGTGGAGTTGTTCCAGCTGGTGGGTTTTGTCTTTGGAGCATCCTGAAATATCATTTCACAAATCTTTTGCCTCATGCAAGTCTGTTTGAGAAGAGTGCAGACTCTTCAAGCCTCTTTCTAGCGGTGCTTCTGGCAGGAGAACTGGTAAAAACTTATGGAAGCTCAGGTGCCATTCCCTGCATCTCCTGCTAGTAACCAGTGGTGACTAGAAAGCATTTCATTATATGTGAAACTATTACTAAATTACTAATCTAGTATATATTTAATTAATTAGAAAATAGATGTATATTGTCAGTGGCACACAGAGAGTTATATATGGGTGTGAGTGTATAAACATAGATGTGTGTGTGCATATATGTATAATGCCACTGATAAATGCCAAATTAGATTTCATTTCTTGTGGTAATACCAGACTGTTAGGTCCTCACTCACTCTTCAAATAAATGATGTTTATTTGTATGTGCTATCTAAGTATCAAGTACAAGAAGTCCAGCCTGTGTATTGTCCCTGCAGAAATACTTCCTTCTAGTGAATTCTCCCAAAGCTTCCTAATTTATTTTCCTCTGTCTCAGGTTATATTAATGCCATGCAGGTACTTAAGATCTAGCTTGGCAATTCAGACTCTGAATGTATGTCTTTACTGCTAATGCAAGTCCATGTAGACATTCCCAAGCTTAGCTATACATCAGCTAGCTCAGCCGCTGATAGAAGGGCTGCCAGTGCAGCATGGGACTCAGTATGGTCGGTGAAAACTCTTCCAGGACCTTAGGGAAACATGGGCAGATAGTCCATGGATTGTGATTATATGTTGCTCTAATTAAAAGCTAATTCAGGATGACCTCAGCATATGCTCCCTAATATTCAAATATAAGGGAAAAAGCAAGGATGCAAAAATAACATTTCCTTTGTATCTCATCAAACTGGAAATAACTGTGATCTTAGGGAGTATGTAGCAGGCAAGCGTTATGATGGAAACAAAACAGAAAAGGAAAGACAGTAAATCCTATGTTGTATACCACATTTTTCCCCAGGTATTTAGTGAAAAGAGAGAAGTAGCGCCAGAAAAAATTTGAGTTCAACCCATAGGTTTTTAATGGCCTCAAATACTATTTTAAAAAAGCATCCAAACACCTGATTTGATTTTTATGTAGGCAACGTTTAATCATTTGCAGTTGTCTTTATGGAAAATATAGTAGACATATTTTGCTTAAGGAATACATTGCCACATAAATGACTGTGTGAGCACCTCATCCACTGTTTCCCAACGGGTAGGTTTTCAGCTGGATTAAGTCTAATTTCATGTCATCTTTTCCCCTCTCAAAACAAAAATACCAGGCACTTTACTGCCTAGTTCTTTTGTAAACTGGATTGTACTTTTGACAACTCTCCAGTTCGGTGGGTTTTTGGCAATGCAGCAGACTATTGCTGTGATCTTCAAGCTAAACGTAATGGTCATATCTTGTGATTCAGAAGTTGACAGTCCCATTTAGCAGTTTAGAGTGAATCTGAGCATTTGAAGTCATGTTAACACTTGAACCTTCTCATTATTAAGTCCACTGCTTTGCTTTATTTTAATTATGCAAATTAAATGTTGGGAGTTATAAAGAAATAAGAATGCTGTGTCTGCTTCTTGAACTTTGTATGCAGTTCTGGTCCCTTTATTTCATAGAAATAAGGTAAGTTTGAAAAATATTCAGAGGTGGATTGCAGAGATGATCAAACATATGGAACAGCTTTTAACCCACATGAAGAAGTACACCATCACTCTTCAGCCTGGAAAAAGAGGCCGAAGGAAGACCATGAGTAGCATAGAGAGGAGGGTGAAAAGGCAATGAGCATTCATTGGTTCTTCCACTACGAGAACTTAAAGGGCCACAAATGAGACTAGTAGGTAAAGTGGTTCCTCACAGGCCAAATAATGAAGGTTTATTTTCAAAAAGTGATAAATTTATGGAAGAGAACTGTATGCAAGGCTATCAAGTACAAATGCGAATGAAGTCCATGATGTAATTTGCTCAGTCTAGAAACAATTCAAAGAAATATCACGGCATGCCAGCCATCATCTTAATATTCTTCACCAAGCATTCATTGTTAGTACTGCTGGAGACCTCGGATCTAGTTGGTGGGGCTATTCTTTCCCTTTTTTGATGAAAAGCACTGTAGAACGTTTTTAAGGATAGGACCAAAAGGAAGTAGACTTATCTAGATACAGAATTTATAAACTTGGTTATCACATTTTTTGCTAAACCTGTTTAAATGGAAAAAGACTTGGAGTTCCCAGCTGGTTGTTGTCCTGTACATCTTAAAGATTTTAAGCCAAATTTCTTAGAATTTGAAGGGATCAGGATTTCAGTAGTGTAAGAGTTTTGATGGTCAGAGAGGTGGGGTTTCCTTCTTCTGTCTAATAAGATGCGTGGCCTGTTTCTTAACCTGCCATGTTAGACTTCATCTGGTAAACCAGAATGAATTCTCCCATTTTCTGTTTGTAGGCACTTTGCAGTTCGCGTCTTGAATGTCTCCATCAGTCTTTTATCCATCCCTGCTACTATATTTTGATATATATCTGTTAAGGTTTTGATGTATGTTTTAGTCTAACTATGTATTTGTTAAAAGGTGACCCTTTGATTTGATTGTTTGGCTGACTTCAGTGCTAATAAGCTGAAGGACGAGGTGTCTAATGAATCTTGTGTATAGAAATAATGATAGATGACTTATTTGGAATTCTACAGACACAGCATGGCCAAGCATGCTGAGGAGTCCCTGGAACTGAACCAATCTTACAGTGGGAAGCTTTATTGATTACACAGAGACAGGGCACATTTTAATCATTTTTACAACACTGTACTGCCTAAGGTACTAGAAGCCATTAAACGAGGATTATAAACTTTGTTTTAAACTGGATCCTAAATTGTTTCTTGATGTACAGTCAACAGCAACTCTGTGAGATCAATCACAGTTACTAAGGCATATTAAAATCAACTTGTTTAATTTTAATTGCTCATATGCCTGACCCTCTGTGAGGCAGCTGTTCATAAAGCTGTATTGCTTTTCTCCCAGACAGGAGTTTCATTTCACTTCACGGTAGATTTTTGCCTTGTACGCTAACCAGCATTTTACTTTCCTTTCTCCCTCCTTCCTCCTGGCCCATGATTCTCATTTCTCTTCAGATAATTTTCTCTCTTTTTTGCCTTCTATCCTCATTAGCAGAAGCCGCAGCCTTGCCAATGAGTCAACTTTAATAAAGTAGGTGGATTGTTTGAATTATTGGTTGATGTAAAGTTACAGACCTGGAGCTCTTTTCAGGAGTCTCTGTTAACCTATGCTACATGAGTGATTATGCTTGCGGACTCCTAAGCAGATCATAAAAACTGCTGGCTGTATTGATGGGTGTATTGTGAACAGGTACATTTATTTTAAACTTGTGTCATGTTTTCTGTTTAGCTGCATGCATTTCAGTGTCCTGTGCTCTGTTTTTTCTTAGGGGAATTCTATAAAGCTATTTAGTAATTTCATTCCTGCTTTTGCATCTTCTGTCATCCTGTGTTTTGATGGTGAAAGATCCCTGTTCAGTTTGTATCAATTTATTTCCTTCCTTCAGTATCTGAAGTTAATCATAGACTTTAGTATCAGAAAAGAAGGATTAACACACCTGTCTTAATCTCACACATAATGTATTAAATATTACTATTGCCCTTATCTTCTTTCGGTAGAATGGGCTTATAAATACCTACTTGCTGCCCAGCATGGACACAATGAGATGCTGTTCTATTCTGAAGAGTATTGGGTGCTTTCAAAATTCCAGGTGATTTTGAGGATTTTCTGTGTCCTTCAAGAGGCAGTTGAAGCTTCTATTTGTGGTCAATACTTTTAGGTTGATAGGAAATGCAGGGAAATAAGAATAAGATTACTGTTTTTCATTTATTGAAAGGTAGCACTTTTTGAAAGAGAACAGGTGGATGCAACGAGACAGGTGAGCAAAACCAGAATACTGAATCTTTTCGGAAAAACAGTAATGGTTCCAGCACGCCAGTTTTACGACTACTGAAATTGAATAAGGCACTACAGTAATGGCATGTTAGGGCAATAAGTGGAAGAGATTAGGATGATTTGGACATGTTATCTGTGATTCTTGATGCAAAGGGAGTCAGTGGTATGGGAGAAAAGATGCACGTCTCTGAAAATTTAACACAATATGAAGTTGAAGAAGTAGAATAAGTATTTCTTCTACAGTAGCAGAAGAAATGAAAACCTAGGTGGTTTATAAAATAATGTAAAATTATCAAGCACAATTATAGGAGTACACAGCACCAAGTAATCCTGTATTTACAGATTTTACTAAAACTGTTACCGGAATGATAGCCTTAGACCCTTTAGATTTTAGAGCACTCTGGATTTTCCCATCGTTTCACTCCTGTTAAATAATGAAGGGGTTTTTTTCATATGGATGATTCCCATAATCATTTCATGAGTTTAGTTCAGATGTGACTTGTCTGTTTCTGCTTTATTTCTCATTTTTCATGTACATTCTGTGCTACTTTTGCAGCAGATTTTAAAATGCAAGCTGCCATCTTCCAGCAGGTGTGGGGGGCAGAGGGACAGCATACACTGCTGTCTTGCTGTGGTAGTGGAAAGCTTGATAAAGCAGGAAGCTCTCCAGAACTCAGTTTTCATTTTTCTCTTGGCTACATATAATAATTTGCACTAACTTTGGATTTTGGGGGCTTTCTAAACCAATATGAAATGTTGGAAATAGGAAAAGCATTCTTGTAAGTACAGCTATCTTGCAGATCTCTAGAGAGATCTTCTGGAGGCCACAGTCCGCTGAGCTGCAGTTATTTATATATAGCCCATCCTTTGCAGCTGGCTTGCCTTCTCCCTAAGTTTCCTCTATCAAGGGTTGTATGAGAGCAGACAAAGCCCAATGTCCTGTCCTGTGGCCTCCTGTCTCTTCTTCGAAAGATTGGTAAAGCCACGCTTGATGGTTATATTTTTCTATGCTGAATTTCTAGAGATACGTCACTTAGCAATGCTGAGTGTGCCTTAGTTTATCTTCTCCTCACTTGGTATGCCTGCTGAACTACTACGTCTGTCTCCAAATACAAAGAGGGTTTGCAAAATTCAGCAAGAGTTTAAAGGAGAATATACCATTTGCAGAGATTGTTCTGTGAGGGTTCATCGGCTTTGGGATGCGCTCCCTCATTGATCTTAAATAGCTTGAATTTTTAATGTTTTTGGAATAAATAAACAGCTATCTCAGTGCGACTTTGTTCTTAATTATCTGGAAGGGCAAAATTGTAAACTAGAGGCCTATTGAGGTGAACTTACCCTCTAAATAAAGCACAAATTCTCTTCTTTTAAAAAGGCCTGACAAGTTACCAGTTTTATTTAGGTAGATCTCTCAACAGAACTGCTGGATACTAAAACAAATACATGATTTAACTGTTTTCCTCTGACTGGGCCGAATTCAGCAAAAGGTGTTTTGCTGTGAGAAGGGGGCGAGATTTGCTTCTATGTGCATATAATCTGGGAGAGTCATTATTATGAATAATGGGCCATCTGAATTGGAAGAGCCCCATGGCTCACATATATCAACGACCACGGTGATGGACATCGTATAAAAATCTCACTAAAATAGAACTCTAGGATATTGCCCCTAGTTTTTATTATAAGTCCCAGGCAAGCACTCCCAGAAATGAAAATCCTCTTGGCAATGTGAAATGTAACTCAGCCTTGACTTGCAGGAATTTGTCTTTGGAATGGAAAAATTGTTTGTCTCCATGTCCAATTAATTCTGGCTTTCATTTGAAACTGTCAGCAAGTTTGCCAACCCAGTTTTGATGGGTTTTATTTATATGATATAAATCATTGTTGGCTGAGAATTAGTCTCGTATATATTAGAAGGTGATTTTTTTATTCACCAGCAACCTGGACCAAAACGTACACAAGGGACCTGAAAACGAAAGAATCTCTCACCTTATGAGCCACAGAGCCAGTCACTCTCTTTGAATAGCTTTCAACCCAGCATGCCCCGTACAGGCAGCAGATAAACCAATGAAACATTGATTATTAACAGAAAACAAAATAGATATATGATCATCTTCTTGCGTAAAACCCCTGTTAGAAAATAAGTTTCCTGAATTCCTCTGACTTACTTTGTGAGGGAAAATTTTCATTTTCTGTACTTGCCAAGATATCTCAATTTATTCTCAAAATGAGAAACAGTAATGACTGTAATGTTTTTGATCAAACACTTAAGACATATTGCAGAGTGTTTGAGAGTTATTGCAAGTTTCCTTTGCAAATTCTGCTTGGATTGATTCCAACATTTGGAATAGGCCTGTGGTTTTTTGCTGTTATCAATTTTAATGTTACGCTCCACCACAGATTTCCCACTCATCATCTTTCTCTTACCACAGAGGAAGACAGCAACGCTGTCGTTCCCAGTCTCAGTATGTGGACATCAATCCTGGCTGGATTATTTTGCCCTTGTCTGAAACTCATGCTCAGTTCCCAACTGTCCGATGACTTAGTCAAGCGTATAATAACCAGGGTTCTCATGAGCTGGAACCTCCTGGTTCAATTGGTGCTTTGGCAAGTTGTTGATCTTCTACAGCAGCCTTGGGGATTTGCTTTGACAAAGTGCCTGAGAAAGGTTATGTATGTCCAGCAAGAATAAACAGTGACTCAAGCAGTTACCTTTTCTTAGAGATTTTATTGTTAAAAAAAAAATATATATTTTGTGACCTGTACTCTTCAAAATCACCGTTACATTCTTGCAGTATGTTTATACTCTTCAAGCTAAAACAGAGTTGTGTGCATTCAGACTCAGTATATACCCTGATGTGATGTGCCAGTGTCCCCCAGGAGAAACCTGAGTGTTAACACTGTGGCATAAATCAGGACCAAATCCACGACAGCCCATAGAAGTCAGTATTGTTATGGTCATGTTTAAGGATACATTTGAGTCAAAAACTCGTTTCATGCTTTGTTTACTGATAAAACAGCCTCCGTTAACAGTTTGTCTACCTGTTTAATTGCTTCCACATCATTTTTTACCAAAAAAGCTGTAGAACAGAAAGTGTACATCAAAAAAGTGTGAACTGCAGAATAAAATTATGCTGACCTCATATTCTTTCTTGAACTTAATTTGTAATTCTGTATTCTCTTGTTATTTAATGTGCTTAAGAGAAAGTGAATGTGGAAGAAACAGAAGTATAATTTAGTATATAGCTGTGCTGGTTTTGGCTGGGAGAGAGTTCATTTTCTTCATAGTAGCTAGTATGGAGCTATGTTTTGGATTTGTGCTAGAAACAGCGTTGATAACACAGGCATGTTTTCGTTGTTTTCCGATTTCCGATTCTCTCCCCCACCCCACCGGGGGGGAGTGAGTGGGGTGGAGCTGGAGCCCTGCTTTCCTGGAGATGGCTGAACACCTGCCTGGGAAGCAGTGAAGGAATTCCTTGTTTTGCTTTGCTTGCGTGTGTGACTTTTGCTTTACCTATTAAACTGTTCTTATCTCAACCCACAAGTTTTCTCACTTGAGATGGCTGAACACCTGCCTGCCGGTGGGAAGCAGTGAATGAATTCCTTGTTTTGCTTTGCCTGCGCGTGCGGCTTTTGCTTTAGCTATTAAACTGTCTATAACTCAACCCACGAGTTTTCTCGCTTTTACTGTTCCGATTCTCTCTCCCATCCCACCGGGGGGGAGTGAGCGAGCGGCTGGGTGGGGCTTAGTTGCTGGCTGGGGTTAAACCACGACACTGAGGCACTCAAAAGCTATAATTTAAAGTTGTAATAGAAATCCAAGCAAGTCCTCCCTTGCAGTGATTATTTTTAGATACAATAACCATTTTGAGTCATGCGAGCAGTAAAAACCCCCTCCTTTTTATTGTAAATTATTTAACTTTACACTTTTTTTTAAATTGGATTAAAATTTATTTTGGTTTGGTTTTCAAATGTGCTCCAACCAGGAAATTGGAGGCCATTTTTCATATTGGGGGAGTAATGGATAAAAATCCCCACTCTGGTGTAATCAGCTGAAACTTTACCATTGCTTTGATGACACCAAATCTTATCCAGTGCCCTAAGACAGATTTCACTAGAGAATAACAGAAACAATATCAGCCCTGGTAATGTGAAATACCTTACTTTCCTCAGCTTACTGTGGGCTACTGGTCTGGTCACTTTAGTTTCAGAGTGTTTTGTACAGACCTACTTTGTCTGTAGAGATGAGAGAAGCTGGTATTTCCAATGAAGAATTTTAATGCTTACGGCATGGGGATTATATCTTAAAACAAAGCTGTTACACAGCAGCAATATCCGTAATACACGTGCTGGGAAAATAAGGGGGAAATTTAACCCAGGCTCTCTTCCCCTCTGTAGCCCTTCTGCTCTTGATCCACATAGGATCGTTCCAGTCCAGTTTTAAGACTCCCAATTCTGTTCACTCGTTAGACTGCTCAGCAGCCTCTCCTTTTTCCAACCTTGCCTCTGATTTGGTGCAAAATTTTATATAAGCTTATTTCTGTGAAATGGAATTTGTAAAGGGTTGTGGTTATTTGACATGAGAACTTACAAGAGAGAATATGATACACTTGAGAGAATGCTTACATGAAGTAACATACAGTAAAAGTTATTGTCAGTTCAAGGAAAGGTAGATATATTTGCTTGCATTTATTTTATTTCCAATTCAGGTTTTTCTGACTCACTTCAGCAATAGAAATAATATTTGTTTGTGGCAGAAATAAATTCTTGTCCAAGAAGTTTCCCACCCCAACCCTTGCTTGGGCGCTCTATTAATAGAGTAACTTCAGTATCATTATGTCTACTCAGTGCTTTGACTTTGCTAGAAAATATTGATCTGTAGCATGATCCGTCCAAGGGCAACAGCATCATTAATTGCTAAGTGATCTGCAAAACAATTAGAGACCTCCTGGCTGTTGTACAAATAGATGAATGGAGCTGTCTGCCTAATCAGATATGGTTGTATCTATCTATGGACACAATTGTGTTGTTCAGAAATGTCTCCAACATCTGTCACCTTCCCACTTCTCACAATAACATACGCCATGCTCTGCTCTGCGGGGCTCCTGCTCAAAAGCCTTTGAGGAGAATTTTCTTGGGGGGGGTGGGGGGGAGATGT
>NW_008796218.1:14042968-14124930 GCF_000699145.1 Aptenodytes forsteri | reverse complement strand
CTAAAGCCTTTGGTGAGAATTTTCTTGGGGGGGGCGGGGGGGAGATGTGCAGAGTTTTTAAGGAAACTTTTATCCCATATCTGCATTCTCAGATTTGCTTTTCGAGAGACAAGCAGGATTAAGCTAAAGATTATAAGCATACAAGAAGCTGTAATTCACATTTGCATTAACAGCATGAAGGCAGGACAAATATATTAAAAATTAACTCAGAGCCTGGATGCAGTGAATTTAGTACTTAAGGAAATGAATAGGATTGATGATTTTCTAGGCTGTGTTGTTCAGCACCTAGTGCAGTGGGAGTCCGGCCTTAAATTTGGTCTCTGAGGACTAAATGATAAATGGTAAGAGTAAGGCTGTGCATTTATCAGTGTCATATTTCTATAAGAAGGAAACCAATTAGGAAGAAAATATACAATTAGTATCAGTCCCCTTAAAGTTAGATGGCACAAATGTTGCATAAGTATCCTCTGCTTAAAATGCTTGTATTGAGCTCCAGGTGATTACTGGAAAAAAACAGAGCAGCCACGGTCAAAGGTATTCTGTCAGAGAAGTAACAGGGAACTAAATTTGCGATGTGGCGGAGTGACTCTGGTAAGATGTGTTCCTATGAACGCACTCATGTTTTCCTAACTATTCCTGTTGTATGTTTCTAGGGTCTTTGAAGGATTTAGTCTACTGTTTGGGGGAGGGTGAGTAAACTGTATTTTCTTTAAGACAGATTTTATTTTTAGTAGTGTCTTACAGTGTTTAAAAAGTAAACATATGCACTGCCTGCCATACATTGATGCTGTTTGCGTGTGATAATTAGTTTAGTGCCTCTGGACAATTCACTATTGAAGGTTAGATGCTAACGTTTGACTTTCTTCATATTCTTTGTTTACATATGTCATTGTTTTAAAGTTCTTTTTTTGTATCTGGCGATGAGATTTGTTAGCAAAATTCCTGTGGTGGTCACTCTGTCATTCCAGCTAGAATTTGAAGTGGCTTTTGGTTAAAATGATATACAGATTTTAAGACATTTTCCTCTACACAGTATTGGTTTAGCACAAAAACAATGAGAAATATACCCAGTGGGTAACTTCCAGTATTCTTATTGCTTCGTCTGGCCTAATTTTAGTCAGTAGAGTGCTACAGAAAAGCTCTTATTTCTTTTAGTGCAGGCCTTGCTACGTACAGTACAAGGGCCAGAAGATCAGCACAAGCAGGAAAGCGCATACTTTAGAACAGAAGTGTGTGGGCTGCTTTAACGCCTGCTTCTTTTAAGAAGTGGTTAATCTTTCCAAATTAGCAGCAGATCCACTGACCGTCCTTCCAATCCCTCAGAAGGAAAAGCGATGAGGGAGTCCCTGCAGTGAGTGATTGAGTGCAGTCCCCATTATCCTGCGTCTCTGGGCAGGGCACTGCAAAAGAGCCAAGAGGATTTATCTGGTAGACAGAAGGGTTGGAGGGAGAAAGTGATCCTTTTAAAACAGCAGCTTTTTGTTCCTTTAAGAAGCAGTTCCTAAAAAAATTGAACTTTTCTTTAAAAGCAGCTGTGTAGTTCCTGTTCTTATTTTGTCTTTTAAGCATCAGTATTCGACACATGGATACAAGCAATAGTATTTTTACAAAAACGATCCCTATTTCAGTAGAATGGTTTTGTGATGCTTTCATTGACATCACATCAGGGGTTAGGTGGTGCAACAGAATAATAAACTGGCTTTCCACCTTCTGCAGACAGGTGTTCAGAGACACTGTAGATCACATGTAAAAATGAGTCTGGCGGTCCTGTCCCTACCACTCTGTTTTATAGCCCCAAAAGGGGAAGAAGAACATGAGAAACACTTAATTCTTGGCAAGCTCCCAATTTAATTTTCATCCATATATTCTGCCACCCTCCATTCAAATAAAAACAAACACAAATCATAATGCAGGTCACAAGAAAGATAAGAGAAAGTCTGAAGCAATAGCCTAAACAGTGTCGATCGAATTTCCTAACAGCACAGCACTGCCAAGGGTAGGTGTTTATAGCAGAGGAGGTTTGGTCTTTATTCATACATGATTTTAGTTTCCACAGTTACTGGGATGCTTAGGGTTGGAGAAGACTCCCACAACTCAGCTATGCTTTTCCTAGCACTGCTCTTATGTTACTGGCAGTTGGATTTTGGAGCTGCAACAGTGCTATTTCACTTGCATAAGCAAAAAGCTTTCTTGGGAAAGTGGCGTTGTACTGACTTAGTTATACGTAACACAAGAATTTTTCTGGAGTATAAGATGTAAGAATGTAGGACTTGGGCCTATAAATACAATTTTCAATACAATGAAAATTCCTCTTTTCCTGAATAAAATGCTTTGATTTTTTTCTGGAAAATCCACAAGTATTTATAGTCAGAATCTTATAGTCAGAATATTATAATTGAGGTTGGCTATTATAGTGCTGCGTAGGGATTCTCTGTAGGTCAGGTTCTGTATCCAGCCTGTACCTTGTGCAATGTGCCATAAATAATATCTCTCCCTTCTGTCTAGCAAAAGTATCACGGGTGTCTGTCCCAACAGTCCAGAGCAATGTTTGCTCTTGAGATCCCGACCCAGAAATGCAAGAGGGTTTCTGTAATGCTCTACGTAGTCGCATCTTAGTTTAAAAAATCAGCCCTCCATGAAAAACAGAAAACTGCATGTTTTCAGTAAAAACTAACCTTTTTTCCATACAAGAGCCCACATGCTGTTCCCAGGGCACGTTCTTCCCAGCAAACAACTTGACAAGTCACAACCTTTGAGCTTTTCCTCTGGACTTTGCAGTGACTTGCCTGACACCGGCACAGTCAGAAAGGCCTGGGTTCTGCCACCCTTACTGATGCTCAGTAGTCTTTTCCTGTTTAAGTAAGCCTGTGGTAGTCAGCTGGGCTGTCTGTAGATTACGGTGATACTTATTCAGAAGCTGGGAAATTAAAATTCAATAGTGTATCATGCAGTCTTATGCTTAAACTGAACATTAAGAGGAGCCTCTGAAGCTGGCTGTGGCTGTTTAGAGTTGCGTGCAGCAACATCTAGTAAACAAAATGAATTGTACTGCCTTTGTCTGTTACTAGCCAACAAAGCTGAAAGAAAAACTTGATTAAAAGCAGAATTACTTAATTAGTTCAAGTATTTTGCATCTGTGGATAGATGTGGCTGGAAGAAGGGCATAGGAAGAGGAGAACAAGAGTTCCAACTTTGAACAAGAGTTTTGACTTTAAATGTACATGCTGGACTCAAACACAGAAGTCAAAAAATGCATGTAGTTCTAATTTTTTTTCAGGATGGCTCCTTTTAATTCAGCTGCGCGTTGTTCTGCTTAGGGTAGAACCTGGCTCATTTGACACAGAAAAAGTCCTTCCTTTCCATCCCTTTACTGTCTGCCAGCTCCCTACTCCAAATAAATTCTTTGATCAGTGTCATCCTCCTCTTCATTTCTATTTGCTAAACTGAATTAATAGCAGCTAAAAGTATATTTTTCCTCAAAGGAAACGTTAACTCTTTCACTGCTGTCACCTTAAACATTTGCCTAATCAGCCAAACACACAAATTGCAAGCAGTTCCCTGTGTTTTTTCTGTACCTAATCCCCAGCTGTTCCGTGTCTACCAGCTGCTAAAACAATGAGCGTTCATCATGAAGATGTCTGTAATTCAGTCGTATGTTATCAGTAACATATCAATACGTTAGCTTTGAAAAGTACTGGTAATTTAGAGAGAATACTAAAATTAAATCAAGTTCAAGGTAAAATAAATAATGTTGGCTATTGCAACGGTCATTCATTTCTGCGTTAAATGCTGCAACACCTTCATTTGGACTGCTGAAGATTTTCTGTTCTGCCTTACCAGAGGAGAGCACATGTCCAAGATAATATTGTCATTCAGGTTCTGAAAATTACTGTAAGGTCTACGCCAGGGCAAGGGCTGCCATTGTCTTCCAGTGCACTTTGGCCAGGACAGCCCTTGAGACGTATAGGACCTTGCAAGAGTACTCACTTGCTCTTGGTAGGAGAAATGATCATAGAATACTAAGAAGTGCTTTCATGGTTGTTACTATTGCCCAGTGGACAGTAAATGTATGTTGCCAGCCTGTGTTGTTTTTTAAAATGGAAAACTTGTGGATTATAAAAAGCAAATTAAAAAAAAAGACCCTCTGCTTGTTTTTTTTTCCCCACAATGTTGCTTTTTTGTTTGTTTGTGTGTTTTGTTTTAGAGTTGCATGGCAATATCGTATTATTAAATGAATATATATTTTCCTGTAGAAGGGTTACAATACTGGCATGGATAAAAGAACTAAAGGAAGTGGAGTCTTTTGAATTTTAAGAAAGAAAGAAAACTCTGCCAATAGAAATTCTTTTAAAAAACGTCAAACTTTTGCATCTCTCTTACACAGATACTTTTTTTTTTTAAGGATTTGAAAAATATATACTGTAAAAAAAAGTCTTTCCTCAAAACTTTGACATTTCTGAGTTCCAACCGCAATCTCATAAATTTTAGGCTTCTATGTAAGGTTTATAGTGCAGCACTTGGATGGCATAATATAAATTAAATTTCAAAATTAGATTTAATGTAAAAATTAATCTTGTCAATTAAAACTCTATTGAAATATCCATTTCTGTAATACCATCTACAATATTTATGCATTTATACTTCTGTTTACAAATAGAAGACAACTGCCATGAATAACAAAAAAGAGTAATGATAGGCAGTTTTAGCTTTTGATTGTCCTGTGCTGTACTTATTTACTCAGGAAAAATTTCTGCTGGTTGAGAGTGCTTATAATTTCTAATCTGAGGAAGATTCATAGTAACTTTTGTAGTCCTGAGAACAAAATGTCTGCCCTACACAGAAGTTTACCTGAGTCAGGTAGTTAAAAGTCAATCGAGTACTACAAACTGATTCTTTTCTTTCCCCACACTTATCCACTTTATCCAAGAAGCCTACTATAAATTTGAGAGTCAAGCATCTGATTTTAAATTTCTTTTACTTCTCAGACCTGTTGTGTGAAAAAAAAATTCTCTAAAAACTTAGTGTTTAGCCATTGCAAACACATATTGGAAACGCTAGCCAGAGCAGTAATGTATCATTAGTGTTGGATACTTCCACTTTCAATTTTTCTTGTAAGCATATTTAATCTACTAATATAAATACAGCAAGAAAAGACAGTATATTCTAGCATCCATTCTGATTGCAACATCAAGCTTTAGGCAAAAAGTGTGCTGTTTCCAAGGCCCAGTGTAGCTGTTGTTATTGCAGAAGAATTGAGGACTGAATTGTGAGAACTTCAGGTCATGTATGGAAATGTAAGTTCTTCTGCCATTTGCTTAGAGGAAATCCAGAGTGGTTCCAGTGGGATTGTGCTACATTTATTCTTTGTGTGACGAACTATCTGGAGCATGTTAGGCACTGTGGAAAGGCAGATTTAGAAATGTGAGAGTACTGAAATTGTGTACCCAGATCTAACTTCAGAATAGTCTCACCTTAGCTAATTTGCTAAGAGGAAAACAGTTTCTGGAAGTTCTGTATCACAAAACAGCACTACCATATTTATAGACAGCATTTCCAGAAATAAGATATTCAGCAGCATCTTTACAGGCAGGTAAGAAAAGCCTATTCCTGTTTACAAGATTCTGGTAATGAACCATGAAGGATAATGCTTTGAAGCCATCTGTCAAGTAGCTTACTTTTTTTGGTAATTGAAAGTGATTTAATATATCCTAGAAAAGAAAGGTCGAATCATGTGCTGTAATTCTTACCCTAGTGACTGTCTGTACAGAATTGGGAGGCAGCAGTTTCTTGAGGACAGTAAGGAAAGATAGATGCACTCTGTGTGTGTCCAAAAAGTGCAAATGGAGCCCCTGCCCTGTGGTACTAATTGGATGTATTAACAAATACAAATCTTTGCTAGCAAAGAACTTAAAGGTTAATTTCTTTACAGCATTTGCTGTCTCCTGTGAACAGATGTTCATTCTCTAGTAATTGCAAGGCTTTAATACACATTTTTTGTAAAAGTTGAATTTCACCCAGATTAATTTCACTTTGTGAAAAAGTTTTCTTTTCCCTCTCTTCCAGTAGTAACCCCTCTGTTGATGATAACTATATTCATTGAAAGCTTAGCATATCCAAACTTGAATACATCATGTGTGAAGTTGGTATCATTTCCCACTACCATATAATGTATTTTCATTTTCACTGTGTAGACTAGAGCTTCTCCCACTCCTTGCAGACCTCTAGAGATTGTGACAGGGAGAAATATGTCCCTGCCTGGGAGATGCAGTTATATCAGCCATCCCAGGAAAGAAAGGATGATTTAACTGCCAGTAAAGATGTCAGACAAGTCCAATGAAATGCAGGATTATTAGCAAGGGAGCTGGGTATCATACCTACCTATCAAGGGGCCAGTAACCCTGAGCCACCTCCGTGTGTGAGGTTACACAACAGTGGGAAAATAAGTATCTCCAGATTGTTCTATCTTGGTCTAAACAATCATTCTAGGAAGACAAAATAATCCACATTTTTAGGAGATTTCCTTCTTCCCTGGCTAGAGTAACAGGGAGTAAGAAGACTGGTAAAATGAACCCAGTATGGGATAAGATTCTATGAAGGTTTCATCATTTATTTTTTTTTCCAGACAAAGACTGACTGTGCAACTTTTTACCCACAGTATAGTCTGTCCTGTACCTGGCTGTCTTGTACTAATTTAGGTGACCCTGCCAGTCTACAACACTAAACACTGGGATTTCAGAGAGGGAAACCTAAGCATGCTTGTTCCCGTGCTTACAAACACTGTGAACAATCTTTATAAGATACAGAAAGAAAACTAATTACTATTTCTGTTTTATTCCTGAAAGTCTTTACAGTGTAGAGCTTTCTTCTGTTTCCCCAATGAAAGAAGTTTTTATAAGGAAGAATCTCAGCGCGCTCTCGTTTTTGGGAGAGCAGCAATTGGCTGATGTAGGCTAGTGCTATTATTCTTCCCATCATTACTAAAGTTCAGGAGCTTCTTGAAGACAGGCTTGAGCATATATGCTTAAAAGGAGAACAGATGTGTAGCAAGGACGGCTTGCATTTCTCGTTCTAACTTCGTAATTTCTTTCCTGGAAAAACATGGACAACACATATAATTTACCTGCCAGCACCTGCCAGAAAAAAGGCTCATGTTGGGGGGTTGACTACAGTAGCCCAAATCGCACGTTGAAGAAGTTAACTAAAGTTAAGACGACTTTACCAAAGCAGTGCTGGTGGTAATGCCATCTAGATTTTGATCTAAACGGTGATTTATCAGTAGAGTATTAGAAGACAGTGAAAGGAAAGCTTGCCCCTTTCAGTCCTCCCATCCTGTATTGCCCTGTTTTCTGAAAATCCTTCAAGGACCCAAATGGAGAATTATAGATAGAATGGATCATCTCTACATTACTTCATTTACCTTGTTAGGTCTAATTTCCAGCACAAGTATCTTGGTCCACTGAATTTCTAATGTCTGTTCCTCTTTTCTTTACAAATTACTCTGTGTGTGGCATTAGTAGATTTTAAGTTTGGACCAAACCAGTGTTGTCCTTCCCTCGTTATGACGTAGGGATTCTGACATTTTGTGGGCTTTCATCCACTCTTCAACTTTTGAGTTCATAATTGGGATGAACCTGCTGGAATCTATTTAGTCCCCATCCTTAAAAAAGTAGATGGTAATTTTCTACCTAAGAAGATTAGGGTGAAAAATAAACATCCATGAAAGGTTGTGGGTCTTCTAGGAACTATGAAAGATCAGTGCCATCAAAGTAGTTGATTTCCTAAGTCAGTTTACTAATTTCATGATTAAATTAAACCTGAATGATTTGTCAAGTTTTTCCTTTATAACTACATTTATAAAACGACTGTCCCATTACAATCTGTTTTCTAGAAGCACATTACTTGACCTCAGGCTGGTGATTTGATCAAATGTTACCCTTTCTTGGGAAGGTGAAAAGCTGGAGTGACTTTCTGTGTCACCATTCCTTCATGGAATTTCTTCCCTGTCATTTAATCCTTGACATCAGGATTGTGCCACAGTTTTCCCCACATGTAATTAGCATATATCTAAGTGTAAATATGCACTAGAGTGTATGTGGCTCCTGGTTTTTCTTTTCCTTAACATAATTTGTACTTCAAAAGAAAAAAATTGGTGCTTTTTTATATAGGATTAAAAAAGAACAATTTAAACCAGCTAAACCATCTTTGTTCTTCCATCTTTATGCAGAAAACAGCTGAACGGTTTAAAACTAACTTTAAAAATTGTATCTAAGACAACTTATATGCCAAGCTTCAGCCAAAAATACTTTTTGCAGCCAAATTATCAAATCCTCTGAAAGAGCATTTATAATGGAATTGCTGATGCAACGTTTATTACAGGGATATGAATAGCTATAATGAAGGCTTCAGCTGATGTTCTGGCAAGCCTACTGCTAAAAATTATTCTGAATTTATCTGGCATTCAGAAAATGCTTGAAGTGGCCAAAATGTTTACGCCATCATTATCATTTTGACAATACCTCTTTTATCCCAAAGGAAGTCAGTGATGAACAAATTCAAGCAGTGTGCGAGACGTGCGTATTTAGCATCTGTTACACATTCTCTTGGCAGCATTGTTTTATATGAGAAAACCAGGGCCAAGGGCTCAACCACCAACTTACAAGCAGTTGTGCTGAATCAAATGTTATTGCCTATTGTGTCATTTTAAAGTATATTAGTGAACTGCATTATGTTTTCCCTGATGATTTGATTTTGGGTTATAATCAGGAAACTCCTGGGTCTGAGCAAGAGCGTTAAATTCAGAGGGGTAGTATTTTGGAGTTCCGTGTCTTTCCTTTGGTTCTTTCATACCACCCCTTTGCACAGTTTTGAAATACCATTCACTCTTTTACTTTTAGAACAGTCATACAAAGCTTTGTTAATCATGGGCTAATTACAGATCTGCCATTTTCCTGTGAGTGCATAGCTTTAGACTCCCGGAGCAGATCCAGGTAGATATCTGATGATAGAAATTAATGGTTGGCTTTTGGTGCATCATAGCATAGGATGCATATGTGCAATTGCACCTTGTAGTAGCCTCATGAAAGAGTGGTTAAACATTGGAACAGGCTGCCCAGAGAAGTGGTTGAGTCCCCATCCCTGGAGGTATTTAAAAGACGTGTAGATGAGGCGCTTAGGGACATGGTTTAGTGGGCATGGTGGTGTTGGGTTGACAGTTGGACTTGATGATCTTAGAGGTCTCTTCCAACCTTAATGATTCTATGATTCTCTCTCTTTTATCGGCTTTCTTTTTTCTACTAGTATATTTTCAGACGATAAAATAATGCCGCTTCCTCTACTTCTGATGGTTTGGCTACTTGTGAGATTGCACTGATTCATCAAGTTTGGGTGCTAAATGGATTTTATTAAACTCTTGTTCA
Source organism: Aptenodytes forsteri (assembly GCF_000699145.1). NCBI lineage: Eukaryota > Metazoa > Chordata > Aves > Sphenisciformes > Spheniscidae > Aptenodytes > Aptenodytes forsteri. The sequence continues at coordinate 14,115,514 of NW_008796218.1, read as the reverse complement.
GGGAGCCATCAAGTGAATTAAACCTGCCCTGTTATTGACTTCCCTTAAGTTGAGAAGGATTTGACTTACACTAAATCAATATAAATCAAATTCAAAATTATTTAAATGGGTGCACAGAAGTGTTTGCACCAGTATAACGACATAAATTTTAAAACACAGTTTAGACAAGTTCAATATGGTGTAATTCAGGCTTTTGGCTGCATTTTCTAAGGATTTCAATGCTGATGGCAGTAGAACCAGAATGTCTTTACAAAAAACCTTCCACGTGAAATTTCTTAAAAGATACATATTTTTTAAGAAACAGGAGTTTTCCCTCATACAGCAAATGCTAGAATTTCTACTGGAAAATTTCTGCACCATTTTAGAAATGTCACAGGAAAAAAAGCAGCATAGCATCATTTTGAAAGAATTTGGACATGAAATAAATGTTTTTGTTAAGTGTCAACTGCAAATGCTGTTTTGTGTCACTTATCACTGAAAAATATAATTCTGTAAAATTTGTGAATTCTTCATAACTTTCAAAAATCTGGAAAAGGAAATTGAGAATGAACCAAAAAAATCACTTTAGTTGGAAGGCTTTAAATTGGATTTGATTTGAGGAGCTTGGCTACCAACTAAATATGCTGATATACTGGTTTTAACAAAACCTCTGTCTTGGTGCAGCTGGGGTACTAGCCCAGGAGGAGGGAGTCTCTTGTTTATTTTCTTCTTGTCATCAGATTCAAAGGAGAAGATTTTTTTATACCAAATCATTCTGAATGAGATGGAAAGATATTTGAAGTTTGTCTTGCACAATCCCTGTACTGAAGGAGAAATCTTGGTACATCTTCACACCTTCATGAATTAAAAAGCCTAATGTTTCAATCAGGAAAAAACCAGTTTTCATGAAAGCATTTGAAAAGTTTGACTCTAGAAATGAGGAATAAAAGTAAATTCTGAAGTGGGGGAAGTTGCTGTGAAATGGAGTTCCTCTTTGTTGCTGTATTCTGGCCTGCAAGTCCTATTTAGCTCTGGGGTTTTCTTCGGTTGTTCAGATTGCACTTATTCAGCATCAATTGCTTGATTTACTAGATTACTACTGCCGTTTTCGTTCTTATCACCATTTTACCTCCTTCCCTCCCCAAGCAGTTGGATGTCTTTGCTCTGAAGTTTATGACTATACATGAGAAAACTGGAAATTACTAGCTGCATTGTGTAATCGTAATCTTTCCTTCAGGGGCACGCATTGCTTAGAGAAGGAATCTCTTGTATTGAACAACAATAAAAAACAAAAATTGGCTCTTAATGATGGTACTTGGCACAGTTACAGCTCATTGCAGGCTTAACTGATAGTAGGTCCTTTCTCAGTGTGAGATTTAATTTTCTTTTAGGTAGTTAGCTGTGCTGGGTGTCAGTACGTATAAACTGTCTTGTCAGCAGTTCGTTGCACGCTGAGATGGGAAAGTGCCCCATGGGAAGGAAGAGAAAAAACACTTCTTAGCATCCTATTGACTATAGGACTCTGTGCAGCGCTGTCATCATGTCAAGGTTGAGCTCTCATGTTATGGATATTGAGCTACGGGATATCTTACAATTTGAAGCAAAGAAGCTGAGGTACACTGGGAGAGTGGTAGAGGCAATACTAAGCACTGTCATATTAATAAGCCACCAAAATTACATGGGATTAGTCAAAATACCTATGACACAACCCAGCCCATAAAATAGCTGAACACAAACTAGCATCTGTCTGCTTTCCATATATATGTATATATATATTTTGAGTGATTAACTACAGTACTGTGATTTCCATGAAATTTAATGGAAAACAGAAAAATTATATGAGATAACTGTAGGTCAAAGCAGAAGTCACTTGAAGAAGCTTTTTCTTATAAAAAAATACAATGATATATTTAGTGTGTGACAGTGTAAGCCTGTTACAAGCTTGGAATAAAACAAGCCAAAAAAAAAAATAAAGTAAGTAACCAGAAGAAAACAAAAGGGTTGTATAGGGGATATTAGCTAAAGCAAATGCTCAATTTGTAATCCTTGGGTACTCAGCATCTCTTAGGATCGTGTACTTTGAAACTACTTGAACAAGTCCAAAATCACATCCACATCTCTTTCAAGGGATCACAAGGTGATAGATCAATAATTACCTTCATCGGTCCAAACTTTTCAAGCTTGCCATTTGGAGTAAAAGGTCAACTTGAGGCCCATAAATATAACTTATAGAAGCTGTATGTTGTACTTCTCAATTCACAAGAGTTGTGAATTTCTGGTTTTTGTTAACTAGCCTTATCTGCTTCTACAATTCTGTCTTTTGGAAACAACCTAGAACCCTAAAGGACTCCAGACATTTCAGAAAATGCAACAGCTTGTTCAACAATATGTGTAGTTTACATTAACAAATAGTAGATAAAACTTTACAACTTTTTTCATATAGTAACGAGAGGACCTGCAGAATTTTTTTTTGTACTTTTTTGAGCTAGCTAGAAGAGCATTTTCATCTTTTCTGAGGGAGGCCTCCTCTGCAGAAACGCCTAAAAATAGCCGCCAAGTACTTCATAGACTTCTAGCATTCAGTCCTTCCCAGGTCAGATTTTAACCTTGTCCTGGAAGCCAAAGAAAAACTATTCCACTCTCTCTGCCACTGCTAACATACGTGGAAACTGTAGGAATGCTCTTTCTGCTGATGAAGTTGCGATACATAAACATACCCAGGTAATCTGCGCACAATTCCATGAAACTACCAGCTGGTAACCAAACAGAAGTGAGAATTTAGCAGGTAATAAAGGGAAGATCAGCACATACTATCTTTGATCAGAGATGGGCCGTCGGTGGGGCGGGGGGGGGGGGGGGGGGGGGGGGGGGGGGGGGGGGGGGAGGTCAGAAGCAAAGCTTTCCAATTGAGACAATTGATTCAGGCTTCCGATACTGCAGGGCATGATAAGTAATAAAGCTGTTATATTTGTTGGCTCAGGACATACATGAGAGGGTGCTGGGAAGGAGCGGCTAGTCAGGGGGAAAGAAGCTGTCTGGTTATCTTGCCCTTGTGCACCAGGGCAGGTGGAAAGCTCTGAGGAGTGAGAGATGTTGCTCAGGGCAGCTGACCATGTTCAGATGGGAAAATCTCCAGAAATACAGGAAAGGCCAGGCAGGGAAGGAGCTTGTGGCAGAGTTGCAGACTGGGAGATTTCTAAAGGAAGTAGGGGGCCTGCACGAAGTCAGGAGCAAACACAAGATCAGGCTTCAGTAATGACGGTAAGAACAAGACTTTCCTGGAAACTCAGGTGGAACTGTCTTGAGGGTGTTCAAGCTGGGAAGCCATTAAAAGTCATTGGCTAGAAGAGAGCCCAGAAGGTCTGGCATTTTATTAGAAGAGTTCTCTTCTAAAACGAGATTTCTGTCTCTTAGTAAAATGTATCCTTAGAGACTGGAAGCTTTTGTTGTCTTTGGCATGTTTGCAGAGGAAACAGTCCTATTTCAAAAACAGGATTTCTGTTACAAGATTTTTGAAGAGAGTATTGTGTGCTCTAGATACTCTGTATACATAGCAGGCAAGTTCAGCATTTTCACGGAAATGATGACAACTTCATTAAGAAGTCATAAAGATCCATTTTCACATTCAGTGCAAGTTAATTCAGAACCATGGTTACTTCAGAACTTTTTTTGAAGGTTTCATTTCAATGGCTGGTCCTTTACCAACTTCCTAGTTGGTGGTTATTAAGACTACTGCTTGTATTGTGTGTGTTATTCTGTGATGTAAATTCTGAGTTAAGTAATCCCAAATAGAATGTTCTTCAAGAGGACAACTAGAAGGAAAAGCCAGGCGATATTTCTCGTTTGAAAAGTTTTCACCAAAATAAATACTTAGTCATGTGAAAATAACCCAAAATAAAACATGAATTTGAATTTGAATCAGACTGGTAAATGTTTCCTTTGAAAAAAAGCTGAAAATAAATTTCAAAATTTGTTTTAGAAGTGTTTCACTTTTTATAATTTGGAAAAAAATCCCACAGACTAAGCAAAGCTTTGGTTGACCAGCGAGAACTTCAGGGTTTTTTCCATGAGAAAATAAAAAAGCTTTGCTTCAGCTGACCTGAAACGATCATCTTTTTTAATGGTGGAGGGTGCAGGTATTTACATGATTCAGCCTGTCACTCAGTTGAATTGACAAAGATAACAAGTTCTGACAATTTCTGGGTCAACTCTAGTCTTCTACCAATTTTGTAGTTAATATATATTGACAGCAAGCACACTTGGATACAGTGGTAATTGGGAGTCTTGTGAATACTTAACAACATTGCTTAATTCGAAATACATTTTCTATATTGATATTCTGATTGGCTTTTCATAGCAAAGGGGAGGAAGAAAAAAAGCCTGCTTAAGCTCCTAAGCCTGAAGCGAAAAGATAGCACTGGCAAGAATAATTGGAGCATTATATCTTGTGTCTTAAAACTCCAGAGTAATCATGTAGTAGGGTCAGCCCAGGAATGGCTGTTGAACATTGAATCCCCATACCCCATACATTTCAAGGTGCAGAATTTTCTGCAACACTTCATAACTAAATTAGGACTATTAATACGAAATGCTACGAGTGCAGAGGTATTTTCCCTCTGGGGAAAAAAGAGAGTTTTAGTGCTTTGTTTCTGGTAGATCCATTTTGATTCAATCTCCTTTGAACTAAATCTTTTGCATTTGAGAAAAATCTTTTACAAGAATCCCTTTCACATTGCTTTGTGTAAGTGTCTTACTAAACCAGCAGTACTTCTTTCTACAATAGTTTTTCTACAAATAGACTCTATTTAAAAAGTTTTTAAAATTATTGGAATTGAACTGATTTTGCAAAAAGCTTAGCAAAAATACTTTGTGAGGATGAACTATTCCCCTAATATACCTGCTATCATACGATTCACAGCAGTGGAATTACCCAGGTGTAATTTAGGGCAAAACAGCCCTCAGAGAGCGGGTGGACTTAAGCCTAACTTTAGAAATGATAGAGGCATTCAACCAGCAATAGCTGTATTTCATTATATCATCTGAAATGTGTTTTAGTCACATGAAGTATTTAATTTAAATGATTCTAGTACTTGAGATAGACAGAAGACAGGGAGGATGGCCTCAAATATTAACAGTTCCATTATTCTTTAAGCGGCCAGTCATTAGCTAACCGTATATTATGGAGGGGGAGGTTAAATGGCACTGCTGAAACAGTATCTTCTCCCTTGTTAATAGTAATGCTTGCATGATTCTGCTCTGAAAAATGGTTTGAAGATTTTCACCACCAGCAGGCAGGCTGGTGGGGAATTGTAATTTAAAAAGCAGGTTAGTAAAACTATATTTAGGGAGCAATAAAAACAGTTTAAATGGAGCTTGAGCTGGCTTGAGATGCTTTATTAGGCAAAGGATGTTGACAGACAGTAGCAGAACTTGATCTCCACTACATGCCTGAAGCTTTGAGATTGTAGACTTTATAAAAATAATGTTTAACATTTGATTTATCTAGAGAGTTGTGCAAAGACAAAAGAAATGAGAATGTAATACTACTTTTTATTTTCTTTTTTACCAGTGTCCTTTCACTGAAAGGAATATTGCCAACATGCCAACTGAGAGAAGGTATCAGGAGCCTTGCAGGAAGAGCTTCCCAAGAGAGGCAAATCCAGTGATGCAATGTACGATTGTTATGTAAGTGAAATTTGAATTTATTTACACACACACACGCGTGGTATAGTTGCAGAGGCAATCTCTTCTTTCAAGAATTCCACACCAAAGTTATTGCTTGCCTGCCTGCCAGCGGAACACTGTCTCAAAAATTTATTGTAATTAGAGAGCTAAGTACAGAGCCAGTTCTACTGACTCCCTTACAAGTGCCCTTTACCCTGAACCTGGTAAACAAAACCTCATGTGTTCATCTTCAAAAGGTGGAATCCTGCTAGGATAATAGGTGCTTCAGACTGTTTACTGGAAGAACAAGGTTTCTGGGAAATGTACTGCTTTCTGATGGAGTAAGGCAGACTGGAAAATAAGAATAGAATAAAGCTTTAGTGTATCTAAGTGTAGGAAGACCTGGTTGTGCTGTTTAACATTTTATGTTAGATGTGGCTGAGATGTCAACTTGCTTTTGTTTCTTTGCATAATCATTCACAGAAATACTAATGTGTCAGCCACTCTTTGAGGGACTGTAGCTGTATTTTTCTGAATTTTGCATCTTGGTGAATTAAAATGTATAACCTGAAGCAAGAAAGTTGTTTGTTTGTTTTGGGTTTTATTTGTCATTGTGACTTCTGCATAAATTCAGTCCTACAGGATCTCTTACAGGAGGTGCTAATTCTCCTAAAACATGAAAACTTTGTGATAACAAATACTACCTGAATATGCTACTGCAGAGTCCAGAGAAAAATGTGGTTTTTTTCTGAAAGACTATTATAGTAATAAAGATCATCATCAATGCTCTGCGAGCCCAATAAAATGGAAAAATCTGTGTAGTATTAGGATGACTTAAATTACTAAGTCTAGTTGGCATTCTTTCCAAAATAAGTGAAGATTGATCTTTGGACACAAGCTGTGAGCTGTGTAAAATTGCCTCTGCTAAATATATGCTAATTGGCATACGAATGAGATTTTGTTAATCTTCTGCTTAAATAAGTAGGTAGAGAAATGCTGGGAACAAGTCCTCATTTCTCCCTTATAAGAAAAAAGACTTGCTATCATAATAATTTATATTAGCAAATAAAATGCAAGTATATATTTGTAGATACAGCAAACAATTAGCAAGCATTATTTGGGAACAATATACCAAAATACACATTCCTGCTTTACTCAGGCATTTCCGAGGATTAAAATTGATAGAAAATCACCCAAATTGTACAAGTAAAGGTGTTGAATGCAGCTTTGGGTTCCCCTGGTTTCTTCTACCATAAGGGAAGATTTTCCAAGAAATCCTGTATTCAGTTATACGGGGTGCTCTGATGTCCTAATGAACCAGAAAATTCAAGTAATGGAATTAAATTTGTGGTCCAATAAGGGCTCCCATCTGCTTTTTGTCTCAATTCAGTAACACAATTATAAACTGCCATAATTTGAAGAATGAATCATTGCATTTTTAAAGGCTTTATATTCTTCCTTCAGATTTGGCATAGTGCAAAGCTGGGGCTACTCAGCTCTCACACACCTTGTCAGCTTTTTACCAGCTGTTGCTTCACATACTCTTAGAAGGCCAGCTTGCCGTGGCCTTGGGAGGAGAGAGCAGCACTGAACCTGTGCCCTGTGATGGTTAGGGGAAGAAAAAGGGGCAGGCAGTGAGGCACAGCTGCAGAACGGCTGGGAACCGTACGGAGTGTGGACACAAAAATATCATAGAATAGTTTGGGTTGGAAGGGACCTCTAAAGGTCATGTACGTCCCACATATGAATGATGGGAACTGCCTTTTAAGGCAATTTTTTCTTTTTTTTTTCTTTTTTTTTCCTGTTGTTTTCTTTTTTTTTTGATTTCCCCTTCTGGAACAAGTGCTTTCCTTTCTGCTGCAGCATTGGCGGTTACCATACCTTAGTTTTTCCCTGTCCCCAGGACTTCTGATTCATTGCCTTGTTGTGAGGATAATTAGCTGGTCAGCCTCACTAGCAACTTGGTAGCCCATCCAAGAGTTAAACCCCAGTCTCCTGACTTGCAGTATTGTTTCTTACCCTTAATTACGTTAATAATCGTATTAACGGTTTGTTTTCCATTTTGTTAAATTGTAGCTGTTCCAAAATAAGGAAAATGTTTTGAGACACTGACCAGAACATTTAATAGTAAAATATGTTACAGTTATGTTTCATTTAACACCTATTAATATAAAAGGTAATTTATAATTAATATTATATAATATATATTATAATATATTAATATTATATTGGTAATATCTTGCTGCATGATCTGATCTTTCAGCTTCTGCCTCACTCAAAATACAAAAATTGCAGTGTATTAAACACTGCGTAGAAACTTACACAGAATTATAACCACGTGTAAGGGTGTCTATCAATGGTACTTCATACTGAGGACAAATCTTTGCATCTTTAGGGTGCTTAGCCTTATAAGCAGATCATATTTATTACCTTTAAAATGGAAAGTGATTTAGTCTCTCACAATAATGCAGCGTATGAAACAAGCAGAACTTCAAAGCATGCGTGCGTGTGTGTGTGTGTGCACGCACGCATTTTTATGTGTGTGGACATCAACTGTAATGAGCTGAGCCTTTGATTTGCCTAGGGAACAGCAGGCTGAATTCCCCTGGGTTTGAGCCTGGTTGATTTCTTTCCCTTTGGGACACTATTCTGCATTGGTTGGTGGTGGCCAACAAACTTTTATTCTCAAGACCAATTCTGGTCTCTTCCTGCAAAGGTAAAAGCAATTTTGTAACATTCTGTTTGTAAGAATAGGAGAAAAGGCCTGACGGGAAGAACTTCAGCAGTTTGTTGGTCTTAAAACCTTTTCTTTTTGAAAGTTGGCATGTCTTCTGCCATGAGGTTCAATATCCTTTTTTTCTAATAGCTTCTCTTTCATAGTGGAAAGAAATTGCAACACCCTGAAAAAACTGTTAGCAATAGGCTTCTAGGGAAAAATACACACATATATATTGTTATATAATATATTGGGGGGATGTATATATAATATATATATAATATATGGGGGGAAATTGTATATATTATAAACACATATATATGCTTGCTATGTATTTAATTGTGCTTGTGGACTAAGCAGGAATAGGTGTTATCAAAGGGATAAGTCAGGTAAAGCAAATTATAGAATATTTCATTAAGAATCAGTCACCTGAGAATTGTAATTCACTGTTACAAGGATATTCTATTTTTCTTCACAGTAAATGCAACTTAGCTACCATAATGAAGAAATCAGTAGTACCTTACACTGCTTATACATTTTTTAGCACACCTAAGGCAAAGTTCATTAATTACATCACAAAATTACCTTTGTGTAACTTCAAAGACAGCATATGTTATAAAAAAAAAGTTTAATATATGAACATAACACTCTGTGTCTTATTAATACTATGCTCAGTAAAAGAGAAAAAAAATACATTTTAGACTCCATATGTATGTATGTATTTACATCCGATACTATGTTTTTGTAATAGTAAGCATCAAAACCACTCATCCCCTCGTGACACATGCACTTCTCAAAGTAACTTCTTTTTCCTCTATTAAATAGACAAAATTGAGGAATGGCTCATTAACTGCAAAGCACACATCATTAAGTAATCTAGGTAGCCTTTCCTGCCAGCTTCATGCAAGCATTGGTAATATTCGGAACCCCTCACCTTGGCCTTCACTGCCGCCAAGAGTAAAAACATTGCCAAATATGACATTGAGCCTAGAATATTAAAATCTGTTTGCTTTTATTTATTTCTAGTCTATATCAAAAGAATAACATGACTTTCATTTTCACTCAGATACACTCAGAATTACATTCTCTGGTTATACCACCCTGTGCCATTATCTGTCTAGAAGAGAAATTTGGGCCCTAGAGAATAAACTTCATTCAATAATATATATTTCTTGTCAAAGTTTCCCACCCTGCAGGGCAGGTGAAGTGCTAAGACTATAATCACACTAGGGATCGTCACAGAGATGTTGAACCCTTCTCTGCATTCCCAGTGCATGAAAAACAGACCAGCACTTTTCATGCATGACAGGGCATGCATGTAGTCTATCGTAGCATACCACTTTTTTTATTTAATTGTGTAGGCTCAATCTTATGAAAATGTGGGTATCTTTTATAAACCACCAGAATTCCATCCTTTTCTCCTTTGTAGGAAGTACAAGAAGTATCTCCTATGCCTCTTAGCAGTTTGCATTAGAAATAGAATAGATTCTGGTGTCTATGTTTCTTAATCCATCTGTTAAGATGTAACCATTAATATAATTCTGTCTTACTTTAACTGGCAATTATTTTATGTTATAAATTATGTCTTATTGTAAGCTGCAATTATGTTTATTATCATTGGAAATGATGTCAGTATTGAGACAGCAGAGTACAGTACAATATTTGGAAAGAAATCTTTGGTAGCTGCATTGGCTTCAGCTTCATTAGGGACCAATTGATGTTCAGTTCTTTCACAAATTTTGTCTTGTGTTCACCCAGTACAAAACATGAATGCTAAATATGGATCTATAAGAGGTGATAATGCTCTGATTTAGTTTCCCTAAGGAATTAGCTATTTTTCAGCTGTACCTTTTAGATTTGAGCCTTTTCTAAGTAGTTTCAAGAAGTTCCAGTTGATTTTCACTAAAATCTTGTTTCATAATAGTTCTTCGGAATACCCCGCCCAAATCTTTCTCTCAAAATGAGATGTAAAATTGTCAGTAGAAGATAGCTATGTAATTTTTACTTTAGTTCTCAAGGTATGGAGACTTCAATGTTAAGAACATAAATCGAAATTACTTAGCAAAAGCAGTATGGAGATTAGCAAGCAACTGTCAGAAGACAGACCCTAGCATTTTGTATGGATCTGAACAAGGAAGCCTCCAAAGGAGTAGGTCTCTCTAGAAATACATTGAGGAAACCGTGTGCATAACACCTGCATGAAGAGCATTGTTGGATGAAGCTTCGTTACTCAGTCATCCCTGGTATGTATTTGTTTGTCTCGCATGAGTCAGAAATGTCTCCCTAGAATGAGCACAGAGATTTGAAGGAGCCAAAGGGGGAAAGAACTAATGGCTCCGCTTTTTTGAAATGGAGGGCTTCCTTTTCCCGCGACAAAGCCTGTTCCAGCAGAAGTGGACAGGAACCCAGCTCAGTGCTGTGCTGCTTGTGCAGAAGGGGAGGCGATACTGTCTGTACCAGCTTAGCTCTTCATTGTGGAGCTGGAGCTGTATTCATAGCTATCTCATGTCTCTGCACCCAGTGCCAGATGTAAGACGTCTGCCAGCCAGGTGATCTGGGAGAGGAGCTAGTGACGTACAATGCTACGTGGGGACCATTAGTAGGGTAGTGTGATGGTCTTCTCTGAGGAAGGCAACTCAATCCTCTCTTGTGGGATCCTCCCTGAGGACAGCCGTGATTAGTGGAAGTTCTAGTCTGCTTGTTGGTGTGAATATGGTAAGATGAGCTGTAAATAAGTGCTAGATGTTGTGTTGTTGTCCCCTCTGGAAGTATCCTCAAGGGTTAGAGGTATGGGTGTCTGCCATGTCCATTCAGGGGGTGACGAGGACCTTTTCCAAGCTGCTTTCCCATTTCCATGACCAGCTCTGAGTCTCTGCTGCAAGCAGTGTGTGGGGGCCTGGAGGCTCTCTGGTGTGGCAAGAAGACGCAAACCATGCTGGACTGTGTTGTGGGATTATGTTGACATGCTCAGATGCAGCAGATTATTTAGTGGTATATGACCCCTTTGGAAAGTCCTGGTGCTCCTGGCCTTCTGGCAGACAGGGTACTGTCAGTGGCATTAGTACAGGATGGACACTACAGACAATGCCAGAGGCAATGGGGGACTTGTTGGGAAAGTAGATGCTGCTCACTGAGAACAAGAGTAGGAAAAAGTGGCTCATGGCAAATTCTTCTGCATAATGAAAGGACATATTTGAAAAAGTCAACAGAAATCTAATGGAGATGAAACCATGTTGTGGTTTGTAATATAAAAATATATTTATATATTATATAAATATATATATATGTCGTGGTTGTAGATAAAATAGTGTCTAAAAAAGCCCTTTTCTTGATTCCTATTTAAATGTTCCTGCAGCAGGCTTTAGAATCAAGGAAATAATAGAAGCAACAAACCATTCTCCAGTTGTGTCCATAGAGAGAGGTCTTTCAACAGTTACTACGTACCCCCGTACCGCTCTTCAAAGCTACTTTAAGTTAGCAAGAGAATGCTGACAAGTTTTTCTCGTTCTGTTTTTAGAGTGAAGTAGAGTCTGAGGGTTTTAGACTCAGTTCCCTTCAAAGAAATACATCCCATCCTAAATGGAAGTGTGGAGTTACACCTAAGATGCTTATGTATGTATTTTATTGTCCGTCTCCTTACGCTTCACTCTTCCACTGGGAGAACAGCTCATGTCTAAAGGCACGAATGCTGACAAGTTTTTCTCGTTCTGTTTTTAGAGTGAAGTAGAGTCTGAGGGTTTTAGACTCAGTTCCCTTCAAAGAAATACATCCCATCCTAAATGGAAGTGTGGAGTTACACCTAAGATGCTTATGTATGTATTTTATTGTCCGTCTCCTTACGCTTCACTCTTCCACTGGGAGAACAGCTCATGTCTAAAGGCACATTCTCCAAGCAATGAGTTATCCACCATATTTTTGTAATTGTACTGTCCTACTTGTTGTAATTGAACTACATATATTTGGCAATACACTGTTCTATATACCTTTCACTCCCACCTGTGAGTTGTGTAAGAAACTGGTCCAGCTCATTTGAAACCCGGGGAAAGAAATGTACATGGCTAATAAGTTCCATGATGTATGAGAGCAGCTCTGTGCTGGTCTGTCTCACTGAGTATCTAGGCTGCACAGACCTTTTGCTGATAAACGAGCAGCACCTCTAAGAATGAGGGAAGACAGGAGATGCTAAAGAAGTACTAATAGGCTACAGAAAGTATTGTACTCAGCAATGAGATTTGTTTTCTGTAATTCAAGATAGCAAACTATTAGTCATGCTAATGTAATACAGTATTTGTTACTGCCTTGATATTGTCCATTTAAATATTTAGGAAGCTGCTTCTTCCACATATTCACGTGCAAGTACATCATGCTGGATTAGCTCTAGTCAATTAAGCAGTGTGTTGTCAACTGCAGTTAAAACAAATGGCGTGGGCTACTTCATCACCAAGTGACCTGCACGCATTATACAAAAATTGGTATTTATGAACAGCTTTTCCGTGAGATTGTCTTCGGCTTGCTGGTGACTAAGGTGAGAGGTTACATCCTGGCAGCTGTTGTATTCTGTATCTGCTGAGGCACCTTCGGCATCTTGTGCTCATTCAGTTTAAACAAACCAACCAACCAACCTGCATTTGGATACTAGAAACTGCCATTTTACTTTCTGGCAACAAGTCTGCAGTGCTGATGTCACTTGTTTGTCTGGCAAACGTGAGATCGATTAACTCGCAGGGAATTCAGAGCTCACACACCATTGCGCTTCCTAGGGAGGATTAGCTGAAATGAAATGTCTGACAGCTCTATGTCAGCTTTTCACATTACAAACTGAAACATTATTTCTTTTCTTTCACAGTCTCTGAAGGAAATGAGAGAGATGTTAAACTGCCAGTCACTTAAATCTTGGCCAGTCATTTAGCAAGAAACGTTATATCAAGTCAGCAATTTTGTCCACCTGGAATAACCTACACCGCTAGCAATTACTTAGGAACATGTCAGCCATTACTGCCATAAGCTATTTAGCTTGAAGATCAAGTCTAATCAGCAGACCTACCATCTTTACCCTTAAACCTTCCTACGTATAGCATTTCTTAAGCTAGTACCTGCTAAGGGTTCGAAATGTAGATTGATATGAAAGGGCCAGAAGCTTCCAGAAATGTTTTGTTGCTCTTTGCAGTTTGAATCTTCTTGAGGAAGATTTTCCTTGTCAACTAGAATACATAGCTAGATATTTATTGTACAGTTTTTTACTGCTTCAGTGCTTACATGTTCAGAACGGATGTTCTGGGGAATGCAAGGGGAACTGAGGCTTTCCTAGAAGCCGTGAGACAATACAAACAAGAATTTTGCTAAACTTAGCATGAGGTCTTCACTCTCTTGTCAAAATTCAAACATTCATGAAAAACTAAAATTAATAAACATTGTAGATGCAAATAACAGTTTTAATTATATTTTGTTATTTCACATGGATGACTGTGATCGTAAGATATATTTCTAGGCCATAGCTGACTCTCTTCCACTCGTGAAAGTATATTCCCATGTTGCACAGTCAGTGGCCTTGCTTTACCAACACATTGCGTTTTCCTACCAGTTGTTGGCTTGGAATACTGCGTGCTTTGGCAGAAATATCAGCCCTCCAGTATTTGAAATGGAACAGTGAGCATGAAACTGTACGTAACTTCCTCCCACAATGGGAATGACCCTTCCTTCCTCCAGATGTGCTTTTACAAATACCGAGTTGAAGTAAATTATTCCTTTTCACACTCACGCCAGTTTAAGCTCAGTCCTTGCTAGTTGGGGTAACTGGAAGAAGTCATCACAGTAAGATGATATGCTTCTCTCTTTTTTCAATGAAGATAAATTAATATCTCTTACAGTGCTGTGACACAAAATGCGCTAAGCTTTTCTTTTAGGCAGGGGGATTTATTTTACTCATTTTGAAGTGGAAGCTGGTAGGTGGTAGACAGCCCTATCTTTTTCTACAAATCTCTGCTGATGCTATTTTTAAAAACAAAATTAATAAAAGTCCCTTAGGAGATGCAGAGTAAGACAGCAAATATTTCCTATCTCTTTGCCTTTTTTTTTTTTTAATAACTGCTGATTTAGAAATCCGTCATATCCTGTTTATTTTGATGTGCAAGATTCCACGGTGTCTTGCCTGTCGCTGGTTCTGTTTCAACAATGCACAGAAGTTGTATTATAATATCAGGACACAAATACATGACATACCATCATTCACATAGTTTAGGTCTTTAACCCTAGAAGGGGGACCCTTGTTTACCATGTTGTGGTCTCACCTGAAGTCTCCTCCACCATTTGTCCTCCATCTCTGCAGTAGCTTTTCAGTATCTTGGTCCCTGGGATACTTAAACTCCAGGAAATGTTAGGAGAGAACCCGATGCTTTTTCACTGTGTTGTACTTTGGTTTATTCATAAGTCTGTAGTATTTTGGCGTACATTTTATCATAGAATGGTTTGGGTTAGAAGGGACCTCTAAAGGTCATCTAGTCCAACCCCCCTGCCGTGGGCAGGGACACCTTCAACTAGATCAGGTTGCTCAGAGCCCCATCCAACCTGATCTTGAATGTTTCCAGGGATGGGGCATCTACCACCTCTCTTACAAGGATATACATGCCACACCAACAAAAGTAATTTCAGGATGGGAGCAATAAATGCCAGCTGCTTTCACAGGATCTAAACGAAAGGGGAAACAAATGGAAGCAGCAACCTCCTGTGCCCAGGTAAAGGGAGAGATAACTAGATACCCTCGCTGAAGGCTTGGCTGAATCTTTCTTCTTAAGGTCAAAGTGCTTCTGCTTTCTGTTTGGGTCACAGCAAGTCACTACATCTCCATCTGGCTGAAACAAAATGGGCCACCGTAATTCAAAACTAAAAAGGATAATGGTGAAGTACTGTCCCAGTGTTTTCAAATGTGAAAAGTACTTACACCAAAAACTCTTATGATTTGGGTTGGTTTGTGTGGAATTGCAGCTTGTCATATGTAGGAATTATTTAAGATTGTCAGTTCAAAAGTAATGATAATACTGGTACAAAGATAAATGTATTTCTGAAGAACTCTCATGCTTTCTCTTTTTTTTCAGGACTTTCTGCATATTTTAGCAGTGAATGAATCTTAAATTAATTCTATAATAGATGATGGAAAAGCACTTTAGAACATGAAAGAACATTCCACGTTTGTTAGAAATTACTTATTAGAAAATAAATTGCACCATACATTATCAGAAAAATTAGATTATTTGCATTTTATCCAGTTTTGGTGAAGTTTTCCTAATAATGTGGTTTCTGTGTTTTTCCTAGAGATATTGTTATTCTGACAAAAATATTTTTTCCTGGGAATTAGCCTATCACCACTTCTTTTTTTTTCTCTCTTTTATGTTTTATTTCACGTCATGCTTTCTAAATATCCCCAGACTTTCAGTACCACCTACTGCTGCTAACGTGTATATCTTTGGGCAAATCATTTGGCCTCTTTTTCAGTAATATCCATCTGCTGAGTGGGGACAGTGCTTCCCTATCTCTCTGGAGTTGCATTTAAATGGACTGATGTTGATAAAATCCTTTCAGTGCTTCCTGTCCAAAATTCAAAGAGGGAAAAGCGTTACACAAAGAGCTGTGGATACTAACTACACTTTGAAGAAATTGCAAGCAACCTCTTTTTGTCTCCCCTGTTTATTTTGTTTTTCTTAAATGTCGATACATAGAAAAGTCAAGCCAGGAAAAATAGGAAAAAAAGCTTGTACTCCTATTTGACAGATTTTTGCTGTTGAATTAAAACTTCAAAGACAAAATGAAAATAAAAACTTACATTGTTTAGCTATTTGACCTTTTATCTTAGACCGAGTTCTTGAAGTCATTCCTGAGGTAGAGTCATTTCATACATACTTGTGACATTAGCCAAGTGTCACATGAAAGGACAGGCTGTTCCCATGACATTGGGATATCTACATTAATGGAAGCCTTTACCTAAGTTAAAAGAAACACCTGAACACCCTGTGGCCATGTTATTCTCTAATTATCCATTTTAGACAATTTGACCTTGCTTTGATAAATAAAAATACATAGGGGATATATGCTTCCCTGTAGGGGATCGAATAGAAAAAAGCTTTATAGATCACAAATGCTAGTTACACAATGTAAATCCAATATTAAAAGATTCTCCGATACTGTAAGAATCTCAATCTACTAATATCACAGAAAGTTTATGTTAATTAATGGTGACCACTTCCAAAAATGGATTGTGTACTGTTGTACTGATTCTGAGTGACAGTTTCCCATTTATAAAGGGGCATAGGAAAGGCAAAGGTTGGATAACTCTTAAAGGATGACATCTAAGAAGACACTGAAAGAACTAGGAATGCTTAGCTTTAGAGACTGGGTGTAAAGAAGAGAGGGAGGTGGGAGGAGAAGGATGCGGTAACAGTTTGTAAAAGGTACATGAAAGGCTGTTACAAGCAAAAGGTATATGTCATGTCCTTGGGGAACAGAACAAGGACAGATGACCGAAAGCTGCAGGAAGAAAGATTTAGGGTAAACAACGGAAAACCTTTCTAGTGGTCCAGATAATGAGGCACTGGAGTAGATTGCTTAGGAAGGTTGTGTAGTCTCCTGCGGATATTTGCAAGTACGTTCAGGAATGACATTGCTATTATTCATTTGTTAGGGCAAGAGGATAGCTTAGATGACTTCTTGAGGTCTCTTCTAATACTAATTTTGTTTCAGTCTATCGATGAACTTCATAGTATCTTTATTTAGGCCCCAAATATAAAAGAATTCTTTGCTTATATTATCTAGAGGCTTAGGATCCCCTAATAATAGATATGACTGACTTGTTAGTACGATCTTAGGAATATACTAAATTAATACCTCAGTATGACTTCTCTGGCAAAGAAGTAGAAAGGTAGTGTTTATACTGAGTACCAATTCCACTTTGTAGCTGTGAATGCATATCTGAAGCAAACGGCACAGAAAGCTGTAATCACGTGCAGCTTTTGTGGCAGAAATTCTTAGATGTTTAGATTGCTATAACTTTAAAGTACTGCTGAATAAATATTGCTAGCAAAGATCACAATATCTTTCCAAGATTTCTCACTTCTGCTAACCTGTCAATGTGAAACAACACACACTAAATCTGTTCTATATTGGGACAAAAATTTGTACAAGAAAAAATCTAATATTTGTTGTCATAAGCGAATGAGAGCAACGTGATTCAAGACATTATGTATCTTTTGGTTTTTCATATATACATAGCTTATCCCTTTCGATGAAAATGATATTTGCATCTCTGGTCATATGTATGTAAGGTAAAGCCTATTTGTACATGCAAAAGCATTTAAGAAGGATACATTTTTCAGCATTCATATTAAATGAACTGGAAATAGCCAAACCCTAACTGGTAAGTATAATGACAATTAGGAATGTAGTGCTACAGCAAGTAGTTGCGCTCTGCTTAGCGGGAGGGCTCAAAAGCAGTGTCCAAAGCATTTTTGGACACTTAGCTATTGTGACTTGCTTCTTTTGACTTCTTGTCAAAGGAAGTGCTCATGGTGCTCCTGTCACATATGCAGCAAGTAAAATAGAGAAAACCTGTCTGTCTTTCCTTCTATGTCAAGCAAGTCATTCACGAATTCTGAACCCTTTACTTTTGTTCTTTTCCCTCCAAACTGAGCTTGAACTCCTTGGACTCAGTGCCAATGTTCATCTTTATTTTCTGTGATTTGCCTCCCGCATTTTCAATAAGTGCTGTATCTGTCACCTAACCTTCTATGATGTCCTCAGGTGTGAAACACATTCTAGTACTTAAGCTCCATCCTTTGTAGTTCTTTTTTCTAAAAATTGGCTTTACACAAGATGAGGTTTTGCTACCCTTATTCGCACAAAAGGCCCTGTAACATTAATAATAATGACTTCAATCTAGAATTTTAAAAATCTGCTTTTCTGCACCTTGCTGTTCGTCATGCTATTTTCTGTAGTGTCTAGGAAATTTATAGTTGTGACATGCAGTTTTCCAAAACTGCTCTCTGTTTATAGACAACGAGCCACTCCAGATGTATATATGAGATCAAAGGAACAAGTTAAAGATATTCCTATTCATCAGATATTGACGCATAAATGACATTCTTATTCATTTTCATTTCTAAGTATTTTAAATCTCAGGGATAAATGGTTTGGATCCATTAAAGCTCTCTTCAAGATTTTAAAAATACGAGTTGTCCGATTGTGGCAAAGCAAACACTGTAAGAAAAAGCCTGATTAAAGGACAGGTAGAACGAGTGGAAAAAAGCCACGAAAACTGAGCCAGCCCTGATTTTGGTCATTTTCCCTGAAGCTGGAGAAGATTTAGTCACTTAATTACTCAGGATCCTCCGAGCAGATCATGGAAGCTGCTTCCAGGCCTGATGGGTTCCCAAGCAGGCAGTGTCTCTGCTGACAGTGGTGCCTGGTCTCCACCCAGGTGCTGGTGCATGTAGCCCCTAAGGGCTACGGTATTAATGGACAGGTTCTATGTAAAGAAAGATGCTGTTACTGTTTCATGCTGATCCATTTGGAATGCGTGGTACTTTCCCGGAAAAAAAAAAAATTGTAAAAGCTTTTTAGTGCTCTCTTCTGAAATGTTGTAAATCTGGCATAGCTTTGGTGAGCCACATTATATGTGGGTTTTCTACTAATGCAGTGAAGTCAACAGATTAAATTTATCTTGCTGTTACTATTGTAGGAATAACAATAATTACACATTTTTCCTTTCATTAACTTTGTGATTTTGATAGATACGCTGCTTTTAGAAAGGCACAGACTAAATCTCTGAAGTCCATCTAAAAAAATCATCCTATCTGGGAAAAACTCTTCCAAAGGCCAAGGAAAAGCTTCAGCTTGCAGGTTGAGTTGTTTTCCTCGTGTTCTTTTCTTAAGAAACTGGTCTCTAATGAGCAGATCTGATTTCAAACTTCCTCAAGCTTGCATTGGGAAGAGTGCAATTTATAAGCTCCGGGTCAAAATTTGAGGGAATTTCCTTTTGTCTACATAGAGTCTTCTGTGTGATGATTTCCTCTCACTCTTTAGGAAGTATGCCTATTACAAGCTAATATAGAGTTTCTAAAATAGGGGCTGCAGGAATGGACTGAATAAGGATTGAGAAGATGGATTTCTTTTTGCCAGTCTTGCAGCTGAAAATATTTTTTCTTGTTGTTTTTTTTTATGAAGTAGAGATTTTGAGGTGATGACAGTCTGTTTTTTTATGTGAACTTTTCTGTATAGCTTACCTTTTCCTCCAGTCTGCTCTCAGCCATGCAACCTCTGAAGAATAGGAATGAGGCAATAACAAGGAACGGGTAGTCAGTGTCCTCACTGATATAATTTATTTAAACACAAAAATCTATAAGTGCTTTATTGTGATGATCATTAAATAGACTGAGGGCTTTAAAACATGAGAAGGCAGAATAAGTAGCTAGTTGATTACTGACTGAAATGATTATTTAATTTAGCTATAATAAAATAATTTAAAAGCCAGGTGAGGTCTTATTAGCGTGTATTTTACTAAAATGTCTAACTTTTTTTAATAATACGGTGTTCTTTCAGCAGCCCCCAACTCCTCTGCGCTTCCTCTCTGTTCTCATGGTATGTGTCTCAAGTCAGAGCGTGGCCCTAAATTGCCATGCACTTGCTGTCTTCTGGAGTGGAAATAGTGCTGATGCCTTTCATTTTAGGACAACACCAAACGTTTCTTTGCATCTATCATCATCCTTAGTTCATTTCATTGAGGTGAGCAATGCAAAGCTTTTCTTCACCGTTTTTCTTTCCACTTTCTCATTGTATTTCTTTGAACTGATTTTGGTAAACTCCGCTATCTAGATTACGTGCAACCCCAATAACAAAGATTCATTTGGGGAAAAATAGTTTATTTTATTTCACTGACAAAGGATATCTTTGTAATAGAAATGGGATCTAGGCTGTTAGGTTTCTTTTTTTTTCTTTTTCTTTTTCTTTCTTTTTTCTGTATCTTTTTTTCCTCTTTCTTTCTCCAGAAGAGACATAGTAGGCTTTTAAAAAGTATATCTGGAAGCAGAATAAATGGTACAGGTTTGTTTTATGTTTGCCAAGGAAAAAGTTTATCAGACTGTTTTGTTGATCTCTGTAGATTCATTTTGTGGAGAGAGCCTGCCAAAATGTCAGTCAAAGCTTAAGGCAAAGCCTACAGCAATCCTGATGCATTAAAATTACAAAAATAAATAATGCTGATGATAACCCTTTCAAGCTCAGATTCACTGCCCAATGAATTACTAGAAAGACTTTTTTTTTATTCAGGGGATATTGTTGTGCTTGTAGCAGTGTGTATGGTGCTGTGTTTTAGGTTTGTGACTAAAACAGTGTGGATAACACACCAGTGTTTTGGCTATGGCTGAACAGGGCTTGGGCAGCATCAAGGCTTTCTCTTTGTCTCACTGCCTCCCCCACCACCAGCACTAAGTAGGCTGGGGGTGGACAAGAGGCTGGGAGGGGACGCAGCCAGGACAGCTGACCCAAATTGACCAAAGGGGTAGTCCATACAATATCATGTCATGCTTAGCAATAAAACCGGGGTCATGCAAGAAGAAGGTTTAGGACATTTTGGTTTTCCAAGGTAGCTGTTGCTCAGAGGCTGCCTGGACGTCAGTCGACTTGTGGGTGTTGGTGAGTGATTGCCTTTGCATCACTTGGTTTTTTCCCCTCTTTACTTCACGTATTAAACTGTCTTTGTCTTGACCCTTGAGTTTTGCTTTGGCTTTTCCTATTCTCTCCCCTGTCCTGCTGCAGGGGAAGTGAGCAAGCGGCTGTGTGGGTACTTAGCTGCTGGCCAGGGTCAACCTACCACAGTTGGACAGAGGCCTAAGCATCTCACTCATGTTGTCAGTGTCAAGGAGTATTTGTAAATTTGTCTGTACCAGGGTTCATTTTTAAGTGTTTACTACTACTCTTAGTGCTGACATTGCTCCATGTAAGGGGACGTAAAGTAGCCGCAGTTTGTGTGGCCACAGACATTTCTAACATGACGGATCAAACAGACCTGGAGGTAGAACTGCTGTCAGCTGTGGAGCCTCAGTTTCCAACAGGCAGGCTTGTCAAGTGTCGCTCCTCTTTTTGGGCTGATGTTTGAGAAGTCTGTGGAACAATTCAGTGTCTCTGAGAAAATATTATACCTTTGGAATAGAAAGCGAGCGTACTCCCACCTCCAGTTTATTCTCTGTCCTGTGAGGAAAAAAATGGGGAACAATTATGTATTCAGATCCATACAGATTCTTCAAACATCTGTGACAGACCATACATTAATATGCCACATAAGCATTTTCCCAATAATAATGTGGAAATAATTACTTTTCGTTGGTGGGATGACTGCACCCACTTTCCCTTTGGAGTGGCAATTGTGATGTGCTATTTGAAACAGTATCTCGGGCCCTACATCACACCCACGGGCCTTTTCCTGCCCTAAAATTTATGCTGAGCTGTAGGGAAAGAAAACATGTATGATGGATGTGCTCATTCACTCACTACTCTTGCAGCTTCTCTTTTTTTCATGACACTTGTTTCATCAAGACCTCATTATCTTGTGTTGCTGAGACATACAGTCAGTCCCTTGCTTAAGATAACTTAGGTTGCCACAGACAGCTCAGAGGTAGTAGGGAATGGAGGCCATGTCTTTCATAGCATAATAACAAGTTCACGTCCACTTTGTCACACTGTCCACCAGAAGAAACACACTGGCTTCGGTGTGATGTGTCTGTGATCTGTTGATTATTATCTTCTCCTCAAGTCAGAAACAGAATCCCCTAATGTTTAGATTTATTTGAAGTGGTGTGAAAAATTGATGGCACCAGCAAATCAAGTGTCTAGTAAAAATTGCTGGGTTCTCAACAAACATTCGCTAGTGTTTTCTTTTTCACAAATCAAAAAAATTTCCCAGATAATGAGATAAGAATTTAGTTTTATATCTTTTATATTTTTTCATGGCACATGCTAATTGTTTTCTAGCCAACTCTGCTAATAATTAGTATGCCAGTAGCTTCTTACCAATAGTTGTGTCAACCAATAGCAGACTATCATAAGCCTATCTCCCTAGACTGATAAACAAAGGCAAAAAGAGTATTTCTCTTACTATTTGTACCAGATTTTAAGTGGAAGAGGTTTACTTCTGATTTGGAATTGTTATCAATCCTGTCAGCTTCAAGAGAGACCAGATTACAGATCCGTAAAGGCAGAGATTTATCTGATAAAACATAAATAAGGATCTGCACAGCTAGGTCCCTAATTACCCAAATGATTGCCCTGTCAATTACCAGTTCCCAGACTTAGATGGCCATTCTGTCTCAGGGCGATCTGGGCTCATAATGTTTCTTGCTTGCATGCTCTTTCTTGCTGCAATCCAGGCAAAGCCAGAAATCTTTGCTTGTGCCCCTTTACTCAGAACCCTCATTGCACAAGAGGATGCACTCACTGATCTCCGTTAGCTGTCTACTTGCTGGTATATTGACCTTATTTTAAAATTCATTTAATTTCAATTACTGACCCAGACCATTTTTTCCTCCAATTTCTTGGGAATTCCAGTTGATTAACAAAGAAATATACATCTGATTTCTAAACACTTCTTTATTTTTGGCAAAAATAAATGGGGGGGGGGGGTTAGTTGCATTAATTACTTGGGATGGAAAAGCTTACTTTAATTTAGTAAATTACTCTGTGGATAATGATAAGGAGGATCGACCTGTTCTACTCGTGTTCTGACTTTCTGATGGCATCAGCAATAAAAAGCACAGAGGACCTATTTTAATCATTAAAATTGCAGAGACATGTCAGAATGCTCAAGTAAAACAGGTCTTCTGAGTAGATGGCATATTTATTTAAGTGCTTTCAAAGTAAAAATGCTTTTATGGTTGTATCGTTAAAACAACAAACCATGAGGAGTGCAGCAACAAAGTTTTCAATCTTAATTATAACTCAGCTCCATTACAGGCACAATGTAACTTGTATTTCTAGTTTTCTGCCTATAAAATTAAAGTGTCTTTGCTGATATGAAAGTATAGTACCCATCTGTCAGGTAGATGAGTTAAAAGTTGTAAGAACTTCAGATTTCCCTTCATTTTTTGTATTTGTAACTACGTATATCTGAACAGTGAACTACCATAGAGTTTTTATGATTTTTAATTTAATTTCTCAAGCATTAAACTTAGTTCTCCCAGAAGTGAATTAACCCAATGTTGCTGTCTGGGTTGTGGGCTGATTAATTATTAACCAAGTAGAATTAATGAAATGTACATATTTGTACAGTGGTATAAGAAATTTTGCAGTCTGATGTCAGTAATTGTAACCTAAGTGCACATGCACAGGTTCTCTCCCTTCTAGAGCAGGTCTCCAATGCAGTAGAGAGCTGTGGTGAACATGTATGTGATGTGAACAAAGCTGAGTGTGCGCAAGTTATTGTGAGGTTTATTTATTTGTTTTTAAAGGTCTGCGGGGGAATTAAAATTCAATCCCGTTAGACATTTGCGTCAGGCCTGAAAAATGTCACTGGGCTCATTGGATTCAGTAATGAACACTCGGTTGCAATAGGACCAGAAGTGAAAAACACAACTCAGAAGCCAAACTGAAGGCAGTGGGAAGGGGACAGATCAAGTTCATGGTTTGGGCCATGTCTGAATTTATATGGCTGTGCCATATTGAGTGAGTTCAGATTTATGGCTCATGAGTACACTGCTTCTGAAGCCTTTCATTAAGAGGGGAAAGTGATAACCAGTGTCTGGGCAACATGGGAGTAGGACTGAAGGGATGCGTAACAGGTACATTCACATAGTGGAAACTTGTTGACAAACCTCAGGGGGGCTGTAGCCACACCTTTTCAAGCAGGCTGATATCTGGGGTACAAGGTCTTGACCAGGAAGCGGAAAGAGACCAAAAATTAAATAAGTGAGAGAGAAAAATCTGTCAAAAATGTACAATTCAGAAAACAGCTGAAAAAAGTGTAGCTGAAAATTCAGGAAGAGAACTGAGCCAGTTTTACCCTTTAATGCCCTCTATAACAAATAGCTCATTGTGAGTTTAATGTATCGCCTGCATTGCGTTAAGTGGATCTATGTCTTCATAGTTCATACATGTATTTATGATATTGAAAGTAGCGACAGAGCATTGATGGGTATAGATTTTCAGCTGCTTGAATCTCAGTGGATTGCAATGAGAAAGGGGCAGTGCAAAAACACTTGGTTGCGGTTAGCTTTGTAAGTAAACTAAAAAATGTTTCCATAAGAATTCTAAATCTGGTTTGTAAAACAGAAAACAAAAAAGAACAAAAGCCCAGAGAGGTGGGGTTTTGTTTATATTCTCTCTTGCCATTAAAACATTCTCCAGATAGCCTTAATGTATAGTTAAGTTCATTCTTCAGCATCAAGCTCAAACAGATTACTGAACATCTGGAGTAACAGGAAACTCCTTTACGTGCTGCAGAGCTAAAGCACTCTAAGATTACCCAGTCTAGAAGAGCCACTGAGAAAGATTTCAGCATCTTGGTCTTGAACAGTATTTCAGAGAAAATAACCAAGTGAGCCAAATTTAAACTCTGGGCTATTATTTATTATTGCCCTATCTACTCTAGACAATTTACAGTGCTCAAGCAGCAGGATAGTAATGCGCTGGCTTTCCTATGTGTAATTAGTTGGGTGAATGGACAGCTGATTGGAGTTAGCAAAAAACTTTATTTAGAGGAGTCCTTTGTGAACTCCAGTGATCCTGTGTTTGATTACAGAACAATGTAATCAATCTCCCATAGAAAAACTGGCTCTTTCATTCCAGCAGGGCTCTAGAGTGCGCTTGACAGCATCCATGTGCCAACGGAAGTGTCACGCATGCACTTGCTCACTGATTTTAGAAAAGCAAATGTGGATTAAACGTGGTAGAATCAAGCCAGCAATGAGCAGGCTTCCAGAGGAGATAACTCATCTACAGGTAGGACCTGGAGTGTCCTCAGGCCCTGTCTGTCCAGACTAGGGACCTGGGCAGAGTATACCACAGTTCTTTTCTAGCTCGCGTGCCTAATTACCTCCCAGAGTAAGGTTCGGCACAGGGGACAGACAGGAAAAGGACAATGTTCATGTATCCTGAAGTGAAGTCAGGTTATGGCCAGAGCACCCACAAGGTCTTGGAAGACCGATGTTTAAACAAATTAGAAAATAACAGCATTGAGAAAGTAATGTATCAAACAAAAAGGCTAGTGAGCCCTCTCTCTGCAAGGACGTTAGGGACCTGGCAGACCCTTCCCATGACTTTTTCTTGTTTTAACTAGATATTAGGCTGAGGAAGTTACATTACATTGGTGTGTTATTTCATTTAGGTTTGTTTTCAAAGATGAGAGAAGCTGTGATCATAGGTCTGGGTAGCAGTGGATTCAACAATAACTGTTTGTTTAACCTGCCTCTGGTGGCTAGAGTCTACTCACTGGCCTCTCGTGTATCCCCAGATAGACACACAGACTATCCGGGCACTGTCACTATCAAATAGTGTTACATTTCAACAAACATAAAGAGAATAATTTGTACTGTTTCTGTGGGGTTCCAGTCAGTTTAGAAACATGATCCTATCCACACACTAGACTTCAAATGAAGGCTTGTGTACTGCCTGTGTCTAGCATTTGTAAAACTTTCAGCTGCAACAGTGCATTTTTCTGGACTTCCAAAACATACATCTTCCAAATCTAGTCAGCAGCATCACCTAAACAAAACCATTTGTTTCTGGGTACAGCTTAATTCTATCGTCAGTTACTCAGAAAAGCAATGTAAGCTGTCCAGGATTTAAGAGAAACATTTTTCCTTTATACTATCACACAGAGAAGTCAAGAGGCAAGAGTCCTGTTTTGTGTGTAATTAACCCCTTCGGCTTCTCCCCTGTCCTCTGCACAGTGGGATGAAATAGCAGGAGCAGCAGGGGAATTCAGCAGGGAGCTTTCGTGTCCCCCTCAGCAAACCAGCTGGTGCAGTCAGCACCCCTTCAGAAAACGAGAGAAACGGTGGGCTCCTCTGCTCCCCCTTGAGGAAGCACCATCAAACCAGCTACCAGTCAAAAGCCGTACAAACGTGTTTGCGCTGTAAACCCTGTGTCTCAGGATACATTATGCCCCGCATGCCTTCAGCTGAACCCCCTGCTTGCAGGTACGGAGTTTTCATACCATCCTATTTCAGCATCTTGCATTGCTGTTCAGGCTAGTGGGGAGAGAAAGATCTGTTTTATTTTGTAGTTTTATTTGCATTTAATCTTTTTTCAATGGATATCCTTTGACAGTCTCTGAAACAAAGTTTTAATCTATCTTCTACAGGCATTTTGGGTAAATGTGGGGACAAAAAGTGGTGGATTACCTCTTCCAAGACAGGTTTTGTCAATGCACATACCTGATTCTTTTCTCATCTAATTCCTCCACATGCTTTTGTGATGGTGTTTGGAGTTGTTTCCTTGACACCATTTGTGGCCATCCTTGATATTAAATATTGCCATGGAGCTTTTTTGAGATTTTTCTCCATAACTTCGTTTTCAAAAGTCAGTCCCTGGAATTGCTGTGCTTTTGTGATGGAATTCTCTATCTTGATTTGTGACATAAAGCCTTCTCTCTTGTTTTTCCATATCCTGATAACTTGCGTAGCACCAAAGAGAATTTCACATATTAACTAAATCCATTGTTTTCTAAGGTTTAATGAATTTTAATTATTTTCAGTGAAAGCTTTTCTTTGCTCTGTAATTAAAAAAGAAGTAAAAGCCTTTCTTGTCAGTTGAGTTATTCTTAGAAAGAATTAATGTGTGTTATGTTATTTCAACAGTTTCTCCAGTTTGTTTGTTGGTAAGTTTTGTTACTGTTTTCAGTATGTGAGTACCAAAACTGGGATCCTCTGCAGGCACTGAGCCAGGAGAGTGGAGCAGTGGGGAAGTGAACAATGGATAAATAGGTAACTATAGAAGTAGTTTCTCCCCATTCTCACCCATTGTGCCTCCAGCATTAGCCTACGAGAGGAGCACATTCTTTCAGCAGTGCATTCACTGTCCAACGTTTCAGGCATTTTCTCTACTTTCATAGCACAAATGTGGGATTCAGGTAGTCCAGAGGGCTCTCACCAGGTTTCTGCAGGAGCTCGGTGGTGTATCCAGTCATAATGTTTCTCTCCCATGGCAGAATGTTCTGATGAGACCTCCAATAAAGCACCTCCTCAGGCGCCTTTTCCCAGTCTCACCGCTTGCTGCCCCAGCGCCTACGAGAGGTTTATAAAATCTGTTATCTTTCCTTTGGCAGTAATCAATACCATGAGATGTGTGTGTGGAGGTGGGGAACAACGTGATTAGCTTGGCTGTTTTGCTGCACTTAGGATGTCAAGGGGGCATTCCTTCCCCATGCCTTCAGTTTGCACTAATAATTAGAAATGCTGTAGTCCTGAAAATATCTAGAAATATAATTAAAATCAAAGATAATACTTCCTGGGGCAGAAATTGGCAGTGATATTTTCTGTTCCCTAGGATATATCCAAAGCAATAAAAATGAGCCCTTGTTTGTAGACAGATGGGAAGCTTCCTGTGTAGGGCAGAGGAATATGTGTGGCTGTTTATACCTTCATTTCACCAAGAGGGACCAAAAGAGAAACATTATTTGAGTGAAGATGTTCAATCAGCTTTTATCTTCTTTGTGGAAGATGCAGTTTATCTGTCTGAGGGATAATTGGACGCGAGTTAATTTTATAAAAAGGTTGAGGAATAAAGATTTTAGTCTGCAGCTATGTCTAATTCTGTTCTGTTCACAGTAAAAATAATAACGCCTACCCTTTGACATGGCTGTTTTAGCATTTATGTTGCAAATGGCTGGCATAGCAACTTGATAGAAAAAGACTTAAAGGTTCTTCATGTATGCAGCCATTTTGATCAGGAGATAAAAATGACCAGCTGTGAAAGTAGCAGTATCTGGGTCATTGAATCACTGTTGCACCAATTTATGACTGTGCAGGGAAATGAAAATGGAAAACAGACAAATAGTCTTTAAGTCCTGTTAACAGATTATATCCATCACTCACACTCAGCTTTTCATTTTTAGGGATATGAATGCCATAAGCACTGAACACTACTCTCAGCTCATAAATCAGTTTTGAAACAAAAATCTTTTGAGGTCTACAGGGAATATTTACAGAACTGCTGCATAAACCAGCAATACAGATGTGCAAAAAGCAAATGAAGATTAAATGTTATATCTATAACCTTAGACTTCAGAGAGTTTTAGGAAGGATGTTATCATTTCCATGGGCTGACAAAGGCAGAAACACCATTTGGTCTCTCCCTCCTTTGTTCCTAAGATTTCTAAAATTGTTAAGTGCTACTAAATTTCATCAAGGAGCTGAAGTGCCAATCTACCAAATTAATTGAACCTGCTCATGAGAAGCAGTGATGACTATTTTATTAGAAAATCCATATGCATGGTGGATAGCAGTTTCGGTATCGTTCTGAATTGCAGAGAAATTCAAGCTGATAGAAGCTTAATAGATTCTGCTTACCGCCTGTTCGGCTGTTAAAGGAAAGAACATGTCAAATCATCCACTGATAGGATAACGTGTTGCCAAGACCAAGATATTTTGAGTTAACATTTACTTATATACAGTATAGAAATGTTAGATGTAAAGCATGTTGGCATGTTCCATTATTAATGTGGGCTTTTGTTTGTTTATTGAGATATTGCTTCCACAGGCCCTGTGAATGGTGTTCCTGCTAGAAATGTAAAGCAAAAACTTGTTGCTGTATTTCTTTCTACAGGCTTCAGTTTGTTAATCTGCTAGGTGCCCTGCCTGCTACTCTGCTTGAGCAATCTCATCTTGGACTGGGACTGTAACTGGAGGTGTAGAGGGTGTTTCATGAAATGATGTTGGCAATTTTAGTAGCTTTGCTCTGTAAACTGTCGCTGAACCAAGTGCTGACCAGTGCTAGGTGACTCCGTGCCGCTGGAGGGTTTGTCTTTTCCAAGTGTCCTCAAAACATTCAAGCGTAAAGAGTTTTGCTGAACTGTGGAGTTAATTTCTGCCTATTTATGAGATTTCCTGGGGAACATGTATTTTTTGCTCATTTCTGATCTCACTTGTTGAGTAATGCCTTTAGCTCAAGCTGTCTACATTGCTATAAATAACTGTATTTTGGCTGTGGCAGAGGTGATTGCTGATTATGAACAAGGGCAGACACGGTAATGCTGACCCATACACAGATGTTCCATT
Source organism: Aptenodytes forsteri (assembly GCF_000699145.1). Classification (NCBI taxonomy): domain Eukaryota; kingdom Metazoa; phylum Chordata; class Aves; order Sphenisciformes; family Spheniscidae; genus Aptenodytes; species Aptenodytes forsteri. Next base: position 14,085,907 of record NW_008796218.1, on the reverse strand, counting down.
GTCTGTCTTCAGCGGGATTTTAGAAAAAAAAAAAAGTTTGTTTTCTCAGTTGTTTCTATATCAACAAATAAAACAATCCCCCAAAATATTAGGCATGTACAAAATAGCTGTATCTGATTATGTTATGCAAGAGTAGCATACCAGTTCGTGACTCGTGGCTTATTCCTTATACTGAAGGGAACTCAGCTGGAGGGCAGTGAGAGTGCAGGGAGTTGTATTTTCATCCTCTTGTACTTCTGTAGCATAAACAGAGTCCAGCTACTTGCTTCCAATCGATAACTAACTTGCACATATAGACTTCTTGCAGTTTTGTCCACGGGACAAGAGTCTGATCAGCTGAACAAAGCACACCTTGCTGCCAGAGCAACAGTGTTTTGGTAAGGCTGCATCTAGCACAAAATTGGTCTGTGAGGGGGTGGTAGGTTCAATGAAATCTAGCACTGCTTTCTGTGGGATATTCTGAGGTTTGCTAAAGATACATGTCTTTACACCTTCACCACTTCTTGATTGCTTGGAGAGGAAAAAGGTTGGTTTTACTTCTATTGGTGACAGACATTTTTGAAGTTTGGAGTAGATTTTAAATACCCCAGTGGAGAAACCCCTTCCTTCTCTGTCACACACAGACGTGATTTTGTCCTGGTACAGCATTTGGAAGGGAGCTGATGTGTAACCCGAAAGGGGAGCTGGAGCTAGGGAGCTGTGCCAGGGCGATGGAAGTGGAGCAGATGAGAGCTCTCTAGAAAGAGTCAAATGTGGAGGGAGAAAGCAGACTGGCCGGCCGCCTTGGGCCGGAGGCAGTGAAGAAGGAATTGCTAGGGGAATTCTGACACAGTTCTGACAAAGATTTCTGACAACATAACAGAGTCATTTGCTGTTTCAAAGGCCAAAGGACACCTGCAGGGAGGAAGGGGGAAGAAAACGTGGGGGTCCTGCAGTCACTTCCTGAGCCGTTCTGTCTGGAAATGACGTAACGTCACCTGGCTCGCACAAGTGCCACACACTGCGAAAGAAGCTGCAAGGCCGGAGCAGTCTCGTTCTTGCTGGTTTTATGCTATTCAGGGCTCAGTGAGCCTGCAGTTGTAGGAAATTAATCAGCTGTAGTACCTGTAGGGCCTCAGGCTCAGTGACGGTAATTTCATTCCTGGGACCTCCCATGTGGCCAGTGAGTTTTGATGCTCGGGACTCTCCTCTTCACAAAAGCAGGAGTAGTCACGTTCATGCACTCTTCATGGCAGGAGATTCAGGTCTCTCTTTACTGCAAAGAGCAAGACTTTTTGTAGCATGAGGTTGAAAATTTGAGTACTTCCTTTCATCTCCTGGTATTCTGATGTTTTCCATTTATGGACATTCTGCAAGCGTGAAGCACTGTTCTTGTTTTGTAACGGCAATGTCTAGCCTAAATGCAGAAGGAAGAAGCTTGTAACTTAATCCCCAGTTGTTCTGGTTTCTTGCCACATCTGAATTCTCCTAATTTTGCGATCGTAACTCTCAGATTATCTGTAAATCACAAACGTTTGAATAACTGATCAGAAGGGAGTGCAAATTATACATATTTACAGGTAGAACAAGTGAGGTAAGAGTCCCCTTTTCCCCATTTCTCCTCCAAACTCTGATCCCCCACTTACCGCATAGTCTGCTGCTTCTTTGTGTATTTGATCCCCCTTTCTGCACCTCTGCCACCAACTCTGATTTTGTGTGGGTTACCAATTAATGATTCTCAAGGAAGTGGTTTAGGAAAGCAGGTTATCTGCGTGTTAAAATATCAACCGGTTCACTGTCTATGAGTCTGTAATTGGTATATCCTAAAGCAGGTTTGTTATTCTGCTTGAAGTCCAGCAGAAACAAACAATGTATTCTTTTACAATCCAAATGCAATGCCTGAAGAATAGTGCTCTCGTAGATAACTCTCAGGTACCTCTAAACACAGATCTGAATTACTGATGTATTTTGGTACTCAAATCATCACTCAGCGTATCTCAAGGGAAGGCAGGTGGGTTTTTTACTGTTCTCTGAGGGTTACGGTAGAAATACTCTCTTCATGAAGCAGTACCTAAAGGAACAATGTTAGCATGTCATGGAAACGACTTTACTCTGATACATTAAAGAATCATGTGCTAAAGTTATAGGCATGCAAGCTATTAGCACTTCCTCCCCTCCACTTAGCAAGCTGTTTATCTTTTGAAAGGCTGGAAACTCTTCATTTTATTTTCCACAGATTTCCTTATGGAACAAACAGTATAAGTAATATCTGTAATACGAAGCTTTGGGGATAAAAAGCGATAATATTTGTGCTTAATTTCTTTCCTCCTTCCCATCCATGTCATGTTCCACATTTGCATATGAAATTCATTTCCCACCCTTTCCCATGAGCCTTGTTAGTGTCCTGCTGTGCCCTCCCACACAACTTGGCTGATACTAAAAGACCTTTAAATCTATCTTTGCAAATGTATTTTGGGAACTACGTTTTAGACAGTATTTCTGTTTAAATGAGTTTTTCCTGGTTCCCAAATGTTAAAGAAATATAAGATAGAGAAGCTAGGAGAAGGGCAGACCCTGATGCTGCTGAAGTATGTCTTTTCTGCGAGTGGACTGCTAGAAAATAATATTCCCTGGACTGAGCTGATGAACCTGAAGCTTTAAGCCATGATGTATGTATTTATGTATGTATGTATGTTTGCATGCAATTCCAAGGAGGAGAGGAGGGGTGGGGAAAGAGTGCATTAGGACCGACAGGAATTGCCTGTACATACTAGTAAGAAGCAGCTGTTGCTGAGATCTTAACCCTTACTCTCTGCTGTAGCTGGGACCTCAGCTAAGATTACCTGTGACTTGTTATCCTCACAAGGAACTAAAAGTAGGGTATTGGAGTATCTTGCTTGCTATTATTCGTAGTGAAGCTATGCATGCAGCCCCAATTGAAATTGGGGACCAATTTTACTAAGCATTGTACAGATTCGTAAACTCAATGCTGTTTCTCTAAATCAAAGTGGGATGCAGCTCTACAGGTGGTTTTTATAATTGCCCCAAAAGACACTGCTGAAAGCCACAAATAGATCTTGTCTCATTGTTCTCAGACAAAAGCTCTCGCCACTAGAACAGGCTGTAATACAAGCATATTTTAGCACTCAGGACAGTCATGCCAATCCCTGTGATTAGAGCTCAAATTTTTTTTAATTTGTGATTGATACAGTATTTGACATTTTTCAGGTGTCAGTTTCTGTACTCAAGCAGCTGAATAAGGAGTCTCAACTTCCTTTAGAAACAAAAGTTTCAAGCCTTCCTGGATGCAGAAAATTGCTTGAAAATGGGGCTCATTGATTGTTTTATCAGTTAGTTTTGAAGAGCAGAATGTTTGCATTCTTTCTTTTCATTTTTTTATCTTTTTGAACAGCTGTCACTAATAATCACTAAATTAAATATTACTCAACTTTCTCAACTAATTTATGACTGTGTGGTCATTCGTTACGGCTAAGCTGCAGGAAAAAAGCCTGTAAGAAAAACCAGGCATATATTTTTGCATAGTTGTTGGATGTGCCTCTATTAAAAGGTAGGAATGCTGAGACACACTTAGTTTGCATCCCAGCTGCAGTAAGACGTTTCTGATGGTCCGTCACAACCACCATCCCATCTGCTTTTCCCAGGCTATTTATTCCATCCTTGTCTAACCTCTTTCCTTTCTGCTTTAAAAGCAAGCATGTTTTCTCAAACCTGTTACCATTCACTAAATTATTTTTTAAACACTTTCAGGAAACATTAAAAATCTGGGCTCCATCTTGTCAAATATTCTGTTGCTGGAGCAGCTATGGCTTCTGAGGGAAGAGAATCTTGCTATCAATTAAATTTACAGCGTGGTGACAGTGTGAGCAATGGACTATCCACAGTGGAAGTGCCTCTCATCGGTTAGTCATCAACTTGTACATGCTTATGTTGTAACATACATCAACTTGGCTGCTTAAGTTTTTGCCTAATTTTGAGTGCGTGAGGTATCATCGTGATCTACGTGGAAACATCTGCAAGTAAAAATGAGGCTAATCCTTGACTATCTTCTTGAATCAGCACTTGAAGAATGAGGTACACCTTCTTCATCCTATCTGTAGTATTTTATAATTGTGTTTAGGAAAGCTTTTATTGATTTTAGAAAGAGGTATGGATTTCATAGTTGTAAAAACATGCATCTTCTCAAACCTCGTTGAGCCCTTGCCTTCAGTGGTGGTGGCGATGGGTTCATTATGCAGCGCATTGTGTCAGTTTTACATTTTTTGCTTTTAAACATCCTCCTTGATCTTATGTTATAAGGCGGCCTATAAAAACGCATGGCTTATCTCCACAGTACTTTGTAGCCTGGCATCACAGCTTCCCTAAGATGTATCCTCTTTAATCAGAACAGTACTGATCTCCTCTTCCCACTGCTCATTATTATTGGCGTTTGTGTTACATTATAGTGAGCGTTGCACAAACAGAACATAGAGACCAGCCCCATTACTTATTAATCGTCCTTCGTGTGGAAATGTTTGCATTCCTTTAATCATTTAAATCGATCCTTTTAGAGTCTCCTGTGCTGTCCGCCCCCAAACTTCATGTGTGTGTCTGTTACCCATGGCAAGAAATGAACAAAATATTTTTGCAAAAAAGTGCACTGCTGATTTACATAACAAAACTGCAGAACTATTTTCCTAGCCCATTTCTTAACCATTCTGGAGGGTCTTGAAAGGAAAGACTTTAGAGTCCTAAGATACCTACATGCTCCTACCAACCCCACTGTGAGAAACTTGCTTTTATAACTGCTGTGGCACAGAGACAGAAGGTTTTCATGGAGCTGTCCTTAATGGCATTCTCTTTATCTTTCTTGGGTGGTTAACTCATCCAACCCCACTGTGAGAAATTTGCTTTTAGAACTGCTGTGGCACAGAGACAGAAGGTTTTCATGGAGCTGTCCTTAATGGCATTCTCTTATCTTTCTTGGGTGGTTAACTCATTTAAATGCACAGAAAGTGCAAATAGTTTTAAGTTACGATTACTGGTTATATATTACTTTGCTTTTACTAACAACCAATTCCATCTGCTGTCATGCTTCTCTTTTACCTAGCTTTCTTGGGCTCCTCTGTGTCCTTGTAGACACGGTTGTTTCCTACATTATATAATATCACCACATTTGTGTCATGCTCATTTTCCAGATGGCCGTTAAATACATTAAAAACTTGTAGTCTAAAGGCAATATAAAACCTTACGACTCTCTTTAAACGTACACGGTTTACTACTTATTTCCACTATATTTTCCCTCTTCCGGACTCTGGGCTAGAGCTATACATCTTGTCCATGCTGCTTGGGATTTCTGAGTGCATTTTCTCATGCTGACTTTGACTTATTAGTGCAAGGCTGTACAGTTTTTGGCACTCCTTCTCTTACTACCTAATGTGGTAAAAGTTACTGGAAATGCTAAATTTGTTGTTCGTATTTCAGTGAGGAAATAAGAGCAACAGGCCCCTGTGAGAGATCCTTCATTCCTGCAGCTGAATCCATTCTTTTCCAAAAGAGCCTGGTTCCCCTTATACCTAAGGATACAATGTATCTTGTTTAGGAAGGGGCTTAGGGGGCTAGGCTTTCCCTCACAAACTGCAACGAAGATACTATTTGAAGGAATTTTATGCACTGTCTTGATCATTTCATTTAATTGTTATCTTCCCCCCCCCCAAAGAATGCAATATAATTGGAATATTTAGTGAGTGTTGCAAGTGCCACTTCGTTCATGAACAAATTCAGCAGCTGAGACAGGTTTGAATTAAATGCTGGAACCGAGTCCTGTCTTCATTTGGAAGAACTGAAGACCAAGTTCTCCTTGTTTTGTGATTCTGGGATATCCCTGGTAGATATTTATGTTCTGTTAATGCTATTCCTCTGGCTTCTCAGTGGCATGATTTTTGCTGAAGAGAGAATCTTTTCTCGCTTAGGAGAGGAAGAGACCCTTTCCGCTGTCTCTGCGCAGCTGACAGTGCACCTGAAAGCCCCCGATGAGCAGTAGGATGTGGTGGGCAGGCCTCAGGGAAGCTGCGTGGCATTGTGGTGTTCCCAGGTCCAGACCCAACTGCTGGATCAAAGTAGAGATGTGTGGCTGTGTGTCTCAAAGAACCAGCACACTGTGGGACCTGTGTTTGCTTCAGAAGTATCCCACATATAAAGCATAACCTTGAATAAATGTGTATGTTCGGTCTCCCCCCCCCCTTGCTCTCTAATAGTTTTCTCTGAGATTCTTGAACAACAGAGCAGATGGAAACGTTATTTAAATTTAGAAACCATGAATACCACATGCTGAGCTCAATGGAGCAATTCAAGTCGGTTTCCCTTAAATGAATTTTTTTTTTAATGCTGGATTCCATTTAGAATTTTTAAAATAGCATAAGCACGTGATATAAAGCATTTGAAGATACCTGTATTCCTTACCACATAATGCCTCACTTGTATGTAAGTGTGAAAATTTGTCCTAAACAGATCAAATTTCACAGCTAGTTGTCCTAAAGGACATTAACACTCCATTATTTATTAGAGCCATTATAAAAGAAACTCCTGCACCGTCCCTAAAGAGAGAAAATCTGTCATGGTTCCCAGGAAAGAGAAGCAAGGATTATCCTTGAAAGCAATCAAAGGAGAGAATAGTTTTTACCAACTTGTCAGTGGAGTTGCCATGGGCACCAGCCGGGAGCCTAGGTTTAAATGTCAGATTTCCCTTCCACTACCATCTTTTCCTTTTCTTTTGCTTTATTTTTGCATTCATTCCATTATTTTCTTTTTTTTTTCCTTTTTATAAGAATTTCTCTATCCACATCCCTTTTTTCCTAATGCCCAGTTTCGCTTCTTTTTATGCCTAGCCTCAGACATCATGCCAATCCCAGGTAAAGAAATCTGTGCGTTTTTTTTAAAAGTAAGACAATATGTTCTTGGATACTCGTTTGAAAGTCATTAGCATATTAATATTTGTCCGGCAAAGAATAAAAAAGCAAAGAAAATTGCATTAAGAGACTGACGCAGTTAAGGAAGAAACAGCAGAGTAGAGTCAGCAGCAGCTCTCCTTCAGCATTATTGCGCCTGGTTGTTGAGAGACATGTGGTACATTCCATTATTTGCTAAAATATTACACAGAGGGGGCTGGGGGGAAGGAAAAGAGCAGAAGGAAAAAGCTCACATCTGTGGTAACGTCTCTGCAGGGGGAAGAAAAAAAAGGCAAATCCCACCATTTGTGGAAGGTATTCATGTGTTGCCGGCTGGCTAAACTGCACATCAATTGAATTAATGTATCCGTTAAATCTAGATAAAAGCTCAGAAGAAGCAGTTTAGAAAACACTTTTCTGTTCTTTTTTTTTTTTCCCCTTTCCTTAATTCCTCTAAGCTGGCAGGGGACATCTGGGTTGGTTTTGTTTTGTATGCTGGGTTTTGTTTTGCTTTGTGTGTCTTCACTGTCAAAACCCCAAAACAAGCCCAGCTGCCTTAAAAAAAAAATCCGTTTGTGTTTTCCTTACTTGTTAATAGCGTTGGCATGTAAATGAACACATCCAGGCTACAAAGTGAGCAACTCATGAGTGGGTGGGAAGTTCACACCTCCTTTGGTGCTATTGTTTCAGGCTGTCTAGCTGCAGGCTCAGTAGGGCCAGAAGAGTACAGCCTTCTGCGTAAATGAAGGCAATAGTTGCAGAAAGAAAACGGATTTTTTTTAAGAACCAAATAATGCTGTCATTGACTGGGTGCCTGTAACCTCCATTTGGTCGTTAAGTTTGTTCTGGAGAACAAAGATAAAACCGTAGTGCTAGCAAATTTTCAAATTTGGATCCTGGTTTTAGTCTCAGAGCTTATTTTCACACTGTGCGCTTCACTGTGGCTGTGGAGAATGTGATAAATTAGTGCTTGTGGTTTTGAAACCCCTTTCTGACCTGCCTTCCTATGATCCTGCCTTGCCTTTAAGAAACTCTGAGCGTGTTTCCATGTGAATTATTGAGGCATAATTAATGATGGGTCGATACTGACTTGAAAACTGGGTTGTTAATAGAACTAATAGGGTGCAAATTTTCAGGATGCATATTTTTAATCCAAACTGAAGTTCCCGCAGTGATTTTGAATTATGTGATTTCTTATTCATTCTTGTGAACCATTTCTGTGTTCTTGGTGCACATAGCAGTGGTGCTGGATGGTAGAAAGATGCACAATGATGAAGTTTGGGTGACTGTGTTACAAAAAGAGAAATCACTGTTCAGAGGCTGAGACAGCCACGAATCCTCTACATACGGCCTGTGGTGTTTCATATCGCATACAATCCTAAGGTCTGTTACCTTAAGACCATCCAGCCCTTGAAACAAATACTTCAGGAATCTTCCCGTGCAAGAGGGAGGAGGGTGTGAAAGTTCAGTACAACAAATCATCTTGAAGATCAGGAGATGGTATTAGTGACACTTTCATTGAAGAGCATGAAAATTCTTGTTTGCTAAAGGCTGTGAGGTGGTAGTGCTGATGTAACCAGTTACTTTGGTTTGGGTTTCATTGGGGCCCAACTTGCAGGGACTGAGAGCAACATCACGGTGTGGCATGCTGAGTGTTCCTACTTTGCCAGGTAGGTTAGTCCTTGCTGAGGGATTTTGGTGACTGATTTATGCTCTAACCTGAAGAACCTCAGCAGCCTTTGGGGGTGCTAGGGAACAGAAATGTCCTGCTTCCTCTCAGCTGGGCACTATTGGGGTTGCTGGTGCTGAAGGTTGAAGCCCTCAAAGCAGCTCCTGGAAGCTCAGTTACAAGCAGAAACGTCAGCTCCTTCCTCTAAAGCTTTAGCATTCAGCCATTGTGGAGAGTTTGAAAAAGAAGTAATAGTCGGGATCCTTTGGAGAAAGACTGAACAAACTGAGCACAAGCATTTAAAGAGAAAAAGGAATAATGTATTCTCTGTGTTTTCTGTGGATGTAAATAGAATGGGACAAGAAATAAAGGACCACAAATTGCAAAAAGGGAAAATTAAGATTAAGCATTAAGAAGTTCTCTCAGACAGTAAAGGTTAGTTAGTCACTGAAGTAGATTGCCTACGGAAGCTGTGAAATGTTTATCATCAGAAGTTGAAAGAAAAAAATAGGAGACAATGTCAAGAATGTCAGGTGTAATTGCTTAAGAAAAGTGCTAAATATAACTGTCCTGTCATGGGACAGTGGGAAGGACTGGCTTTCCATGAAGATCCACCGTTTCAAATAGCTGATGAGAAGTCTGGCTTAACGACAGCAGTGGCCTGTCTACTTTTATTTAGAACCAGAAATTATTCATGACCCTGATTCATGAAACCTCCACTCTTAAGCAAGCCTAGGAGTCAGGTTAATAACAACTCAGAAACCTTGACTAATTTAGTGGGAATACTTTATTTTAAGATTTTATACAAGCGTGCATCACCATAGTAATTTTAAATCTTGTATGTAAAATTATAGCAGCCCTTTTCCTGGCATCTCTGAAACATCTTTGAGAGTAGAGATTCTGGGCATGCTAGAGGTTTGGTACTATGTCTTCAGTGATTTACTAATTTTTTTTCAAAACCTGGCGGGGAACATGTTTCTTTTAGTAAAAAAAAAAAATTATCCTGATCAGTAGGATAACTGAATGATTGATTCTGGTATTTTATTTGCAGTCTAAACCTGAAGTAATCTTCATCCTCCAATGCAATACAAATAGGCTTGCCTTTTAATTCCTGTCCATTCAAAAAATCTGTTTTCATGTCTCACTGCATAATATCTTAATTTCGTTTCCATTGAAGTATAATCTTACTCTGAAATAAAATATATTAAAATACAAATCCAAAGAAAATACTTAGAGCTTTTTTGCCTGAGACTTCCTGTTTCTTTGCACATAAATTAAAATCAAACTCTGTATGTCATTCACGTCTGTCGTGCCAGTGAAATCCATGTGAAGTGCATTCTGTTGGGGCACCAGCCTTGAAATAGAGAGAGTCCAGCCCTTCTAAGCGAGATATACAAAGAAGGAGAAGAGTAAGTGATTGCAATCATAACTTCTAAGACTTTGAAGTCAGAAGCCTCTTTTTTTTTCTTGTCTGTAAATGAAGGTATTTTTCTTTGACTCTGCATATATGATAAATAACGATGGCGGTTATATAAAATCAGGTATGCTATTCTTCATTTACAGTAAAAAAGTGTTATTCTTCTCTTTCTCTTCATGCCCCGCCACTGTCATCTTGGAAATGCTTTGCTATGGAGCAAATGGCAATGCAGGTGTAGCCATACGTTAGTTTAGCAACCTTGGCCTTCAGCCATGTGGGAGTGTAGAAACAGGAAATCAGATTACTAGATAGAAACCTAAAGTTGACATATGAACATAGATTAATATTTCCAAGATGAAGCTTATTACGCTGTTATTAGCAGCAGTCAAAACCAAGAATTAATATCCTGATCCAACACTTAAAAGAAACAACTTGATAGGTGAAACAATATGAAAACTAGGGACTTTCCCTGAATGAAGCATCAGTGAAGGTGTATGTCTGATACATGTGGTTAATCTTACACTGTTATTGCATAATGCCATTCACATTAGTAGAAGTCGGGAAAATAACTGCTAAAATTGGCTTAAAATAGAAAGCTGCATCAACAAGTCACCTGTCCAGGGATGTTACAAAGCCACTGTTTCCAATGGCTGTCATTCATACTGTAGCAGCACTGGAAGCCCTACATAATATTTAGGCTCTGCAAAATGTGATTCCTGTTCTGCTTTGATTTATTCTGTGGCAGTGTTAAGAATTTTAGCAGGGTTCGTCCTCCTAGACATGATAGCGGGTAGTAAGCATTGGGGTTAATTCACAGCGCAAAGCTTCTCACCTGAGGTGCCCGTCCTGGGCAATCTCAGACATAGCACATACAAAATAGCCTAATCTGTGAACTGCTAGCTGATACCAAGAGCAAATCAAAAATAGCATAGAATACAGGGTAGCTATTCCACAACAAGATGACTGCCCACAAACTTCCTTGCCTAGCTAACAGATACCAATATTCAGAGAGAAAGTAAAAATAAGTAGGAGAGGGAACAATTCCAACTCTGTGCTCAGCTAGGGAGGAGGGAAAGCGGAAGGAGGAAAGGCTGTCAGACTTAGCTGGTTAACAGTAAAGAGCTTTGACAGTTCTAGCGTTGTTCCTGCCTGGTTTCAACAGCTATGGGTGATCCAAGAGGTAAATGCATACCTCATCACATCTCAGATGGTGTCTGACTGCCTAGAGCATACTGCGGTGTCTTTATGGCCTGGGCATCCTTCCCTTGCCAAATGGCAAGCACAGTGTGCCAGTGGCTTGCCCTGACCTAAAGCAAGGTTTCGCTGAGGTATGCACCCAAAGGTGGGAATTGTGGAATGAGCTGTTCCTGCTCTCTGACAGCACCTAGCTGGGTCTTAGAGCTGTAAGCATCGTAATACAGTTTGATGCTATAAATGTCTTAATGTCAGGACTGCGAACTTCCCGTGTTACCTGTTCTATTATGTGTTTGACAGCACACAAGTAACTCCTTTTTAATGACTGAAGACAAGCTTCCAGAAAGCCAGGTCCCAGTAAAAAGTGAGCAGGCTAAGTCATACCAGCACGCTAATTAGAAGAACATAGGAATTGTCCTGTTACAGGGGTCCATACATCTTGGTATCCCCTTTCCACCAGTGGACATAAGCAGATGCTTGTGGAAGAATAGAGACAGGACAATTTCTTAAAATTGTTTCAGCCCTCACCTAATGACCGCTCCCAAAACTTGCTAAAATGGATGTGGTTTCTATGTGGTTAGTAAACCTAAGGGTTTCCATGGACTTCTCAAGTTTCCCCTGGAGTCCCATTTAAACTTTCGCATTCACAATATCCTTACTGCTCATATGGAAAAATTTCTGTTTAGATGCAGAGCTATTCATGCAAAAGGATTTATGCCATTAACTAACTGTGAAAATACAAAGTAAAATACTGGTCTCTGTCTGAAAAAGGGAAGCCATCTGAAAATGTAGACCAAAACTCTCTGGTAGGGGTCTGCCTGTTAACATCTTTGATCCTTAGTATTTTAAATGTGCTTCATCATATTGGATTCACAATTTATCGTCTCTGCCCATCAGAGAATGGTGTCATCATGCTATAGTTAAAACATTTGTGCATGTGCTATAGAAATTACCAGAAAATTTAATAGACTTCACATGGTAACAGCTGCCCTTCTTATGATACCAGTGTTACAGATATGAAAAGTACAGAAATGAGAGCGAAGAAAAGAAATCTAAACTAATAGGGGAAGGGAGGAGAGTGGAACCACTGCAAGATTTGTCTTTCTGAAAACTGCCTGATTATTTTTCAGATCTATACTTTTTTTTCCTGTTGACAAGCAAAGCTTGGGAATCGTAAGTGCTGCGTGAATTAAATGCATCACACTTGACTGACTGGATACCATGTACTGGATCTTCAAACCAATCTGGGTTCTGTCGGTGTGCTGCTATTGATTTCTGCGCTTTGACAGAAAATAGCTGAGAGACAAATGATGGGGGGGGGGGAATCCCACAAACAGTTTTTGTGTTACTATAGCTGTAGCTAATATAACACCAGATTTCCCCTATCTAAAATACCACTGAGCGTGTGAGCATGGTTTTGTACATATCAGTCAATAAATTTTAAATATTTCTCTGTTGATACAGCACACTCTTCTTTTGTGTCTTTTTGAGAAAGGATTATTGATGGGAAACCAGGAGGGTAGTTACTCTTGTCCACCTACAGCATGTCTGTTCCAAAGCATTATCAGCTTTCCCCTTTGCAGTACAGCCATTCTGTGTCAGAGATACCAGTCATGAACTCAGATGAGAATGTAAATCCATTCCATTGAAATGGAAATTGGCAACGATGTTGCACAGGTCTTTCACTAATCGCTGTTTGTTTCACTCTATGTTTTTAATTCTCAGACGAGTACTAACTTTGAAAAGTTCCAAAAAGCATTTTATTTTCTTTCCCTCTTCCCTTTTTCCTGTTTTTTGTCTGTTCCATTTCGCTTTGTGTAAGAAAGATCAAATCCTGTCCCTGGCTGGACCTAGAAGGAGAACTGGGACCAAAAATGCCCAAGAGTTGGCTTGCATGAGGAGTAGCAGGGAGTCCTGATGGAGTACTGGGGGGCTACTTGGTTTTTCTGATGGAATGTGTAATAGAGTAGCAAATGTTGAATATTCTATAGAGCGCACTACAAATTGCTCCTGGGCATGGCGCTGTGGTAAGACTGGGGAATGGGAGGTTTCAGCTGAAGTTCTGCTGTTTGCCTTGTGCCACATTGAGGTAAGACACAGTACCTTTCTGCCTTGTCATTCATCTCTTCGTGTTATTAATCCTCTGGGGCAGGACTGTTTCTCCTGTGCTTGTCTAGGACTTGGAATAAAGTTTTCATGAGGGATCTGTAGAAGCCACTGTAATTCAAATCATCAGTGCTCAGAAGGGAGTTGTGTGTGAATGAATGTGCCAGGCAGGTACGCTAATGAAGTTCAGCACCTTTGGCATGCAGGCAGGAAAGCGAATAGGTTTCACACCATGCTACAGTCTCCTCTCAGGTTTCTAGACCTCCTTTTGATTTCTTCCTTTTGATTCCTTCATTTTGATTATGATTAAATCATAACATACTGTTAAAGGACTTCTCTGTGCATAAGTGAAATCCAGTTGGGTTCATCCCTATTAACATCTGTAGCATATTTCACCTGAGTGGTTATGGTGATTTTGGATAAACTCTGCATTTCGTCAGGGGTAAATATATGTTGCTGAAGGGAATGTATGCAGCAGTCACTGGTTTGCAAAACATGCTGCTCTGTGACGTTTTCTACAGATGGCTCTGTTAGGGAGAAATGTTAAGCCTTAGGATTTTATTTCTTCTAAGGGAAGGAGAAGACTTTATGTATCTTTCTTCTTTCTACTGTCCGAAGTACTACATAGCCTAGAAAACAGAAAAGAGTAAATAATTTTTACATTTAATAACATACTGTAATAATCAAGTACAGATCTGGTTACTAAAACCTTTCAGTATCTGAAGTGGAAGTTCCATATTAACATAGGAGTCTGCTCTAAAAACTCATTTGTATAGTACCAATTTACAGTAATTCCTCATAACTTCCGAGTGATGTATTCTAGAAGAAGAGCATCACAGATGTCCCCAGAAGGTACAGCTTAATTTAAGTGGCATGAGGGGACAGTGCATACTGGTGGCCGTTCAGGAATGCACAGTGCTAATGGAGAGAGTTAAAGTCCCTTCCTTGCATGTCAGTTTGTGCCTTTCACTGGTGTAGTAACAGGATTTTGAACAATTATTTTTGGAATGAGACATGGGAACATTTGGGAGAAACAGTCAGTCATGTCTGTTGTTCTCAGTAGTACTTTGTTTAAAAAAAACAAACCAACAAACTATATAAAACAAATCAGTGTCACACTCCAAATCCCTAATCCTTTTCATCATATTTGTATTTTACATGATACAGAAAATGTTTCATTGCCATATACAAGGCCCGTTTCAAGGCTGTTGTTTCAACTCCTTTACAACATGCCTATGGCACAACGGCTGGTGTTGGTTCCCTGGAGGCAGCTAGTTTCCCTCTTACAAGTTGCCGATGCCACAAGGCAGAAGCGGCCTTGCCAAGGACTCTAAGGAACAGGCTGAATTCCCAGATCCCTTCTAGGATAGCAGCAGCAGCATCCTTCATGCTTCAGTACTGTGTTGTGGCCGTTGGAGGTGGTGATCTAATGAGACCATATCTGACGGGAATTCTTACTCCTCTACAAGACCCATCCTGTGCAGTCTGGTCCAGAATCAGGTTCTCAGCCTGTCTAGAAGGCTCTCTGAAAGGTGGGATCTCTTTCAGCCCAGCACTGCGACATAGCTTAGACAGCTTGTGATTAAAAGCTTAAGAATTAAAAAAGGCAAAAAAGCTGTGGTAAAAATGGAAGCTCCTTCTCTACGAGCTGCAGAAACAGTATCAGAGCGAAAGCCTCGGGACGTACTGCTATGTATATTGCACTTCCTCAGTAACTCACTATTTATGATAAGAAATTATGAAAATGAATTTAAATGGCTACTGTTTAAAAATACTTTCTCGAGTGGTTTCTACTTTAAAGTTGTCTGCATATTCTCTTTTCAAATTTTTGGGTGTGCTTCATTGAAGAAAATATTTTTTTTTCTTTTAAACATTCTCAGAATGAGACAAGTTCACTATTTCAGCTCAGGTAACAGTTGCTTTTTGTTTGAAGAGTATATGTATGTATACACATACACATATGTGTATCATAACAGTCCTTAGACAACTTGATGCGCACTAACTTAACATTTTCAATATGAAGCTCCCTTTATTTTAATATTGTCTTAAAAATAATGGGGATTTCTTCTGCCTCTACAAGTTATTGTGGCTATCTTAGGTTGGAGGAGTTTACCTTCACTGAATTAAGAAAATTTCTCCACCTTCAAGAGCAAAGTGACAAAAAGGAGCTCTCAGCATCTCTGGTTCCGGTAAAGAAAACATGCAAATAGAAACAAAGATGTTTCCACTTACAGAGCAACTGTTTCCAAGACATGATTAAAAATGTTCACATTTCCAATAATGTATATATAACATATTCCTGTCATCTGCAGCATATTGATAGGAAACCTTAAACAGCAGATGCTCTGTGGGACTTTTAAACTGAAGTCCAATCTATATAGGAGACAGAACTTATAATGAGACATAATGTAGCTGTGAGACAAGACATCACAGGCAATTTCCTGAAAGAAAGAGTGAGATTTAATCACTTTGGGCTAGTTCTGCAGCTACTGCTGAGGCACGTTAGTTGCTCTGTCAGAGAGGGAGAAGCTTGTCAAGATTGTAAGCAAGCTGAATTGCTGCCAACCATTTACTCACAGACAACAGATGATTCTCACAGACCATTTGTTTTATTTCTGCACATTTCATCCTGTGCTTTGCTGTCTTTCTAAAATCCATGGCCTTTTATGTTACGACAACAGGACATCAGCAATTATTGCTGTTAAAGTGCTCCACACATAAGCAAAGCCCCCTCTCTGCCATGTTAGTCATCAGAGCTCACTTCGGTTTTTATCTCTCTAAGATCTAAAAGTTCTAATTCTAACAGCTTTAATTACCTCAGGGAAGTAATTTTACAATTTTTGATTGATAAAAGTAATTTTTCAGCTACTTGGAGTAACCAGTCTTATGTTATATTAAATGGGACTTGACTCTCCCTGAAAGACTTCCAAGACATTGGAACAAGACATTTAATGGTGTAGAGGTGGGTGACCGCTGCTTCCTAACTGCCAGGCACAGAGAGATGAGGGGGATGAAATCCATGTTATCTCAAGATTCATATTTTCTGCAGCTCACATAAAATATTAGCCCCAATTAGCATTCTTGTTGCTAGTCTCAGCTAATGTTCTGTTGCAGCTATGTGAAGGAAAAGTGATACTCAGCAGATAATCAGCTAGGTAATTACTCAGTTAATTACTAGGCAGTAATTCCTAGTCCAAAGGCAGGACCTGGACTGTCTAACCAGCAGCTCTCGGACCATTCTGCCAGCCTCCATGCTGCGTAGTGGCTGCCACTCCTCAACAACATTTTCCCAGTCTTCCTCATCCTGTCCTCTCCTGTTGGGATTATTTGCAGCCTGCAGTCTCCATCTTGACTTCTAGGTTGATTGCACAGATTGTAACTCAGGGCAAATTTGGCAGAAGGACTACAAGAGGTAGTCAGATAGGTGAAAATGACATTGACCCAATTGCCTTGTCTGAACTGCATGGGAAATTATATCCTTGTCCCATCACTCTCCGCATATCAAACAAATAAATTTAGTATTCCTGTATTAGTTCTGCGGCATCATTTCCACGGCCCAGGGATGAGTGTTCCTGAAGTGAATGCTATCCTGTATAATCATCTGAAGCAAGCCTCACTGTCACCACCTTTTCTTTTCTCTCCTAATACCTCCAGCCAAGCATCTTCCCCAGCTCAGACCCTTGCCACTGGCTAACAGCACCAACTAAAAGGCCCAGCAAAGCCTGTTAACGTGGATTCCACGCTGTACCTTGCATCATCTGATGTTGATGTGCCTCACTAGCAAGTCATACCTCACTGGTTGGGAACCAGTGCTCTACTGTAGTCCAGGATGCTGCAGCAAGAAGTCACAAGCAAGTTCTCCTTTTATTTGTATCATCTGGTGAAGGAGGAAAAAGAGTAATAAATTGCTCCTAAAAAATATAGCTTTATTGTAGGGCATAATTCAGGACAATGACCTAACTGGAATCTCTTTCCAGGATAAACATCACAGATATATACTCCTAAAAGTGGGTAAAGGGTCTAAATTGGTTTTTTTGAAGCACCACAGCTATTATCAAGAGCAAGACTGGTGATTAACATCCGGCAGACCACTTAGTCTTATCTAGGGCCATGTCATAAAGGAGATTGAAAAAGTGAAAAATTTTAGGTTTGCATGGCAGTGAATTGGGAACGGCATCACTAGTTTCAGTGTAGAACATGTGGGAAGAGAAAAATCTGGGCCAAAGGATTATGGCCTAGAGAAAGGAGAGAGGGTGGGTGGGCTGGAGACGCCAGTTGCCAGAAAACATGAGATACCACATTTTCCTTTTAAACCAATAATTTTCATGAGAAACTCACTTCAGCGCTCAGAAATTTGTTCTCCGAAATGTAAAGGTGCAATGAGAGTGTGGGGGCAGTATTCAAATGCAGAAACCAAAGTTCTCAAAAGCAGAGGGAAATTAGTGTTGGTGGCAGAGGGACTGTCCATTCTTTCATTTCATCTAGTTCCAATCAGCTTTTGAATTTTGGTGTGCTTTCTTGGCCAAGAAACCCCTCTGTTGATTTCCACGAGATTTAATCAGGCTATTCAATTGTCAGGGTATCCATCATTTATAGAGGTAGTGTTTTGTGATTGATTCTTTTTTTCTTCCTTCTTTTAACAAATAAAAGCAAATACCATTACAATAGTTCACACTCAGAAGAGCATTTTCCCCATTGCATTTAATACAATTTCATTAAGTTAGCATAATCAAAAGTAAAATGTGAACAAGATACTGGTTTAATATATCAAAAGCAAATTAAGTCTGGATTTGAAAAGGTGTTAGAGCTTTTCCTTTCATAAAATAGAATTAGTTCTAATTTGTCTCTGAAGTCTAAACTGAAATTAATTTATTGTTGAAATATAAACCAATAGTTTAAATCCAAGCCTAACACAATTAACAAAGTGAGGAAACTTCATAAGGTTCAAATGAATATTGTTGTTCTGCTTACAAGCTGAGGAACAAATCACCACAGCACTACTGAAATTATTAGAGCTACGATGGGTAACCCCTTTGAAGTTTATGACCGTGGGAGAGGCCAGGAACAGGGAAATAAAGAAATACACAAATACGCAGGACATGTTCATATTTTTAGTAAACTTACAGAGGTAAATTTTGACAAGTGTTTAAGGTGGGACATTAATAATATGAACACATTATCTGAAGTCCAGTATTGGGTGTAAATACGGACTAGCACTGCAAAGATGTCTTATTTGTGGGTTACAAATTCTCTCTTCCTGTGTTTGCATTCTTTTGTTTCTGTTCTTCATACTGTGTAGTGAATGAGTTTACTAAGCCTAATGTGCACACAGTTGGCAAACATAATATATAAGCATTTGTCTAAATTGCTGAAAACCAATTTTGAATTTGGAAATGTGACTATTTGTTCAAGAAGGTAATTCAGTTGTAATGGAAAAACACCATACAGACTGTTAAAACTAAATGACAAAATACAAACTGAAAACATCAGATGATGACACCTAAACAAGCAGCCTGATTTAGAAAATGTTGAAATTTGATAATTAGATCACTCTGTCAGGCAGCTAATTCTGAATTTAATCCTAAATTTTAGGCATCTGTTTTTGGACAGGTTTGCGCTCTCAGCCTCAGTTTTTCTTTTTGTAAAGTTGGAGTAGTGATAATTCCTTTCCTTGCAGAGGTGGTAAGAGGATTACTTCTTTTCACACTGCTTTGAGTATGGAAAGTCCTATAAAAGCGTTATCTGAAAATTTCAGACAGCTCTAGTGTTATCCTATTACCCACTCATAGAGGCAAGTAATGGATAATTGGGTTCCTACTTACCTTCATTAGATAAGAGATTTCTCATTTAACTCTATCAATAGAAAGATTAAGAGTCCTTGTTACTCCAGGAGAATAAAGGTGTATAGGATAGGAGAAGTGAATAATAGTGAGTATAAAGCCATGGTTGTAAACCAATAGATCTGTTGCAATGAAGTTTCAGACTATGAAATACCCTCTCTAACCTTTATGGTCATACTTCTAATTCAATACATGGAGACACATTACTCTGTATCATGTGAAGCAGAATAAAGGGGCCCATTAATCGCATCAAAAGTTTACAAGGTGACTTCATATTTTCACACCTATCATGTGAAGACAGATTATGAGACTCTCCTGTGAGTCAGAGCAGAGCCAGTGGAAAGGTGGTTGGAGCCCATCTTGATTTCCATGACCTCTTCGGGTTAATAATTACTTATTGTACCTTGCAAGTGTTTCTTTTTTTTGTTACAGCACTGGCATGTTTGCTGGGTGTACACAAGACTTTTTCTACATTATGCTTCTATTTCGGTAGAATCCTCTTTTTCTTTGCGACTGGTAAAGCCTTTTTTAGAAGTTTGGCCAAAGAAGGAGGGTAGAAATTAAGTTTTCAGCCTGACACATACATGTGCCAAGTTCATAATCATGCACACAGAAGTGAGGTGCTGTTAACTCCCTTTGGTTGTCATAGCCCATGACACAGCTGAACAGGCTTTTCCATTGGAAAATTTCTGATGTTGCTAGCAGCAGGTACTAGACCTAATTAATAATGTTTTCTGAAGACCCAAAGATGGTTTATTCTCTACCCCTATCGGGCAGAATTTTGATACAGGGGAGCAGTTAGTTCTGCGACTCTCGTTGCTTTCTTTGTCTTCTTTTATCCAGGAAGCACATTGAAAAGTACTTAGCCAGCTTCCAGACAAAGTGGGTGGTTTCTGACTGTGCCACGTCTGTAGAAAACTGCATCTGACAGAGCGTAAGAATGTTTTTTCCACAGCTGCACAATATTTCTAAACTTTTCTCTGTATTTATCTGCAGTGACCTTACAAAAGTAATCCGCCTTTATGGCTACAAAGCTTAATTACTGTAATTCTGCTTTAGTTTTGCTTCCACTGGGGTTTCTCTGCCTCATGCAGCTCTAGAGTAGCATTTATTGGCACACTTATTCCATGGAATAAACTGATGTGGCAGGTTACCATAGGGTGCTGTCTGCCTACAAAGTGTCAGGTAGACTGTAACTTACTCTGTTAATTTTTAAAACCTGTAACAGAGAGACAATGTTATATCGCAAAGCCACCTTTCTGTGTCACCTCCCTAAAAGCTCTCTGTTTTGATACTACCCATATTTCTCAGGTTTCCACCGTCCTTTCTGTAGCAACCAGTTTCCTGTTGCTGCTGGAATGTCAAAAAATGATACTCTTCTGGATATTCCTGTCTATTTTGAAATCACTGGAGGGAGAAGTTTCCGCCACTATACTAATTAAGGAGTGTGCTATTTGGGTAGCACTGAGGTTAATATTATCTACATCTAGGTTTATAAATAGCGTCTGTTTATTTGTTCATCTTTCCCGATAAATATAAAGCTACCATACAGTCAGCACTTCAGGAACACCAGTAGCGGGCAACCAATATACAGCTCAAATATATGGTATTCATAACGTCTGTGTTAGAGATGTCATAAACTGTGGTCGTGCAAGGTAGTCAAGAGTTCACAATTACCTTCATCTTTCGGTGAATGAGGACTGAGCATACCTGCTGTCCTTACAGGTCATCCCAAACAGTAGACGCGCCACGCAAGTGTAAATGCTACATTTGCTTTTCCAGAGAGCAGGTCAGATACAGACCCACAGCCTTGTCCCATATCCCCACGTTGCTCCCCTTGCCCAGCGCAACTGCAGAGGAACGCACACGGGCAGAGAGCAGCTTCTGGAGTTGAGCTTCCCTCAGCCCCTGGAAGAGCGTCTCTGCACAGCCCCAGCTGGACCTCTCTAAAGACCTTATTTTTTCCTTCCTCCTTTCTGGGTGTTTACTCTGCAGCCACTCCACTGCATTGTTTACAAATTTAAAAATAATCCCTGTCAGTCTCTGAAGCGCAAACAAACTATGGTTTTTTGTGGTGTACTAGCAAACCCTTAAATAACTAGGACATTGTATTGGTGATGAGAAAAGAAAGCATTAACATAAAGAACAGCTTGCCAAACTTTATAAATTTCTTCTGCAATCAAGAGAAAGATAAAGCCTCTAGATTCTTCTAGCACAAATTTTAGTGATTATTCTGTGCTATTATTTGATATGAATATTTTCAGTAAGACTGTAGGAAAAACATTGCTTGTAATCATCTCATAATGGAAAAACATTCATATGGGTCAGGCAATGTCAGGAAGACTGGGAATATATCTGTAGGCAGCAGAGGTCAGCAAGGTAGAAAATACATAATTATGGTGTGGCCTGTTTAATACCCATGGTTAGGGAAAAGTAGTCGGATTGCAAAATATTGGTCCTTTTTTTCTGATCTTACTGTATGTTTTCCTGCAACCTTTGTACGTCTGTCTTAAAAATAGGAATGGATTAGGAAGTAGCAGTGTGCTTACAGGGCAAGGACCTAGATAGCAGCCATGAGAAAGTGCATGAGACAGTTAAGGGAAAACACTGCAAACCCAGCTTCTGAATTGTAGCGTTTTAATGATTTTCAGAGGCAAAAAGCCCTTTCAAAAGCGTATAGGTGATCCCCTAAAGGAGGTTTCCTTCGCTATAGCTCCCCAACACAGATTATAACACAGAAAGGGAAAGTGTGGTTCAAAATAGTCAACCATTTCAGTGGCATCCATTGACAAAAGGCAATGATAAAATGAAAGGGAGGAAGATGAATAACGTCAGTTCCTGTTTTATGCATAGAGAACAAGAGAATACATCTGCTTTAGGCTTCACGTTGCCATAAAGACGTGGATGCCTGAGCCTCGCTAGGGAGAAATGGGCATATTTTATGCACCAGGTACAAGTGTGGACCAGTTCATGTTTTCCAGACTTCACAGTATTGAATTATACTGCTATTTTCAGTTGTAAACTTTTCAAATTTATGAACCAGACATGATTAAACTACTCTGTAAAGGAGATAAATGAGATATTTTTCCAATTAAACAAAATGACTTCTTTAAGGCATTGTTTTTAGAGATCTGTCATTCTGTTGGAGAGGATGGAGGGGAGGATACTTCATCATAAAGAAATGCTGAAAAAAGCTGCATTTTGGAGAAGGGGAAAATGAATGTTAATAAAATTTGTAGGTGATACTGAGGTGAGAGGTGCTATAAACACTGCAGGAATAGAGACATAATAGAACAAAATAGTGCCTAGTGAGAAAAGTATATGCACTGGAAATGCAAAATGAGAATCAACATGAAAAAAATGCAGACAGATATCTCCTGGGGAAATTAATCCTGAGCACACGCATTCAATGAGCGAGAGAAAATTGGGAAATGGTAGTGATTAGAGACCCTGAGGTAAAGCTCGTCAACAAATTAGACAGTAGTAACAGTATGATATGGATAAACAACGGTGCGATTTTAGGATACATCATGTTCCAAATGTGGTTATTTCCTGGTCAGAGAACTAGTACAAAGTTTAGGCGCTAGAGATGACTAATGTCAGAAGCAAGCTGACATTGGATTTCTGTGGTGCATGGAAGCCCTTATTCTGGCTTACTGCACCGATGAGTTTCACTCCTGCTGATTGATGAAAATAGAGATTAACTTCTCATGATGTGAAACACAGCAGCAACTTTCCTAATTATTATTTTCAATCAAATCATTGTGAGTTTCCTATGAGAAGAGAAATAATTAAGAAAAATAGAGGCCTGAACCACTATGTTGCTTTTAAATGTATTCAGTTGGTACTTTAGTCTGGGAGGAGAGCAATAATTTCTCTTTGTATTCTGATGGAAAACTTCCTCCTTCCTCCCCGCTTCAGAATTTTTAGTAAAAAAATTTTAGCATGGTAATCTAGAAATCATCTCAATAGTAAATAATTGTAATCACCAGTATTATCATGTAAGACCACGGCAGACATGCACTGATTCAGTATAAAGGGCTGCATGCACAAATGCCAGATCGATCCCTTTATACCAATAAACTCCCTGGTCCCCGGCGGAAAAAAATCAGATTACAAATTGAGTTAAAGAAGCACTCAAATGTCATCCCAGCACTTTATTTTCAGCCCTTCTTGTAACTGGGAAATACGTCCTGAGCCAAAGGCTGTTAAAATGCATTAGTTCAGGGAAGTACTTGAGCACACGCTTAATGTTAAACATCGAGAATCATGTTGGACTCGGGGGTGATAATCTGCTCCATTGAGGGCTCATTCATGTAGTGAAGCCTGTAGCTTCAGTGGGAAGGACCTTCACAAGAAGCATCCAGGTAAAGGCAGACATCAACAACCTGCTCAAATAAAAATCTGCCACCCCCTAACACCCAAAATGTATTTCATTTCCTCGAGAAAAAATTTGCTTAGGCATTGGCAGCCTCTTTCAGATGAAGTAAAAAGCAATTTAAATTTCATCCATGACTAGCATTTTCTTAAATTTACAAAGTGCAGAAAAAATTAGTATGTAAACATTTAATTTTTGCTTGCTTCTTTACCTGGGGCTGTTACGGCCCCAGTTATACTAGGGAGCCTGTTCCGCTAAGCTTTGCAAAAATGTTTGTCGTCAAGAAGTTCAAGATCAGCACTCTGACTTTTGAGAGCTGTATTTGCTTATCTCTAACTTGTGCTCAGTTCTTATCCTGCAGTGAAAAAGAGCCTGTATGCATCTGTAGTTTACGCTTTTTTTTCATTTCACACTGGGGAAAAAAGAGACGCCAAACCAAATTTTGGTCCCAAGTACATTGATCTAAATCTCTGCCAAAATAAGTGGAGTCACTTTGGAAGAATATTTTTCCCATTTTGGATTTATGCTTCCCTGCCATCTGTGTCACTCATCCCACCACATTTCTTGTGATGCCTGTCACTCTTGGAAGGGGAACAGCAGCTTCCCATATAGTCGGACTGAGCAACATGACATTCAGTGGTTTTTTAATTAGATAATACAGTTCATGGAAGAACTGTGAGCCACAGCTGATAAGTGAATGTAAAATACAGCCCTTGCTCTTTTAATCCCACTTGCTTATTTTACATAAGAACAGAGTCTTTGTAAGTACCATACTGGAAGCTCATTATACCAGAAGAATAAAATTCAGCTTCTTGTTTTTATGTTACTTTTGTTGGAGACATATCCCATATAGGGATCTCAACTATAAAGAAGCCTTAATGTAAAAGAGAGAAACAATGGGATCAGGGACAAGCTTAATTGGCTTTTTCAGATGTTTAAAACACGAGGCCAGCACATTCATGTATGTAACGTACATGAGGCGGGTTTCTGGTAAAGAACTAAATGAAGGATCTTAGAATGGCATGCTGAATACATGTGAATTTCCAGGGTTTGGTTTTGGGCTAAGACATTATATTAGGGGAAATAGTCCACAGTAGCTATTAAGACCAGTAGTACAAGGAGCATGGTGCATCTGCAGTAGCAGTGGTGAGTTTTGCTCTAGTCTAACAAATCTGGCAAAAATCTCCTTAGGTGCAGAGAAAAACCCTTTGTTACCCGGCATTCAGGAAGATCTCCAGAAAGACTTACACTTGGTCTGCAGAACACAGAACCTAGATTTCTTTCTGTCGGATGCAAAATCTATCAGGCATGTGAAGATCTCCTGATCTCCTCAATATGGTGAAATCCTGCTCTCACTTACACTAGTGTCAATCAGCCCTTTGCAGTGATGTTTCTGAGAGCCCCATGTCTTTCACATGGGCTTTGTCCTGGGAGGGGTGGGGGGTGTTCATCAGCGCCCTTAATCTCTTGCTAGCAGACACAGGAGAGGTGAATGACAGTAGAATGTTGTCCCTAATGAAATAATTTTTCTCGTACTCACTTGTCTCCCCAATAGCTTCCGCTGTATCTCCATGTCACCGCAGAATCTTACTTGAGCCACAACATTTCTTCTTTTTTTCTTGCTGTTTTTTATATCCTGAGTACATTTCTGTAGCTTCGTTGTACCCTGATCGCTTTGTGTGCGCGCTGTTTTGCAGCTTACCTTGAGAAAGGTTTGTTTACAGTTGCACAGCAGCCTCCAAATTTAAGCCACCGCAGCTCTAACAAACATTAATTTTACTTTCCAGTGTTTACTTTTTATTTTTCTTGGTTTTCTGTATCGAGTTCCCCTAGTATAACAGTGTCTGAGCAGTGGGGAGTTTGGCATTTGCTCACTGACACGCAGAAATTCCAGTCGACTTCAGTGGATTTCAGATTACACCTTTATAGAAGAAGAATCAAAGATGCAACAAAGGTGGTTCAAATTGTAAGCAAATCAGTTATTCATTAAAAACACGTACTCTTGAATGGACCGAAACTATTTCTGTAAATTTGCACTGAAGTCAGCAGACTGTTTATCCAAAAAATGAAAAGTCGAAACATTCTGAAGCTTTGAAAACAAAACATGAAAAACATTTTTCATTTCAGAATTGTATTGTGAGATTAATTTCGTTGTCACTTTAAAAAAAAAATAAAAAATTGAAAGTCTAATAGTAGATTCAATTTGGTGAGAAAAAAACCCAGAAGAATCATTTTGGGTCAATTCACAAGTTTGCTTGTGTGTTTAGCTGCTAAAAATATCCCAAACCATTATTTATTCTCAAATACAGTTATTCTGACTGCAGTTTGGGTACAGGAGCATAACATTTTTGAAAATACGACCATGTGCTATTTCAAGGCTGTGTTTTTTGAAGCAGACACATATTTTCATTCTTTTATCCATCAGGACAGTTCAGTTAGATTCAGGACTACTTTTTAATAAGGTTACTTGCTGCATAATTGGTTAACAGACCACATTTGCGAGTTTGATTAATGAGGAAAAAACCTCATTTCTTAAACCAAGCTGCGTCCTGGGTGCTTCCTGAGCTGTACCTGAAGTGCTGAGTTGAAGCTAGCAATACTGGAAAAGGTCAAAAAACCGTTTCCAGGGCCTTGGTCTGAAAACTGTTACAAATTCTGCTACGGTATGCTTTTATTGCACATTAGTTTTAATAGGATATTATTGGTTTGTGAATACCCTTTTCCCAGATGCTGCCTACAATGTAGTTTTTATTGCATAGCAGTTTTAATGTGATTTTACTGCTTTATAAATACACTTTTCACCATTCTTTCCTTGATACCGTGGCTGTACCAATATGCTTGCACATTACCGTTACTTCTGTCTTAAAATCAAGGTTAAAGCAATCACAGTAGGGCTTGAAGAATGAATGATAATCAAAAATGCATCTAGCAGCATGCTCTTGATATTCTATAAACAAACAATGCAGAATCTTTATTCATTATTTATCAGTTGTTGTTTGTGACATTTCTTTGCAAGACGTATCTTTTTCCTTTCACAGAGCTGAGCCAAAACAGATGTCGGGCCAGATGCATACATTTATCTCTCTCCTTTTCTCCCACCTTGAATCAGAATCTCTTACTCTGCTTAGGTTCTGTCTGTACATTGAACCAGCTGGTCCAGCACCAGCAGCCGCAGAGTCATTTAATCTCGCAACACACTGCTGCACGTTCGACCCACTCGTCAGGCTGCTCTTTAGTCCATGTTAAGTTCTGTACTTGTTGGTAAACGGCTGCTTGTTCTCCATCTAGCTGTTCTGGGTCTAGCTCAGCAGCACCTCTGCCACCAGAAGTGCCTGGGGGTACGGAGAGTTTTATGCAGACCTGACTCACGTCTACTTTTTATACCAGCTGAATCCTTAGCTCCAGCGTTGTGTTTGCTTGCTGTTCTCCAGTAGGGATGAAGGTTAAAATTAAGCTATTAATTTTCTTCGGAGTTAGTTCAGAAGAATATAGATGCGTTTTTGGCTATCCCCATATTTTTAACCAAAGAGATTATTGGACCTACAGTCAATTTTCATTTCACTGGATTTGCAAAAAAAAAAACCAACCTGTTAAACTTTTATTAAATTAAAACTGAAACCAATCATGTCTCTCCATACCTGTTTTAATTAGTTGCTTTTGATACCTGTAGATTCTGATATCCTATTCTGACTCTTCTTTTGCTCCCAATCCCCTCCTCCTTCTCTCCCTCAGTTTTTGTTTTAGAACATTGCTACTTCCAGCTTTTCTCTATCTAGCTAGTTCCTCTTAAGTTGAACTCCAGGTCTTCTGTCTCCTGCACGTATTTGAGGGAGACAATTTAATGTCATAACCCTTTTTTGGCTTGCAGCTGCAGCTCAGCCGTCCTGTTCTCCAGAAGGCAATTTACCTGATTTGATTTTCACCAGACTATGTTTTCCTTATGAATTCACCATATTTGCAGAATGTACCATACAGAGGTTTTAAAATATTGGCACAAGATTTTGTTACCTTAATGTTCTATCTGTGCCCTGGTATTCCAAGATGTATTAAAAAATTTGTATCAGTAAAAAATCGCTGAGCCAAAATTTTAGGCTTCTGGGTAGAAATAATCCAGATCTCCTGACTAAAAAGCATTTATCCCCCATGGTTGTGGTTTAGCATCCTCTTTGCAACTGATAGACTGGAAAGCACCTGTTTTCACACAACACAGGTGCACCATCCTGTTTTTTCAGAGTTCAAAAAAAATATTTATGAAGTAATTCCAACTCTTCTGCATCTCTGTTAACAGCTGTAGATACTTGCCTCTGGTCATCGGGGATTTGAGTCTTTATGTCTTTAGCAGCCCATATGAAATTTCTGTATTTTTTAACCTATAATTTGTGCTGGTGTCTATCTATTCCTTATTTAGTCCATCCTTAGATTTAGAAGTAGGCTTTATTTTTATTGTTACCTTTATTTCTGTACTGAACCAGAAGTTGCCTGGAATTCTCTTCCTTCTCCACAGTATGGTTTTGATTTTAAATAAATTTTATTCATATTTTTCTGTATGAATTTTCTTCCCAATCCATTTCTCTCATATTTTCTTCTGGTTTGGCAAATTAACCCCTTTGAAGTACATATGTATATGTATTTTGGTTGGAATGCTTTCCTGTTCTCTCAGGCTGGACCTAGAAGGGTGGAGATCACTGTTCCTCAAACAACGGCCAGTGTCTAAGTCCAATGACTCATCTGACCTCCTGCACCATCACCAAGTCACAGTAGACTTATCCCAGGTGGGCTGCGGTACCTTTTAGGTTAGAAAGGCCCTTATTGAAGTCAGTGGAAAAACGCCTGCTGACTCGAATGAGGCCCGTGTTTAAAACTATTTTTTGGCACACCAAACCATTCTATTTTTACCTGCCTTAAAAAAAAGAGAAACAACCCTTCAGAACAGAATTGTTTTCATATTCTTTTTTCTCTCTTCTTGATTGGATTTGATTGGGGGTATAGCTTTGCAATTCTGTGAGGAGTAATGCCTCACTGTCATTTGCCCTTTCTTACATAGTGAAGCATGCTGGTATAATTCAATAAGATTCTGCTATGTACATATCTTCTGATCTGTGAAAAAACTAATTTAATTCCAAATTAACTGCTCTCAAAAGTACTTTTTTTTTCTTCCTCATTTTAACACAATGCAAGACTACAAGTAACTGTAGTACAATTTTAATGAGAACAATTGAAGGAAATACCATAGATAAATGTCAGTGCATAACAGAGTTAGGATTTAGTGGATTAAAAAAATGCTTCTTCCATTGAGTTGTATATTTTCACCCTGTGTAAATGATTGTTTATTCAAATATATTTATGTTAGGCCTAATAAGTTGTACAGCCTCCTGCAAATGAAATTCTTATGATGGTAAGAGTCTTATTTGCAGGATATCTGGAAGGGATTCAAATTACTATGCAGTACTTCTAATGCATAGAGTAAATTAAAATATAACATATCCTGTTCATCCTGATCCTTCAAAAAGAGTGTTTCTTATTTCTGATGGTGAACATACTACTAGTGACTAAAACCAGGTGACTGCAAGACCAGCTCTTGTGTAGAAAGTATAAATTCTTTTTCCCTCTACTTTTCCCTCTACTGTTTACCTATATAGTAGCTGGTACAGAATCCCATGCTGTTACAAACCACTAGAAATGTTAATGTAACACATCCTAATTTCTGTAGTTGCAAGTCTGACTTAGGGCCAGCTTTGGGTATAGCAAGGTAGCGGTTGCCCCAGGGCAACAGGCTAATGGCAGCAGCAAAGAGCCATTGTGCCTGTGCTGGAGGAGACAGGAGACTTACCTGTTTGAGCAGCAGCTCTTTCCTAAGCAGCCATACTCTGCTTTTCCTCTGCACAGTCAGACATCACCATCCTGCTTCCTTCAGCAGTTTCTCTCTCCGCGTACCGCAGCCACAAACAAAGCAATACAGAGGCAAGAATACAGCCGTTGTTGGGAGGAGAGGATGGGGCAGGGAAGCTCTGTTGCAGATTGCTGCATGGAGGGAGGAATGGGAACGTGGAGAGGATCCCAGAAACAGAGACGCTTCAAAATCTGACTGGTTTAGTGAGGAAGGAAAGCGATTTTGAGATCCTGTCCATATTCATAAATTCTGTCCAGCTTCTCGTTGCTCTTCAAAACCCCACTGATCTTCACCTTAGCTTCCTTAATTAGTCCTCCAAGTTTTGTGATCCTCCTACCTCATCCTCTTCAGTTATTTTGTCCTTAATTTTGCCTGCACTGCTTGGAAGCATTAAAATTACTTCAGGCAGGTTTCTTTGTGTGTCCTTGGTGTGTCTGTATTCATCTCTTCCCTGATATTTGCATTCTTCAGTAGACACAGTCAGTTTTGTTCTGTGTTTGTCCAGCAGTTAACAAAGTGAAGGCGTTCAATGTCAAGGGCTTACAGGAAATAATTTTGCAATAAATATTAGGATAAAGTGTTCAAATATTTCTACACCAAGATTTTTTTGTTAACTCTAACCTTGTTATGAGTTTAAGCACAAGCATTTCATGAACTTGTTACTTAAAGAAGGTTTGCTATCATGTTCAATAGGGGTAAGGCAAAACAATTAAGGCGTCCACACATCTTCATTCGAATGGTCACATGTTCTGTTCTTCTGGTTTTCTGCGAAGTCCTCAGTCTGTGCCTTGTTCTTGCAGCCTGTAGAAGGAACTTGCTACTTTGCGTAAAAAACCCACAACCCTGACCATTTGCATAAATCACCACCCTTTCACATTTATCACCCTAATGAAGTTTGCAGATTTTATTCCTCTCTCTTCTTCCCTCTTTACACATCCAGAGCAATTTAGAGACACCATCTCCACTCGCTCAGAGAGAGAACCCATCCCAACATGCTAACAAGTTGGAAAGGTAGAATTTTATACTGTGCAATAAAGGAAATATCACCGTGCACATACTTATCACATGAATATAAGAACTGATTTAAATTCTGTGTGTGGCATGAAAGTACCTGGATGCTGAACAAAAATAAAGCTGGTATTTCCTAAAGCTTTCTATATTGACCTTAACTCTGAATTGTATATCTAAGAATCAAAGTTATACCTGTCGTCTGGTTCATATCTTAAGTACAATGCACATCCCTGTGTCTATATTAAAAATAAAAACAAGAGAAATAGCTTTTTGACCTTCAGTTAGTTATCTTAAACTTGCTTAGAGAAAGCAGGTGTTATTTCACAGCTGCATTCCCACGTATACTATTTCCACAGATTTCCCCCCAAAAGAATGACATGAAATAAATTATTTTTCAGGAGATATGTAGCTCCATGAACAAGAACAAAGACTCTCTTAACTATTCATCATAACAAGACCTACTTTGTAGCAATTTCAACTCATTTTTTGAAGTGGACTGTTCTTCAGGCTGCTCTTCTTGAGTATAGGTCAGGTATCAACCAGAAGAAAAGAGTGATCAACTTCAAGTTATGTAAATAATGGAGATCAAGAGAAGAACAATAAATCTTTTCATTTTTTTCAGAAAATTGAAATAAAAATAGTCAAGATAGGAATAAAATAAATTAGATTCACCGAAATTTTCTCTTATATTCTTCAAAAGTAGGAGCAAATAGGATTTTGATTTGGGTTTTTTTTTTTTTTTTTTTTTTTTTACTGAATGTAATTCAGTCTGATTGCTTCTGCATACAGTGAATTGAAACTAAGGAAAAGCTTCATTAGCATCACGACATATACTTGTGCCTAAGTTCCATAATTCTTTCAGGTTTGACAAAAGAAAAAGACATGCTTTTTGGTCACAAGGATAGAAAACTAATTGAATTTTCTTTGAAAATTACTGCAAGCTTCTCTGAAATGAGATTTTTTTTTTCCCACCTTTTGAATTGTTTCCAGTTCCAACATAGTCTAAAAGTTACAGACCAAGAAGACTGAACCAAGCAGAGCAGAACATTCTCGTGAGAACATCCACTGTGCCTCAGAGAATTTGTTTGTATATCTGATGGTAACATATTTTGTACTTATTCGGGCCTCAGCACCTCAGACTGCTTTTAAAGTAAAGCAACTCGTAAAACTCAGAAGCTGCCAGGGTTGGCTAGAGCTGTCAAGTTGGCACAACAGAAGCCCACCCAGTCATACCTGAGAGCAGAGAAGGCTGTATGACTGCTCACGTAGCACCAGTCTCAATTCAAGTATAAGTTAGAAACACTAGGTTTTGGGTTTTAATAATATCAACTATCAGCAGGGTGAATGGCTTTGCAGCAAAAGACCTGTAAGTTGTGTATTCCTGCACTCTCAAGCGTAAATAAACTGCAGGAAGCACCATAGGTAATTTGTCTCTAAAAACACGATTAGAAAAAGAAAAGTTTGATGATTTTCTAGGGCTGAACCCTGCAGTAATTATTACAGCAATATTGTCATTAAAATCAGTGAAGGCTTTGCCTCATTGAATAAGGTCTATAGGAGCAAGATAATAATATAAGAAAAGGTAAAGCGTATATGAAGAGAACTGATTTGTTCTCAAGGAAGTCAAGCAAGTCAAACAGTTATCTCCCCAATGACTTTTGAGAATCTACAAAAATCGAGTTTAAGACGTTTGTGACAGAATGCCCTCACAGCAGCAGCAAGTGTAGAGTAAAATCCTTTGGTTTCACAGAGTCACAGAATGGCTGAGGTTGGAAGGCACCTCTGGAGGTCATCTGGTCCAGCCCCCCTGCTCAGGCAGGGCCACCTACAGCAGGCTGCGCAGGACCACGTCCAGATGGCTTTTGAATATCTCCAAGGATGGAGACTCCACAACCTCTCTGGCCAACCTCTGCCAGTGCTCGGTCACCCTCACGGTGAAAAAGTGTTTCCTGCTGTTCAGAGGGGACCTCCCGTGTTTCAGTTGGTGTCCGTTGCCTCTGGTCCTGGCACTGGGCACCACTGACAAGAGCCTGGCTCCATCCCCTCTGCACCCTCCCTGCAGGTATTTGTACACATGGAGCAATCCTTCCCGAGCCTTTTCTTCTCTAGGCTGAACAGTCCCAGCTCTCTCAGCCCTTCCTCATAGGAGGGCTGCTCCAGATGCTCCAGAGAGATGCTACAGTTTGCTTTGGGCATTCTAGTTTTGCTTTTCTTACTGCTTTTACACAAAGTCTGATTTGGCCTATCCGTAGGGAGTGGTGCAGATGTGCAATATCTGCTAGGTCAGCATGGTTTCTACCCATCTGGTAGAGGTAATGACTTAAATGCAAGGATATGCATGTTAGATCCTTTACTCTTCTCTTAAATTCCCTTAGACTCTATTCATATACAGGTATGTCTCAGAAGAGGTAATTTGTGTGCCAAAGAACTGGAGGAAAAGGCAGCAAAGGTTAAGTTACCTTATTGGTGGGCCAAATGTGGTAGACTAAAAGAGAACCGTAGCAACATTCCCATCCAGCACATTTTTCTTCTAGCTCTTGCAACTCTCAAGGGTCGTTATGGATTCCCCCATTCAATAACTTTTAGATTACCCACTTAAATGCCTTCACCGAGCCCATTCCAGTAGTACAGTCCAGTTTCACTGAACAGATCCAGTATCACCGGATCCCTGCTATTCTGAACTTTGCTTACTCTTCTCGCTTTATGATGCTTTACATCTGTGGCCAAGCTTCATATTTTTGAGTCTTATTGCCTTCATTTAAAAGAGGAATAGAAAATGTAGTAATATATCCTACTACTTGGAAATCCCACAAAGGAAAACAGTACTTTCTCATAGAGGTAGAAAAATTCAGCAGCAACAAGGATGTAGGCTCTGCTCATTCTCCAAAAATATCTCTTCCTGGATTTCTCCTTCCAGAGGAGGTACTGAAAATGAGCCTTAAAGACTAAACTTCAGTCTCATGGACTGACTGGAGTACAGGAAAGGTTTCATTATGCAAGAATATTTGGATAAGGCTTAGTAGATGTTTTTCAGCCACTTGAAACACCAGGTAGTCTTTTATAGTGCACTACATTGTACAAAAGCTAAAAATGAATTAGAAAAGTTCTGAGAGTTTGGGGGGGGAGTTCACTTTTTGTCTGGAATTGGTGGGTGACAGCAAAATGAAACTTTGCGAAAAAATTATCCTGAAGCACCTGATGGTTTTATAGCTTTCATTAAGCGAGGTGCAAGTAACTACTATAAATGTTGGAGAAGTGCATACTATGAAGCACACAGAAGGGGCATTTTTGAACAAAGACACATTATACCAGTAACACTGCTGTCTTGTAATAGTACCAAAGAAAAGGTCGTGTTTTTTGATGAAAAACGTGTGAAGTCCTTCATCTCATTCATGAGAGGCTAACTGATGAGTCATGGAATGGAAATAGTTGAGGAAGGATTTGAGGATGTTTTCCAGGAAGCAGGACCCGTCTCTCAGAACAGAAAAGTCCAGCTACTCCACGGTCGAGATCCTTAGGACATTCATCTTGGCCTGATAGCCCAAAGAGTGGGTGGGTAGATTGATTTCACTGGGAATCACAGACCAAATAGAGAATGTTGTGTGTTGCCTGTTATAGAGGGAAAATGAGACAGTTTCAAAACAATTAATGTGTCAGAAGGAAATGTCTTGCACTATAGGGAGAGTAGCATTCGGGGAGTTGGCCAATGCCAAGCAGGTTTTCATGCTGGTTATTTCAGAAGCATTCTGCCAGGTGTCTTTAGAAGACCATACAGGTGTTCTTGCACAAACAGAACAGTGAAGCTTTCTCCGCAGACTTCCATTTCACTTGTGTCTGATACTTTGGAGACTCTGGATATTTCTCTGGAAAATACAGTGCATTTTTTATGGTAGAGGGTTCTACCGTTTTATTAGATTACATTTTTTCTGACGAAATAAAGGTAGATCAACATTGTGACAGACTTCAGACAGCTGTGGGATGAAAAAAGGCTTTGAGCTGAAGTCAGTCAGTGAAATAAATTCTGAATAACAGATTGCATAACTGAAAGTTAGCAATGAAAGTGTGCGTGCAGATTACCATAAGGTTCGTTGTATGTGCAATTTGATCTTAGTTCAATGTTAGTTTTCAAGGCTCTTGCCGATAGTTTTGGTTTGGAAAGGAAGAAATAGTATTGGATGCTGTGACTTTAAAAACTCATCATTGCAAGCACAGAGGCCTTTCTGGTTTGTGTCCTTTTTCTTCTACTTTACATTTTGCATCATGTCTATGCATATGAGACTTGCTGTTACGCACAGTCAGTAGGAAGAGGGCATAGAATAAAGCTGAGTTCTTGCATTGACACTGAGCGTTGAATGGTTGCTGGATACCCACTGGAGAGTTCACACAAAGTTTCAGTAAACCCAGGACTCCAGCTAATAGTCAGAGCACTTTTCTCTCTTGTACACAATAAAAGTACAAGTGGCAGTTCAGAAAATGTGTAATTACGAATAGCAGAAAAAGAGAGATCACTTCTGAAATCCTACTGCTTTTGGTCAGCAGTTGAAGAAATGAGTTAAACTGAACAGGCACTATAATTTAAATATCTATTTTGTCCACAACCGTTTGAGCATGAGGTGGCAGGAGGGTTAATGTGTTTTAACTTCTCCCAGTTCTCCTACAAGAATACTGCCTAAGCTGTCAATTTAATGCAGAAGTAACTGAGCGTTCAACATGGTGACAATTTCCCAGCTCCTGAGTAAGTACTGGATTTTTCCTTCCTTGGTTTCATAAAACAGTTTTAAAGACAAACCACTTGGTACCTACCTGATTTCAAAACATAAAACTAATGTACTCTGTTTGTTAATGACTAGGGATATAAAAATATTTCATATTCTATCTACCATATGAAAATTAACACCACATTATACTAACTCTTGGCTTGATTTAAAAATTTGTATTGCCGGCTGTTATGTAAAGTTGGATTTCTATTCTTCTATTCTTTCACCTGGTAGAAGGTGTACTGTAAATGGTACATCTAATTAAAAAAAAAAAAAAGAAAAATGGAAAGCTTACACAAACAACAACATGAACAAGCGAATGCTTCAAAATTCAATTAAGGCTGAAAGAAAAAATGTTGCACTAGGGAATGTCTACTGCAAAATAGGGGGACATTTTCTGTGCAATAGTCATATAACTTCTTCGAAGAATACAGGACTTGTCATCACACTCATTAGATCGTGTTGAGAATGCAGCCTCCTGATGATATGGAAAAATATTATTCTTTTGATTTAAAGGGGTGGGAAAAAGGATGTGATTCATTATTTTTAAAGCAAAGACCTATATAACTGGGTGTCTCAAGGGCATCATTACGCTTATAGAACTTTTTTGCTTCTAGAGCTGATATTTCAAGGTGGCTTGTGTCTACACCAGTTGGAAATCACAGCCATCTGGGACCTGGTCCTACATTTCTTGGCACACAAAAATCCTCTTAAGTCACTGGTAGCTTTGTATGCAGAAGGAGTTCATAATAAACCTCTCTTAATTGCTCTTCAGTGGCTTTTGTGAAGTGAGAGTTCTCAGTTCAGTTCCCAGTGGATGCCTTTGGCAGGGAAGGTAACCAGCACCACCACAGCTAGTTTTGCCTGGGACAGAGAGTGAATGAACAGGTACCTACCCACTCGCTACTAGCTATGACCCTGAAGTCACAGAGTATTGCCTGTTGCAAATGAAGGTGTACAGGTTTGCCTCTCCATTGTCCCAGCAAGTAAGAAGCGAGAAATAAGAAAAGTTCATTTGTTGAGAATCTTATCTTTCACCATCAATGTGTAAGTTTAAAAAATATAGAAGACTGTGTAAAAGAAGAACATAGACTGTAATTATAAAACTTTACAAAAACATTTTTCTATTTGGTGTAAAGAAATTCTTCAGTAGCCTCAGCCGATCCAGTTCAAAGGTAGGTAGATGTGTTAGTCTCCAAACGAACCGTAAAGCACTGGTCACCACTGGACTGCTTAGCAGTCCAACACTGTCTTTTAAATGTCTTTCATAATGATTAATGCTAACATAGTACAATGCTAGGACAGTATCCGCATACTGTCTGCTTGGAGTTTTGCTGTGCACATACAGCTGTTTTTTGAAAGAAACTTTAAAACGCCAGGCAGGTAGCTGGTTTTGCCTGCCTTGACAGACTGCAGTGCGTCTTTTTATCCTTTCCTAATGCTGTTTGCAAATACAGCTTTGTGTCACACCGTTGATCCACCATCTGTCTGTGGCACTGTTTATATCATATACAAGGCTGCTGTGGATGCAGGTTCTTGGGCTTGACCAAGGTATTTCCTTGCCTTCAATCTGAGTACGATGAGTCGCTCCATTTTGGGGAGTGCAATCCGTGGAAAGGGCTACAAGCCAGTATGCCTTTCTGTAATGCAAGTACTGCTTCTGGCTGTTCCTCCTCTGGCTTTCCAACCTGTTTGCTTTATTCCTGGACCATCACTGAATCTCTCATTTGCTTTTCTCCTCAGTTCCTGGCTCTTAAATGTGAGTCTTGTGAGTAGATAGAGAATGCCTGGGTAAGTGTTTCTCATACGGATATGTATATTCACACAATAACAACAGTACTACCCTAAATCTCATTAGAAAATATTCATGGAAATTTCAAAACTATTGAAAAGTATTTTAATATGCCGTTCTGAGAACTAGGAGGTAGGGGACATTCCTCATTACTCTACCAGTTCTAGAAGAAGAATTCTAGAAATGCTTATGTAAAAACTGATTCATTAAAAACTGCGACGCAGCTTGTCTCATATGAATGCTGTCACTGTGTTACCTTTGGAAGAAGGAGCTTGAATCTGTTTTATTCAGTGTTTACATGGGTAGAGAGTAAGATACTGTGAGAGGAGACAAATTAAATTTGAGTTTGATCACTTCATATTGAAAGCTGAAGAAAATGAAAGGAGAAGGGGAAAAATTAGCTTGTCTGTTAATTTACTGCTTTGTTGGTTTGAGCAGTAGCTAATATACCTGTCCAATGACTTAAGTACAAACTGTATCGGGCCTTTTCTGATACTAAGCAAACACATATCAACAGTTCGTGCTTTTTCAAATACAGATTTTCTCTAGAAGAAAGCATCAATTATACACTATAGCTGTGCATATGACTTCTCACAAGATGCAAATCCTAGGCTTTCTGTCAAATGTCAACAAAGTTAAATTCTTGCTCTGTATAGAAATTGATGGACTTGTCTCTCAGAAGTGACTACGAAGGCAGAGAGTATAGTGTATACAATATGATGATGGAAGGAAAGAGGGAGAGGATTAATTCTTTTGCTTAAATAACATCATCAACATCTGGCAGAAATTGGGAAATGACATCTGTCATAGAACACAAGAGCAGAATCATTTGTGAGTAAGCGATATAACAGGAGCCGTATCTTGCAGCTATGGCAGTCTGCTAGCAAGGGAACCTGCTTCAGTACTCCTTCAGGGCCACGTATACTGTGCATGGTACAGCAGAGATCACCAAGTGGAAAATGGCGATAGCATGCTAAAATACATTTGCAGAAGGCACGAGACTGAGCACTAGAAATCTACAAAGATGGATTTTTCAGAAGAATGTGTCCCTGTCCAGCACAGTAATTCATCTTCATCTAATAAGATATAGAGCACAGTCAGGTGTGCATAAATCTTTCCTTGTTTGTTCTGTTTGTACTGTACGTGGATGGGAGTAGAGTACTTTGGACACTGTTTATGTCAAAGAGAAGAAATATTGCAGTGTTAAGATAAAGAAAGAAGGAGAATGCTCCTGTGCTACAGGCAAAACATGCACCTCCGCCAATCTGCAGTCAGGAGCAAGCTTCAAATGGCAAATATTGTCTGGAAGAGCAAAAATACTATTTCTGGCCAAATCATTTAAAAACAATGCCCTATACTAATTGAGGGCCTGGTAGGGGATAGTGCCCCTCAGTGAATAACACCTGACACAAAAACATACTGAGATGGAAGCTCCTCAGTAGGAATCAGAGCTCTTTAGTTTTTCCGCTGGCTCTGGTGCTCACTTACCGTGAACTTGGGCCTTTTATTTAAACTCAGTATGTCCCAGCTTTCCCACGTGCCTTATGGCATTTAATAGATAGGTCCATCTTAAAAGCAGTTACGTATTTTGCCCCTGTACTCCAGCTGGGTACTAGATCAGGGGAAAAAGTTCATAGGGTAAATGTTATCATATTACTCATCTGAGGCATGCGGGAGACCAATAGGCTGAATAGTTAGATTCAGGAAACCTTCAAGCTTTTTCAGCATCTGTGACCACAGCAAGCCACTGTGTTTTTAAGACTGGAGCTCATTTGACTTTGAATCACAAGGGGATTAAGCCCACCCATTGAACAGAGTGATAAGCAGAGATGATCAGTAATCAGCCTCCAATATCACAGTGAAGGCAATTCCCTTAACTTCTGCCTAAGATTATTGTATCACAACCCTAGAGATGCACAATTACAAACACTTCCAGTGGTTCTACTGTATCTGTTTCTTACATTGTAAAATTACGACTTAAGTCCTGTAGCCTCTGTAGGCTACATTTCAGTTGGAGGATGTTAAATTGATACTATTAAAATTATAAAACTTCCGTATCTGACTTATATGGAGAGTAAATGAAAGGGAGGAGAGAGGGAGAGAAGGTCAGTCACCACGGTGAGATTTATCTCGGTGCAGTATCACTGACAGCCTCTGAAGCCAAGGATTGCTAGGCAGATGGCTTAGATATTTTAACAGGGACTAACATGCTAAATTTACATTTGTGTAAATTGTCTTATAAATGTTGACAATGCTTCTCTGCATTTTTTAGAGCATTGCTACTATAGGGTAAATTTTGTCCTTTTTTCATCTAATAATAGCCTTGCTGAGATCAATATTATTGTAGTTCTGTATAATGTGTGTGGTTTTGTTTTAAACATGTACATCTTATTTATGTCTGGCTTTTCTGGGGAAAGAAAAAGAGGAAAAAAAAGGAAGAAGAGAGAGGAGAAGTGGGGAATGGAAGGGGAAGGGGAAAAGAATGAGAAATGCGAGAAGAAAGGCAGGAAAAGGAAAAAAATGGGGGAAAAGGGAATTCTCCCCCTACTTTCGAAGATTGTTACCTATTTGCAGCCCCGTTGAACAGGAAACTCTTAGCTGCAAACCACGGGGACAGTGTGCTGGTAGAAGAGGCATAAAAGGGAGAAGGAACAATTCCTCAAAGAGGCAGAGAGATTCTGAGAGATGAGGATGTAGCTGCTTTGCTGATGTCCCCTTCACTAGTAGGAGCACACGGTGGCTACCTCACATGCGGTTCATAGCTGAGCTCTGCCCCACTCACACCAGTTGCAAATGGCTCTGCCTAGCACACAGAGAAATGCACGTGCTCCTTGTGATCACACTGCAGCAGCACAGGCCTATCTTTGGCAATCTAGCCCTCCTGAAGTGCCTCTTGAAGAGAAGAGGCTCTGAGAATTAATCAGGGCTTTCACTGTGGTGGGAGAATAATACTTTAGGAAATACAAGGTTTGTAAGTAGTTTGCTATTTTTGTTTGATTTTGTTCTTTGTTCAATAGTGATTCATTTGTTTTCTGGAAGGGACAGACTATCTCCTGTGTAGTCACAGCCCTTTCCACCCCGCTGTGCTGATGGGTCATGCAGAGCAACCCAGCCCCACAGCAGCACATCATCAAAGCCCAGCCTGCACTCAAGCACAGGCAGGGGATGCAGCATGCTACCGTGAACGTGCTTCAGCCCGCTAGAGCCATGGGAAGAGACATTCGCCCCCTGACTCAACCCGTAATTAATTCCCTTACTAGAGCGCGAGAAATATTTGTATCGTCATTGCAGTATTGCAAATTATGTTGATTCCTTGCCCAGGAGCGTAAGACTGAGACGATGCAAGAGAGGAGGGAAGCAGGGGGATGCCATAACTGAGTCCAGCCCTCTGGATCTGAAGTCACACAGAGATTACTAGGCCTCACTACTACAGAGGCTACTCCTATGTGTACAGTCAAGTGTGTACTTGATTCTTTTGCAGGATCAAGACTTTAAATACGATCCAGATGATTACAAATCATGTTGGAAGTCACAACGTAGTATTACAGAATCGCAGTAGTGTTGTCATGCAACAGAGATACCAGTTGTGCTCCCCCTGCTGAATTGAAGGATGATAGAAGCATCACTTACTGTTAATATATCTGTATAATCTCAAATGCGCATGAGGCTTCACAGGCAAATAATGGGCAGAGCGCCGTATCCAGATTTTGTGTAAGTCAGCTTAGTTCTCTAGCTCCTTCTGTGCCCTCTCCTGTGCCCTAAGAGAAGGCACGATGTGCAAGGTGTGTGACACATATTGGGTAAATAAAATGAAAAGGTAAGTCTGACATTTGAGGCTATGCTGAAGCATCATTTTCTAGGCACAGCTCCTAGTAAGTTTCACAGGGAATTACATACAAAATTCATGGCATTATAAAGCATTATAATTCCCTGCTATTATATGACCACCAGCTGCTAGCTTATACCTACTACAATTTCTTCTCTAGAACAACACAAGCTGAAAGGTAGAATTAAACTCCTTGTGATGGGAGCCGCCTTTTTCATATATTTGCACAATATCTAGCGCCGTGGGGCAC
The DNA here is from genome assembly GCF_000699145.1 of Aptenodytes forsteri. Taxonomy (NCBI): domain Eukaryota; kingdom Metazoa; phylum Chordata; class Aves; order Sphenisciformes; family Spheniscidae; genus Aptenodytes; species Aptenodytes forsteri. The sequence continues at coordinate 14,044,854 of NW_008796218.1, read as the reverse complement.
TAATAACAGTAAGAAATTTCAGCTTTTAATTTTAATCTTCAGTCTTTCTGGGTTAGCATTTACCTTTAAGGTGACTTAACTTTTTGCATGTAATTACGGTCTCTGGATCTTTGAAAAGAACTGGTTCTCTTGAGTTTTCTGAGTGGAATAAAATACTCTTATTAGCCTGTAACCTTTTTTAAATCCCTCTCCCATATGGTATTCATGTGGCATCACATATTATCACATCACATAGGATAATACCCTGGATAATATGTGCTATCATGAATATCCTTACTTGATGAACAGGGTAATTAAGATCTCTGTGCATGGTGCGTGATTACATATGGGCAACCTATTGGCATAATTCGTTATGATTAAATCAAAATAATATATGACAAAAATAAGAGTTCTACCAGCATGTCTGATATTTTAATCCATTTCATATTTGGGGAGAACTGAGATATTAATACACAGAAAAATAAGGTACTCAAATTAATTCTAACAGGGAAAAAAAACCAATTTTTCCCTCTTTTTTTTCTTTACTTGTTGACTTCTGGGACAGATGACAACCTGATACATTTCCCTGGAGGCTAACATCTTGTGTTCCAAAATACAAGCTTTCATTAACAAATTATGACTTGGAAGGTGATGTTCATATTCGTGTGAACAGAATGCAGGTGCTTTTCTTTGCTAGTGCCTACAGACAGCCTGAAACAATCAATGTGACAAACAAAACCCCGCAGCTGTATTGGCTGATAGCAACTTTAAACGTCAACGATGAGGATTTATTGTCAGCGTTCTCGTTGTTGTTGATCCCTGCGCAATAAAAAATATAGGGTCACTGATCGATAAGATCCTCTTAAGTCATCAAGTCAATCTAGCACTCTGATGAATAACGTCCTGTAGTCGCTCAAGCTCCATCTTAAAGTTAGCTACGCTTTTTGCCTCGCTGTTCACAGAATGAGTCTGCTTCGCTCCGATGATTTCAAAGCGTCTTCTAATTTCCAGCCTATGTGCACAGTTTTTACCCAATCATTTTTATGCTAAAAATTTCTTTTGTCTTAAATACTTGTTAGCTACCATTGCGTATTTATCTCTCCCCCTCACGTGCGGCAGCTACATCACCTCTCAGCCTTCACCTTGCCTTTTGTACAACAGGCTGCATATTCCCCTGATCACAGTAACAGCTCTTCTCTCCACCTCTCCCACTTTGAATCACTTTCCCTGAACTTTAAACAGCATTCCAGGTGAGGACTTAGCACAGCCTTATGCAATAGCATCAACACTTTCAATATTTCCACCTCTTCTTTTCCTCTGCCAGCACTGCTTGCGGTATTTTCTAGACACATAGCTTTAGCAGCTGACAGACATTTTCTAACTTTGACTAGTACCCACGTCCTTTCTCACCTCAGTGATTTCCAACTGATGAGCTCCCAGTTTATAGCAGACATTCATGTCATTGATCCTGCAGTGCGTTACCCTGCATTCTGAATAACTTCCCATTCCTGTGCGAACTCCTCTGTTTATTGCTCTTTGTTTGCTGCCTCCAAGGGCGCAGGGAAGCTGGGCTGTGCTTTAGGTGTTGCATGTTCAAGGAGCAGAGAAGGCAGGAGGAATTTATTTGTATAGAAAAAAGGGAAGGGCATGAGGAAGTTGAAGGCAGATGCTTCTTTTCTTTAAAAAAAATTAGCTAAATTACCCTTGTTCTCCAGAGTTAGTTTTGCTGAGGGAAAGGAAAGATGAAATTATGATGATTTTTCCAGCTGACTGTAAATGATGTTCTGCTTTGGGAAGAGTTTGGATTATTGCTGGACTGAAGAGCTGGGTATAGCAATTTAATTTTTTTCCCCTTTGCAAATTACAAGATTTTTTTAGAACTTTTCCTTTGTTATTGTGGGAAAAGT
>NW_008796218.1:14036755-14042345 GCF_000699145.1 Aptenodytes forsteri | reverse complement strand
GGAAACAGTGAGTTGGTTTTAGGATAATGATGCAAGTTCTTCTTAGCCCAGAGTATGCCCTATTTTATTAAGTACCCTAAAATTGATTTTTAACAGACATTTTAATTACATATTACTTTCTTAAAGAGGGCAAACACGCTTTAGAGTGTTGATTGTGCTTATAGCAGCTTGGTTTCTTTGTAATTCTCTTCCGTCCCCATTATCACTTTCCTGTAACCAATTTCAATATTACTAAGGAGCTTTCACTCAAATTGACATACATTCAAAACAGCTAACTAAAATTAATACATTCTGAATCTATGCTGCTATTTTTTTGAATAGTTATTAACTTGAAACCTACAAACCTGATATAATGGGAAGGAAAAGTCTTTCCTCTCTTTTCATAAGCAAATTTCCTGGTGAATTGTGACAGGAAATACTCAGTCCTCCTCATTAACGAATCTGTCTTACACTTCACATGGCATGTGACTTGAGCAGTAAATGATGGTTTTGCAGCTTAGAACAGAAATACCTAATGATTTTTTGAGCTTCTTGAATTCCAAAGCTGGCCATTTTGATCATTGTACAAAGATGACAATTGTCTCGATACCCTGATTAAAATGGAACAAAACATATTTGTAACAATAGTTTATTCTAAGCCTAGAGATAAAAATGCCTTTCTGCTGCCAAGTAGTCATCACCCACGGCATGTAATTAGCAACTTGCCTTCCACTGGTTTGAAAGATACTACTACAATGTTTGCAGATAGTAGGATTTTTTAGGACAAGGTATCGAAAATGAAATAGAAACTACTGAAAGGAAACAATAAATGTATTTTCCATCTGAAAGCTAGCGACTTCCTAGAGAAAATGCATAGGCGTGGCTGGCTTCCCATATTGTTTGCTACAGAATAATCTTTAAACACTTCACAAATGAAGGCTATTGTACTAGCATGGAAAAAATGTAGTACAGTTATAAACTTGAACAGTGTTGGGGTTTTTTTTTCTTCTCTGACATAGCCTTTTAGTTGATTACTTTTTTGACCACGTGTTTCTTAAATCTTAGGCCACATTTTTCTCTTCATTACATAGATGAAACTTGTAAAGAAAACCTTTTCCAGTTTAACTAAGGGGAGAAATTAGGTCTTTGCATTTTACCATGGAACAGCATTCACTGGCTTCAGACCATGTCTGTTCTAGTACAGTGTGATATGGTCTCATAGTCTGAACTCAGCCCTGAGTCAAGAACCTCTGACTTCTAATCAAAACCTTCACTGAGCCACTGCCCTGATCTTTGGCAATTTCATGGAGTAATAGTCTGTCAAGTATGTGGAGAGCAACGCTAATATCAATACCCATGACAAAAATACCCTTTAAGGACTCATTAATTAATATTTGCATAGTATTTAAAAGATAAATATCTTAAGCATTGTTAATATTGTGTATTTATTAGATTTGGTTTAAAATCTAGTTTCTGATTAATCCAAAGAGCATTGTGAATCTACAGTAACTTTGCCTTTGGCTAGTAGTACTTGTAATAGCTTCAAAAAAGTAACAGTGAAATGACTAATAGTGGGCAATTGCCTAGATGCTCCTTGTTTTCAAACACCTAGGTCACTGTAGTGGCTCCGTGCAAGAAAATATCAACAAAAATAATACAAATAATAATTAGTGTTTGGTTAAAAGCTGTATCTGATCTTTGAAATGGCAGGACTAGATAAAGTATTTCTTTATTAATTGAAAACTGTTGTTGTTACATGTAACTCTCCAACCAACAACTTTTCCCTGGCTTATAGAATGATGCCCAAGGTAATTAATCTGTCCATCTTATAGATACAAATTGTGGTGGGAGCTGTAGTAATAACCACCGTAACTAAAATGCCTAAATTTTACACAGATTTCAGCAGGAGTTGGAAGGACCAAGAGTTCGTTTGCAGACTTAGAACCATGCAATGGTTAGAACTATTTCTTGCAGTAACAGCCTGAAAGAGAGACGACCACAATAGAAGACAGGATTCGGTTCATTTGAGAAAGATAGAAAGATTGCTGATTATGCAAAAGGAGGAAGCACTGTGTGGAGACCTGAATTTGAAGAAAAACGTGAATGAGAAAGAGAGCATTCATGTGTAGAGGCCAGCTGTAAGAAAGGCAAAAAGCTGAGGCTATCACCAGGGAAGGTAGGCTACCTCTTTTTTAAGCCTATCTTTGTTGCAAGAAAACATGTTTAAACATGCTGCAGATAGGAGATGAACAAAAAGCCAAGCTGAACTGATATGGAACTGTTGCTGGAAGTTCTTAAACACATTTTTTCATCTTTTTTCACTGTAGTATTCTGAAAGAAAGAGTGTAATCGGAATTACCAGCTTGTGTGTAAGTGTGCACACATAGCTATGTGTATATATAAGGGCATAAGTAGTCAGCAGTGCTGTCAGAACACAATTTATATAGATAGGAATTCATTAAGGTACAATTTTCAAAGTAATTAGCTTAAAAATAACCAATTTATCAGAAACCGGACAGATATTCAAAGTAAGGATTCAACGCCGGATACTGAATGGCATTTCAGTGCCTAAGTTACATGTTTTGGTAGCACACTAAAGGCTTGTGTGTACAAAGCATTTTATTTTTCCCAAGTTTAGTTAATTCACGCTGAAGTGACCTGTGTTCATATAAACTGAAGGCAACCATTAATGGGAAATCAGGGAATTCAAATTTGAACACACGTGGTATGCCTGTAGAGGGACCTTGACAGGCTGGAGAAATGGGCCAACAGGAACCTCATGCAGTTCAGCAAGGGGAAGTGCAGAGCCCTGCACCTGCGGAGGAACAACCCCAGGTGCCAGGACACGCTGGGGGCCGACCGGCTGGAAAGCAGCTGTGCAGTAAAGGACCTGGGGGTCCTGGTGGGCGCCAAGTTGAACCCAAGTCAACAATGTGCCCTTGCAGGGAGGGCTAATGGCATCCTGGGCTGCCTTAGGAGGAGCGTTGCCAGCAGGTCAAGGGAGGTGATCCTTGCCCTCTGCTCAGCACTGGTGAGGCCACACCTGGAGTGCGGGGTCCAGTTCTGGGCTCCCCAGTACAAGAGAGATGTGGAGCTGTGGAGGAAGAGTCCAGTGAAGGGCCACTAAGATGATTAAGGGACTGGAGCAGCTCTCCTATGAGGAAGGGCTGAGAGAGCTGGGACTGTTCAGCCTAGAGAAGAAAAGGCTCGGGAAGGATTGCTCCATGTGTACAAATACCTGCAGGGAGGGTGCAGAGGGGATGGAGCCAGGCTCTTGTCAGTGGTGCCCAGTGCCAGGACCAGAGGCAACGGGCACAAACTGAAACACGGGAGGTTCCCTGTGAACAGCAGGAAACACTTTTTCACCGTGAGGGTGACCGAGCACTGGCAGAGGTTGGCCAGAGAGGTTGTGGAGTCTCCATCCTTGGAGATATTCAAAAGCCATCTGGACGTGGTCCTGGGCAGCCTGCTGTAGGTGGCCCTGCCTGAGCAGGGGGGCTGGACCAGATGACCTCCAGAGGTGCCTTCCAACCTCAGCCATTCTGTGATCTGTAGCGTTGGTCTACATCCTAGAGTCTTGACTCCTTCACCTGGAATATAGTTGGTTTGGGGCAACAGTCTGAAATGAGGTTAAGTAGTCTCCTTGGCAAACGTTCCCAGGCATGGAACAGAGGATGGTTTGCTTCAATGTCTATTCTTTACTGAATATATGGACACAAGTCAGTACATACGTCTGGGAACTAGGGTTCAGTCCCTGCCTTGCATAACAACAGCAGCAGCACAGGTGTTGCCTTAGTTCATGGTACAGACTAGCAGTTGTCTGAATGTGCCTCTGTTTTGCATACAGTGCGGTAGCCCACCAGTTTCCCTCCCCCCTAATTTTTTGTCTGGATTAACTACTCATTTACCTATTCAGTTCTGGGATGGTGCACATTAGATGTGACCTCAGATGTTGTAAACAGCCACAATTATGCATTTGTGGTAGCACTCTGAGAATGGAACACCACATTACTACAGTTTGGTTTGTGAGGTACTGGGGGCCAGGCAGAAATCTTGGCCAGAAGCACACTCAGCAGTGTCTTAAGATGTATTGCTAAAAGAATGGCTAAGACGTCATGCCCAGTTCACGCTGCAATGACAGCTCAAGAGCAAAAAACTGAAAAGTATCACCAAAAAAGATCAAATCTGTTAATATTCCTGCCAGAACCGCTCGGTACTACAGCTGCTGAGTTGCAGTGCTGAAGCCCTCAGCTGTGAGATGTCTAGCACATCTCTGTGAGCATCCAAGTGCTTACGAGGACAAGCAGTATGTAACACTCTTCTGTCCATGTTGGCCAGTGATAACTTAAAAACAGTGCCAGCTCTTCAGAAAGAATGGTAGGAGGGGAACCATGCACATTTGTGAGTTTGAACTCGCATCCAAGAGTTTCAGTCACTTTTGGCTGGCTTCCACCCCATACCTCATAGCATGTTGTAGGAAAAATCCTTCCTAATGGAGAGGTCCCAAAACAAGACTGTATCAGGATATCCACGCAGCTGAGAAGTTTGATACGGAAGAAAACCCCTTTGTGTAGAATATTGAGAGGGCAGCAGGATTTCAGATGGACTCTCTATTCCGTGGATTAATAACCTCACGCAGAGTAAGCCCTCATGTCAACAAGTCCTCTGTCCTACTGGAAGTCTAGCTCGTGGGGCCTGGGACCTTGCACTGCTTTTTAGTTTAGAAGACATTAAAATTTAGGGTGTTCCTTCAGAGTGTGTCATGAGAATAAAAGGGAGAAAAAAGAGGAGAAAGCAGTAAACAACAATATTCATGAATCAAGGGCTGTAAATTCTGCTGATGTTTGGAAAAGGAACATTCAGATGACTTTAGCTTTTTTGCTTTAAGTTTCTGTCTTGAGTGAGTCACAAAAAGAAAGGTTTGGACAGACAACCGCCAGTGATGGAGTTAATCTGGTATATTGAATTATCAGCCATTAGGTGAGCTAACAATCACCATGCAATTGTGAAGCAAATTAGCTAGATCAAGAGGGCACGTGTAAAATTTATTAATTTTATTTCCCATTTGTGAAGGCTAGAAGTCAGCTAATGCAGTTCAGTCAGGGAGTCGTAACTCCCTAACCCGCAGTAATGGAATAGCCCCATCTCCAGAGTGAAGGATGCAGAGTGTCAGTGGGGGGCCTAACTCTGCTTAAGATGGGGTTAGAAAATTCAATAAAGAAAAGCAGTGAGGCTGCAAACACATTACTCGGCATTCCTTCAAGATTGTAACCCCAAATTGTCTTAAGAAAATATAACTGACCTTATGGAATTTCCACCACAGTGCGCTACACTTAAAACGATTCAGAAATCGGTCAGATCCTAAACCTGCACGAACAGCGGTAGGTTTGACAAGAGGATTTGAGTTAAACTTCCCCTCAGCACTGTTGTAGAAGGGGCTTGCTCTTTTTTTTTCTTTTTTTTGAGAAGAAAAAAAAAAATCATACTTTCTTTAAAACGGGGTAGAAAAAAACACAACGGAGGGAGTTTGCGATTTGCTGGAGGTCGCAGGGAGTTGCCTTGGGCAGGAGCCCCGGCCCTCGGCCCCCCGTGAAGGAGGCACGGCAGGTGC
>NW_008796218.1:13978090-14035865 GCF_000699145.1 Aptenodytes forsteri | reverse complement strand
CCAGCGCGCGGGGCGTCCCGAGCGCCCCGCTGCGTGAGAGAGCGTTTTCGGGTTGGTTTGCTGGTGTTTCTTGGGGTTTTGTTTTGTTTTTCTTCTTTACTAGCGCACTCGGCATCTGCCTGCCTGGTGTGGTACCCACACCAACCCTTCAGCTGGTCGGGTTTTTTTTCCCTTTCTCCTCTCCTCCCGGACTTCTTCTGTGCGACACTGTTGCCCTCTAGTGTTTGCGGACATTGGTCGATTGCTGTGTTGGGGAACAAAATCAGTCCTCGTAGTGCTGTAATTATTGATAACTTCAGGTGTTCATAGCTACTTGGATTCCCGAAATCCCATGCAGAAATCGGTGTGTATTACTGCTCGTTTCAACCGTCACATGCAACCTTTGGGAAATGGCAGAAAACTTTTATATTATTTAATTCACTACTTGATGCGCTAGATAATTGCTTCAGGCTTCGGTGTGGTGGGGTTTTTTTCTCTTTGATAAAATGGCAAGTGGAAGAAATAGGGTTTCTCTCACTGTCAGCATCACCACTCAGGTCTCTCGGAGGGAATGGTGATGAACTCTGCCGTATTAACTCTTTACAGTTGGCTCGTGTTTGGCAATTGTGGGAGAAAAGAGAGGGAGAAGTAACGGTACGGGCAGGGACAAGAGAATGTGCCGTACATTTATCTTAAAGACCTTGGGCCAATCATTTAGTCTTTAGATAGCGATGTTTCTGTAAGTGCTGAAAAATAATAGGATTTTTCTCAGAAAAATTGTGTGAGATGTAACGTGTTTTAAGATCTTTCGATAGAAAGTATTGTATGAAGGTAAAGTAGTAATTTGAAGACCAAACCCAACTTCTGTACTCTGTTAAAGTCTTCCAAGCCTTCTTTTAAAGTATTTTAAAATACCATGTATTTAATCTTTATAAATGTCTTCTAATGACAAATTCTGATGCATTAATTCCTATCCTGTAAGGTTCTGTAGTAATGCGTGAAGCAATACAGCATGGAGCTAAGGATAACATAGGTACAATAGAAACTGAAAAGTGCTGGCCCCGAGGACTTGAAAAAGCATATCTATCTACCAGAATTTTTGTTCTGCCTAAGCCATTCCCTTTTTTTTAAAGGTACATGAGAGAATGTAAGCCCTTCAATATTCATACATTACAGGGTTTGTTATGTGATACTAAAGGGTCTCGATGACTTCCCTTGACAGTTCATGTCTCATATCATCATCTTTTCAAGTTGAAAATGTCTTCTTAATATACAGTCGTAAGATCTCATTCTCAGCCTGGATTTGCTGCCTGAGTTATTGCTGCTTGAATACTTCAGTCAGTAGAATAATGTTGTAAGGAGGGGTACTCACTATTTGGAGACCAGTTTCATATTTTCATAATTGATTTAAAAAGCTGAGCGCTACTATCCATCCCAGGTTTGGTTGTTTTCAAATGCACTTTGCTGCTTCCTACTGTGTCATTCGTATATCCAAAGATTTCCATTTTAGTAACACTGATGTAATGACTTCAGAATACTTCCTTTAAGGTCATATTTCATAGTGGCTGGCCAAAGCAGGCTTTTATGTTCAAAGCAATTAAATAGCATTCTAATCAGTGTAGATTTAAATGCCCATATTAATATGCTGAACAATATGTCTTTTTTTTGTCCATTCTTCATTTAAAACTCATCCTTCATTTAATGTATCAGGAGTATGTCGCTAGCACTGTGGTAGCGTCCAGTTTGGTAAAGAACAGAACCAGTATATAATCATGGGGATTATTAGAAGAGAAGAAAGAAATTTAAAAATACGTCCAGGTATACGTAACCAGACAAATGTAATATAGCTGAATAATGACTAACTAGATGACTAATCAATCCTGAACTTGCTCCATTTTTTGGCAGTTCTTGATGAAAAGGATTTTTGTTACCCTTTAACAATATTGTTTTATGTCTGTATGTAGGTATGACCCAACTTTATTGTTTCTAATCAAGGGTCACAGTAAACAGTTGCCCTTGCTCAGGCTTGAGGTAAGACTAAACCAGATTTTTTTTAATTGGGCTTTGAAAAATGTGATTTGAGAGCAATTTCTCATTTGCTTGTGGGTATTTCAGCTCAGCCCATTGTTTTAATCTTGCTAGTTTTGAACACAACTGAATACAAGAAAAATGTTTCTTGTAGTTTTAAGAATCTTATTGATAATTCATGATACAACTTTAATAGATTTTTTTTTTAAATAGTATGCAGTTTTATGTGTCTATCTTTATGTGGGTACCTGGTTTCCTATTTGAGCATCTATTCATTACCATATGATGATGTGAACCTGAAACTGATATCATTTGAGGGTGTTGGTTTTTTTTTTAGTTCCAGAAAATATAAATACCCATTATGAAATTGAATGGTCAGAACAACATTTCTTTTCAACTAGTGAGTCCAGAAAATAGTATGTTTTCGCTGTGTGGAAAAGCCAGTCATACAAAGCCCATGGAAAGAAGGTGTGTGCACCATGAAGGTCTCAGTGCAAAAAATAAACCAACGAGGGCACAGTGTTTGCGGGGTTGCCATGACACTCGCAGAGCAGAGACTGTCAGCGGCCACCCATGAGTCTGAGCCCAGGGACTGGGTTCCAGGCTGACTGCAAAGACTTCTGGGGAGGCTGCTTTGGTATTTATTATATAAATTTTACTGCCAGAAAACACAAAAATCAAGACTTATGATTTCATGTTCTTTATGTTCACTTACTGCATCTCTTTAATAGGCTAAGTCCCCAGCCAGTGTTTTCTCATGTAAGTATTTCCATTAGGGTTATTGTGCTGAAATGGTTTATAGAAGCCAAGAATTTGGTCACTTATGCTTAGCAATGAGACAACAAACTAAACAAAGCTGCAGATGGGATGAACTTGCCAGACTCCTGATGGTGCAATTCAGCTCTTTTGAGTTCATCATGGTATTTGTTCTCTTCATCAATACTACCTTGTTAGTGAATTAAAACAAAACAAAACAAATTAAAAAAACCCAAATGAACGCACAGTTGAAGATCTCTATTCTAATGCATCTGTTTCATGCTAGCTGTCGGAAGATACCTGTAATTGTGACTACCCAGCAGTACTGCTTAGAATTATAAGTCTTCCAATTAAAAGGTGATACTTCTTTCCCGTACCCACAAGATTTTCATGTGAACTAGTCTTGGGCTGCAGAAATCACTTCTACGGTAGGTGAGAATGATATTGAGCCTTGCTGTATTCAGAATAAAATGCAAAACTTATTTCTATGACTCAGCTTTCTCTTAGCAGTATCTTCTCCTCCATAGGGAGTCCACAAGTTAAAAACAAAATTCTAAATATTCAAAGATGCTGATTTTCACATTAAGGAGGCATTTTGATACCTCGTACTTGGAACGACACAGGTAAAAGGTTCTGGTCTGAATTTTCAGATGGTGGCATGAAAATGCAAAATTCTATAGGAGATCAAATGCAGATTCTTCTAAAATAATAAGGTTCTAGATAAAGAACAATGAGGCAGCTTTTATTGCTTCAGATGGTGGAAGAATACCATACAAATTATTTTATAGGTAGAACTTATTTCAAAATCACCTTTGTGGAACGTTGGGTTCGTATAATGTCTGACACCCGTTTTCAAGTGCTCTGAGACGTAGGTGGGACCATATCCTCCTTTCATTGAACTCCACATGACTCCATTGAAATTACTGAGCTAAGGCTGCTTATGTTTTCTATGGGTCTTTTTCATGTTTTTTTATTGAAACAATACTAACAACCTTGAATTCTTGTGAAGAGTTTCTAGACTCTGATTATTTTTTTCTTTAAGGCCTTTTCTTATACCTGGATATTTTTTTTTAGTTGCAGTTCATCTATCATGGCTTCTTTTGTAAAATATTATATTCTTTTGTCATGAAAGTAAGACTCCATAAGTACTGTCCTGTTCTGAAATGCTGCTTCTAACGGCTTACCCACTGTTGATAAGTTCTGAATTATGTCCTTTTTCTGGTTTTACTGTTGGACAAGGACCATTTTCCCTGAAGCCATGTCTGAAGTTGTGATAAAGGTCACTTTAGTGGTCTTGATAGGTCCCACAGTGTGTTGTGGGTGATGCACCCAGAAGATCTCTATACCACTGTCAAGTTCAGTGCGTGATGACTTATTTTAGCGTGGTGCTGTAAGATACCAGTGGAATATCTAGCAAGTACTGTTGCTTAGAGTAAAATGCTGCTGTTCCTCTAGAAAAGCAACTGGACCTTGCCAAGGCTTTGAAACTATTTTGATATTATTAAATGCATGTTCTCTTTGGTTTTTTTATTTTTTTTCTTTCTGTGTTCTTTTGAACTCTTGCCATGCAAAACAGTCCTTAAACAAGTGAAAATTATACAAGCATCAAGCTGATTCAAGAGAGCATGCATTTAAAACTTGTGCCTTATTCTGTTCCATTCCCCTTCCTTCCTGTCTTCAGTGGTGAGGACGCCAAGTCTGGCTGTGTCCTGCTGGGTCTCGGAGAATTCCTCACTCCTTAGAGTCAAACCTCACATCTGTCTTGGCATTTCCATCCACTCCTCCTTACAGCTGCACTCTGTAGCCCCAGGAGGTACCTGCAATTAGGAGCTAAGGATAAAATGACAGAGGTTTTTTTGAAGAAAATACAGGTTTCTGGACTGGCTCCAGATTTTCTGCTCCATGGAATGGCATTAGGAACCGTGTCCTTGCTGCAAATGTTTCAAGTGCTCCTGCTGCTTACTTTAGCAGCCCTTGCGTTGCAACCCTTCTGTAATATCTCATTCAGACAACTCTGTCTAATCAGCCCTTTCTCACCATGAGCTTAGATCACTGTAAATTTTTCCTGCTCCAGGCAGGATTCTCAGGTTCGGGTGACTGTCAGAAGCATCGGCTGGTAAAGAAAGAAACTTCTAAATCATGCTGCTGGGAACTTCCTCTCAACAGGACTTCGGTGGTTTCTGTCATAAGAATAGGGGTATTTTAGGGCCGTGCTAGAGGAGTTTAGGGCTAAAAGAAGCAGACAAGCATTGTACTTGTTGGTTGTGTGGTGGTTGACTTTGAATGACACAAAGAAGTGATTCATTGTACTTTTATCAGCAAGAGTTCCGTTTTGCAGGCTTGCATCTCTCTTCTGTGTAAACCAGGTCTGAGCTCTATGTGGGGTAAGCCAGCCAGGTCTGTGGTTATTGAAGACAAGTAGGCGTATGTACAGCTTTTCTACAGAATGCAGTAGGTATTAATTTTAGCCACTAAAATTATGAGTTTCTTGGCATTCAGGCAGCTGAATTGGAAATGCAAAATGAAGGGAATCCGTTGTGTGTATAATGAAAAAATCATCTGTCTGGAAACATCTCTTTAGTTTTACTCATTCAGGATGGAGCTCCTTCTTTGTCACCTGACTTCTTACCATATTAAAGATCTCTTTTCTGCTATCTAAACTGATATTCTTGAAGCTAGTGTGACAAGGATCGGACATCTCGATACTTAAAAATGTGTTTTGAGTTCTTCTAAAGGTACTTTCAAATTGTCGTTCGGTCTTTAAGTGTTCTTTAACTTCTTTTCAGATACACACCTCTAGAAACTGAGACACTGGGATTATGTTATTTTTGTCTAACACTGATTAATGAGCCTATATGCCTGGGTGAAAGGCAAGTCTCCTGTCTAAAAGCTATGTGCAAGTCTGTGCAGCTGCAGGTAAGGTTCAAGACTGGGTGTAAGTCCACCCAGAACAGAAAGGGTTAATAGACTGGTATCTGTGAGTAGAAGGTGAAGAGAGTAGAATATATCCAGAAAGCGGGCTTATCTGGTGAGATGCAGGTTTAAAGAGAATCTTAATTATGAATTAGATGGCTTACATGCGCTTGCTCTTGGTGCTTAATTTTGCTGTTTTGATAAATAGGATGCTATGTAGTTTCTGTCTTTCCCCTTATCTCATTTTCCTACTCATTTATTTTACTTTGTGCTCATCATGGCACTGGGAGGATCAATCTTTGGGATTTAATTGAGGTTGTTCAAGTTACATAGGTGCTGTTAAGTACATCATATTTTTTAACTTTTTTGAAAACCTGGAGTGAAAGGCCGCATTCTTTACAATGTAGGATGAGGAGCTCTTGTCAAGTGGTTAAGTGGCCCAAGTACATGACATGTTGTTTGGTTTTGTCTGTTGTTAGTTTGTTGGGGTGTTTTTATAACTCCTTTCTCCCCCCCCCTTTATTAATATGTAATTAATCTTTTATACACTTCAGTTTCTTTTGGATCAGAAGCTGACCATATTTCTTCTATTATCATCTGCTCCCTGATTCAGTACTGCAGGTTGTCAGCCATTCTAGGAATCAAAATTTCTAACAAAAACCCAGTAAACCTTAGAAAGTACAAAACATGGGATAAAGCTTGAGTAGATATAATTTGTTATCATGATCTCTCAAGAAAATTTGTTTCTGTCCATCTGTACAGAAAAGTTCATATTTGATATTGGTTATACTTCTGGAGGTTCTTGATATTCACTTTTTAAGCCCTACTTTATTTTTTAAAAAAACTGAGCACGGAAGGATTAAGCGCTCAGTCGGGAAATGACCACGTTAACGTTACACACATAGCTTATCCTAGTCCCATTTACAAATGGGAATGGATGTGTACTGCGTTGTGAAGTTACAATAGCATGTTCTAGATCTTCATACCCTTAGTATTTTTCAAAATCTGCTTTTAACCTTCCTTTATAACTTATGGTACTTAATTATTTTATGCTTGACACATCGTTCAGTTGTTTTACTAGAAACTTTTGACAGCAATTGTACTGTTGGCTTGAAAAATGACTGCTTTCCTTAGGTACAAGTTAAAGCATAAGTATATCCTTAGGTGATCTGCCTCTTAAGTTAGCTGTTGATTTATTACTCTCTTTTCTCAAATTTAGGAGCTGGATTATTTTATGCTTTTTTAATACAAAGAAATACAAAGTGCTTCCAGCAATTTGCAAAACAGTACACAATCCAGTAAAATGCTATTTGTTTACTTCTAATGTTGCAGGAAAAAGTGTAGCTTTGTTTTAAAAATACTCCTATAATACATGTAATATAGAGTATATCAGTATGTATGTATACAACAGTTAAAATATGCAAGTTTTGTTAAGAACTTCTTGGTTCTTCAAAGATTAATAAAAGACAGAATTTGCTTAATCACGTAGAGTGATGTTCCCCCAGCTTCTTGGGGGTGGAAGGAGGAAGGTTATAAATTTTCTTCAGTATTTAGGTTGTCAGCAATTGTCGACTTGGAGTTAACTTTTATCTTTGGGTAAAAAATTTTCAGAAAAACAGTAAGTTCTTTGCTGCTGTATCTTGCTTTTCAGTGCTTCCTGTGTGTACCCTCTTTTACTTGATCCTCTGGGGTAAGGAGCCTGTGAGATTTAGAGACATTCAAATGCACGTGGCAACTAGTGGGAGCGGGAAGAAATAATGCTACTAATGCAAAATTTCAAAAATAAACTATCCAAGTTTTGAGCTGTTCGTTCCCAAACCTCTGTTTGGCAGTGATTTCTTTGCTCACCATTAGTTTAAGTGTGATGATACTTCACAAGTGTGATGCCTCAGTTAAATCTCTGATTTTCTTTTCTTCTAGGGTATGCCTTCTGTAAAGCTTTGTGGAAGATAGATGTGTGTGCTGCAATGGTGACATAAATATTTCAGAGGACTGGAATAAGTTGTTGAGAATCTGTGTTTGTTTTTAATGCTGCTGTCAAGAACAATCTAAGGCAAGTAAACAACATGAGTTTTATCATGAAACTTCACAGACATTTTCAAAGAACAGTTATTTTGCTGGCCACTTTTTGTATGGTGAGCATAGTTATTTCTGCGTACTACTTGTATAATGGCTACAAACAGGAAAATGAACTTTCTGAAATCTCTTCAGAAGTGGAATGTGGTGATCTTCAACTGTTGCCATACAAGCTGATGGAGATGAAGACCATGAAGCCTATTGATCCCCTGAGGACAGATCTTGTAGTGCTGGTGTTTGTGGAAAGTCAGTACTCAACATTAGGCCAAGATATAATAACAATTTTAGAATCTAGCAGATTTCAGTTTCACATTGAGATTGCACCTGGGAAAGGTGACCTCCCAGTGCTTATAGACAAAAATAAAGGCAAATATGCTCTCATAGTGTATGAGAATATTCTAAAGTATGTGAACATGGACTCTTGGAACAGAGGCCTTCTAGATAAGTACTGTATAGAATATGGTGTAGGTGTCATTGGATTTCACAAAGGCAACGAGAACAGCTTGCAGAGCTTTCAGTTGAAGGGCTTTCCTTTCCACGTCCACAGCAATCTGGGTATTAAGGACTGTTGCATTAACCCTCATTCCCCACTGCTCCATATGACTAAATCTTCTAAGCTTGAGAAAGGTCCCTTGCTTGGAAATGACTGGGCGGTTTTCCAGATTAATCATACAGCTTATCAACCAGTGATATTTGCAAAAGTAAAGACACCAGAAAACCTTTCACCACCTGCTGCTAAAAGTGCTCTCCATGCCACAGTAATTCATGACCTGGGGCTCCACGATGGGATTCAACGAGTCTTTTTCGGCAGTAACTTGAATTTTTGGCTGCACAAGCTGATTTTCATAGATGCCATCTCTTTCCTGTCTGGAAAGAAGCTCAGACTGTCCTTGGATAGGTACATTCTGGTTGACATAGATGACATCTTCGTTGGGAAGGAGAGAACAAGAATGAACACCAACGATGTACAGGTAAAGTATGTGCACAAACTAATGGTCATTACAGCAAAGTGCCATTTTTTTCATCTTAAAGGGAACAGTTATTAATAGTTGGAACTCACAAAGGATACAGATCAGTAAGTAGCAATGCAACCTGTTTGGGCCTTGAGAGAGAAGCCAGTCTGTCTGGCTTTGAGTAGTCACTGATTCCAGGTATAGCAGTTCCTTCAACCTCCAGGCTGGAGGAGAGTCGGTGCAGTGTCGCTTGTGCCTGTACTAGAAAAGGATGTAAGATAAGACAACTCACTGGTTACTATCACTTGTTTTCTCTCAAGTGACACGCAAGTCCCTGCTGAGCTAAGTTCTATAAACAGGTTGGTGGGCACCTCTGAATTCCATTCCCCTTACTGTCTATGGAAAAATAGTCTCCCAAAAGGAAATTACTTAGCAACTAGTTGTCTCTAACTGATAAAGAAAAGGGAGTAAGAGTGGTAGCGCTTTCACACGCACTGCACCCCACCCAACACACACAATTCTAAACGTAATTGCAGAGTATTTAACTCTCTAGTCTGATAATAGCTTCTATCTAAGCACATGCTTCAGTGGCATTTGAAAACAGCACAGGACTTCAGGGCTAGACCCAAGAGCTATTCATATGTAATGTGCATGTTGCTAGTCTTACAAGCAGGAGGTAAATGTAGTGAGCAAAAGTAAATGTCAACATAAATTTTGAGGAATAGACTGGATTATTAGCTGTTTGAAATAGGTTTCAGATGTCAGGAGTTGGTTGCAGCATTTCACCTTTCTTATCTCTGTTTTATGGCTCTTGCTTGCAAGCAAGGTTTGTGTTAATATTGGTCTTAAAAGCTTGTTCTGTCGCTAAATGGCTTGACAATTTCCATTTTAACATTTTAAGCTGTACATTCCTGAAGGTCATTTTTCACTCTCTATTGTGCTGTTCGACTGAGGTGGTAGTTATGGGTCAGTAGAAGTAACATCTTACCATTATTTCTTGCTGTATACCTCGCTTCCTTTTTGTGAAGAGTGTTGTTACAAAGCAGGTAGTTAGAGATCACCTTCCAAAACTGATACTTGGTCTAGAAGCTAAAAATCTGTAAGATGCTGATTGTTGCCCTCTTTGTGCTAAAAATAAGGGAGGATGTTTTGTTAGAACTTTCATAATGGAAAGAGGAACTGGGAAAAGGAAAGTGTGTGCAGTTGATGGTAATTTTTATTTCATTTTTAACTAGGTTTTTGTTTTTTCAGTGTTAATATATTTGTCCAGCTGCAGTAACCTGCATATATTGCTTCCTTAAACAAAAGGTTTGAACTTGTAGTTACACTTTAATTTGCTTTAAAATTGCAGCATACACGCTTTTCCAAAAGATTCTCTGCACATGCAAGTATAAATAAGATATACCTCCTAGATAAGTAGGTGTTTTCCTTATGCAAACAAATTGCATGGGAGGGAGCTGGAATAAAGGTGAAACTCAATAAATGGAGTTTCTGTGTAAAACATGATGGTGGCATTAGAATTAGGTGGGTGAACATGCTTTGAGAATCTCCTAAGTGCAAACTCAAATTGCAGGAAAGAAATAAGGTCTGACCCGCATCACTGGCAAAACTGTTGTTCTGCAGAAGCAGCAGTTTCTGGTAACAAAATATGTAAAACAAAGGCTGAATAAATCTCTCACTGGGTTGTGCAGTAGCAGTTTGAAACAGTATGTTTTGTATTGTTTCTCTTTGAGTGACACCTTAGGATTGTCATTTTAGGATAAGTTAGGATGATTAATTGCCAGAATTACTTACCAGAAACAGGAGGCTATTGAGACAAATCTGATTAGAGCAGATACAAAAGGATAAGCTGTATTGTTTTGGGAGAATAATTTGCAGTATGTCAGAATGTTATCTTCCCAAAATAAAACTGTCAAATTACATAGAAATAATATCAAAGTGGAAATAACTTTTAAGTAGGATAATTTCATTTATACAGAAATGTGTACTGAAACAGTGGAATCTGGAAAAGTGTTCTGTTCTGATTCTTCATCTACTTAGTTAAAATGTTCTATTAAACATGTTGTTAGGGCTGTCAGATGCAATGCGTCTTCATTACTATTAATATCAAAGGAGTTATCCTCTGTGGCACAATGACATGTGGAAGGAATGAAATAAAATCAATTCACGGTAGTTGAAAATCCATTATTGTAAAGTATATTTGCAGATAAATGACATCCTATTAAACAGGAGTGTTTTACTGAGTTCTGCTGCATTGACTGTGACAGAATTGTGCGCTGCAAGTGTGAAAATAGGTTGCTAAATGTAGGCTATGTATAATTTCAGTACTCAAGATTATCTCATTTCTGCTAAGCTTACATTTTAAATACAAGCAATAGAGAATTGGCTGTAATGTTTTTTTGTGTTTTAATTTTGTTTGACATGTCTCCTATTTAATACTTTCTGGATATACTCACATCTGGTAGGACTGTGAGCTTGCTGAGAGTAAGGTGAACGTTTCTACATGTGCTCTATTAATGCAAAGTAACCTAAAACACTTCAGAAAGCTCCCAACATTCAGAGAACATCTAGGATTGGTTCTGCCCGTTCCTCTGCATAGGACAGAGTTCAGAAACTGGAGGGTTAATGCAGAACTGATAGCAAAAATAATCACTCATTAATGATTCATTACCTAACTCAAGAAGGCAGCATTTGTCTTGGGTCTTCTGAGACAAAGGCTTCTCTCTGAGTGCATAGAGAACCTAGATTCGCTTTAGAAGGACTGATTGATTAAGCCCCTAAAATTCAGGCACAACTTAAGGTGAGCAAGTTGAAAGCTATGTCTGTACTGTTCTTTCTTCTTAAGAGTTTAAATAGAGGGCCATCATAACAAAAGATATTCTGTAGGATTGAAGAAGTACAGGGTAGTTGTTACACTGCAATTCACAGAATTGCAGAATGGCTGAGGTTGGAAGGTACCTCTGGAGGTCACCTGGTCCAGCCCCCCTGCTCAAGCAGGGCCATGTCCAGGCGCCTTTTGACTGTCTCCCAGGAGGGAGATCCTGATTGCATGTAAGATCGGGTTTTCAAGAGAATTTCTTCTTCAGATACCTAAATGAGATTTGCAAAGTGGCCAGAATAGTTAATATTTGGACGTTAGGCTAAACTGCCCTTCTCTTTAAAGTTTACAAATTGGAGTTGAGTACTTACAAAAATTGCTATCATAAGGTTAAGTGGTAATTTTTTATCAGTATTATATATTGACCTCAGAAGAGGTCAAGTCAAAAGCAACCCTCTAAAATGAGTGTCTTTGCCTCATCTTTAGAGGTGCAGAAGTGGTGGTACTTAAGCTTGAGTATCTAGTGTCAGGGACACAAGTGTAAGAGCCCTTCTGAAAATTTTTTGATTTATCAACCTAAATCCTGTAAAACTAATAAATGGTTTGTTTTATTAAACAGATGAAGTTTATTCTAGTTCCACCACAGCTTCTTCAGTTAAAAAAAAAAAAAAAAAACCAAAACAACTTGAAATGGACCTTCAGATTTTTAGGCTACCTGATTGTTACAGATTTGCCTGTTACTGTATAAAATCTGGACTGGTAGAACATAGTTCTTCAGTGTAACATACTGAGTAGCTGTCAATGTGCATCAACAATAACTGTCCGTCTTCATATTTATTTACTTTATCTTCCTCTGGTATAATAGAAATAACGGAAGAGAATGTTTTCATAGCCTAATTGCCTCCCACTTTGAAAATAAGCTTGGTAATGTCATCTCAATGTTCATTTTCAGTAACTTTTTTTCTCTCCTAATGTCTGTCAGGCAGGAGGGACCGTTGTGCTGTTGACAGTGTTATATTTTATTTTCCTTGTGTCTTTTAGAAGATGAAGAGACTGTGCAGTGCAAATAATTCATTTAAATGGACATACAGAGAAAATCTATCTAGATATCCACAGAGTAAGTTTATCTTAATAGACTGTGATTGTCCTGGCTGACGGTCTACTAATTTAATATCTTTTTTTGTTACAGTTACTCTGTGTGAAATTTTTATGGCTATAAAGCGCTGAGATTTTTCCAAGGGAAAAGCAGCTGATAATAGGGGGAACACTAAATATGATTTTTTTTTTTTCCTATTGACAGTTTGTGCAGTGCTGGTGGTCTAGGCAGTAAGTTGGTCTACCTTTTCTTTCATTTCCCCAATACGTGCACTTTCTGTATTTCCTCGAGAGTTGATCACATTTTCAAAATGAAAAACTAGAACCCTGTGAAATTATTTTTTCCAAATAATTAGCTGTGTGATCTCCTCTTGGCTGTCTTGTCCTTTGTGTGCTTTTCAGAAGAGACCTTTTGAATTGAAGTCAGGATGGGGATCTCATCACTTTCTTCATGTAAGCCTAATCTTTTTCTACACTTGTAATTATTCTTTTATAATTGCCAAGCAAAAAGCTTTGTATTAACCATATCTATTATTGGGAGGGGGATGATGTATCTTTTTTTCTCATTCTATTTTGTGAGCGCTGAGACAATGCGTCTGTTAGTATATGTGCACTGAAATGGGCAATACAAGCTTGAATATGCAGTCTTTTGGCATTAGAGTCATTGAAGAATTGGACAACAAAAGCTATCCTCTTTGTGTATCGTCTGTGCCAACCAGCGTTCTTATAATGGAGAGGATTTAGCCAGAAAGAATAAATTCGTAGCATTTTAGTCTCCATCACTTGCACAGTCTGTCATCTCGCCCAGATTTTGAGGTTTATAATGTAGACATCTATATTGGAGCTAGTCCTCTAACTTTCCGTAGTAGACAACACAGAAAAATTGCTCATCTTTAGGCAGGACTGGTTGAGTGAATTGCACCTTAAAAGTATGTATTTGTTTCTGTTGCTCATAAAATGCTTCTAGAGTGACTAAGTTCAAATATAAACATTTGCATTTGGTCAGATCAATCTTCTTCCATGTTCCAAAGCCAGTGCTGTCACTTTTTTGTTATTTCCTTAGTGCATTGGTGGCCTAATCTTTCATTTCATATAATATAATTTTGTTTAGTAACAGATTTCTCCCCTAAGAGCTAATTGTTTATTCACTATATTACAAATTCGTCCACATTAGTCAGCACAGCTTAAATTACTACAGTTGTTTAGAACCCATAAAGTGTCTTTTCACCCTGTGTAGCGTATGTGGAAAGAAATCAAAACTTCCCATGGTAAAGCATATCACTTGGATATAAATTTTAAAAATACAGTGGCATATCTTTTCAGTTACTCTTGCATAAGAATGACCTAAATATTTGCTTCGGAAGAGAGGCTTAGATCTATTTTGTGCTAAGGCCAAATGACTAAAAGGTGCAGAAAGCCTGAACTGTCAAGACACAGGATGGCTTCTGTCACAGGAGGAAGTCTAATTCTGTAAGTTAATTGCTTCTTTATCTACAGGATCATATAGAAGGTTATCAGGAAAGAAATGATAGATGTGTCATCAAATGTTTCAGTTGCAGAACCACCAGAGATACTCGTGTCCGTTTGGTTGCACTGAGCCGTAAATCTTTCCCCTGGGGAGATTCAAAAAATCTTTTTAATCACCTCTTTAAATAACATAATGAATTAACTATTAAGAACTTTTGTTCTGATTAATCATTTTACATTCCCAATCCATTAGTCATAGTACCTTTATGCCGTTGTTCAATGTGCTTACTGCGTGTGTACATATATTCTTTCTTAATTTGACCTGAAGCTCCTAAGGTATTTTATATTGATTTGGCTGAAATAATAAGTAAAAAGCACATTCTGTTCTTAAAAAGAGGCAAAAAAAAAAAAAGAATATTATTAACTGTGGTGTTTCTGTAGCTGTCTGATGCCCTAGGAAGACTGATTTAACTTCTTGAGCTAATTGTTGCAAATACAGTAGTGTGGCATATTATGCCCTGTGAGGCAGAAGAAATTAGAATTAGATCTCAGAACTAAAATATAACTTTAAAACAAATTATAAAAATGGTTTTATGTATTTTATGGGCTGCTACCAGCATATAGAATGCTTTACCAGTCAGTCATCTTAACATTTAACTTCTAAAAGCAATTTGGTTTATGTAGCAACTTCTGTGAATTTTAATCTAGTAAGATTGACCCAACTGCTGCTCAATACAGCCCAGCTTTTGTTCTTAAAAGGAGTGTACTGATGTTTGAAACGGAAAGCTGGATAAAGTCCTCGACCAGAGGAGGGTGGCTGCAGAGGGGTGACGGGGACGCAGGAGAGCTGGCTCTGCCTTGGGTACAGCACTTCTGGGACTGCCAGGGCAGTGCTGAGAATTCCACGCGTGCTTCCTCCTCCTGTTCTGAACCTGTGTAGAGCTACATACACCCAAACCCCATGGAATAAGCTTGGCACCAAGATTAATTTTACAGCTTATCCATGGTGTATGAAGACAAAAACCTTGCATGGTAACTGTGTGTCTAATGATAGCCAAGTTCCACATCATATCTCTGTGAACTGCCAGACAAACGGAGAGGAAGCTACCTTTTCTGGGTGTTGGAACGCCCCTGATCCGTGTTTTATGTTGATATGCATATAGGTATTATATGTGGGAAGGACTGATGTTCAGAAACGTTTGCACACACAACGCTGCCTACCTCCCTGGGGCTGTGGGATGAGCATGGCTCTCCATAGGAAATCTGTAAAGAGAGTGTGTATGTCAAATAGCAGCGCTGGTGTACTCCTCTGTAGCTACACAAGAAGCCGTACCTGTGCCAAAATGGTAACCACGTTTGCCCATTCTTGCTAGTTGGCTTAACTATCTACATCATTCATCTATACGATACTTCTCAGGCGCAGCAGCTGTAAAAAGATGCTGTGTATCTAAGCCATCTTGTTCTACATGGAAAATGTGAAAGAAAATGAACACAGACCGACCAGTGGATCTTCTTTCTAGCACAGAGTCGATTCCTGTTAGCAGTTTAGAGGAGGCTTATACTGCCATTGCTGTGTTGGCTATGAGGAAACCAAATTTCCTGTTAGTTCAGAGTTTTTTGTTAGCTCTGCATTTGCTGGACTTGTCTTGTTTGGTTTGTCGGTGGTGTGTTGGAGTTGTTGTTTTTCTGAAAAATCAATTTTTGGAAAAATAAAGCAGTTGGATGTGGTAGTCCTTAGCTCCATTGAACCTAGGAGAGTCATCTGGTCTTAGACACAGAATTTTACAACTCAGTATTGATGTGCTGCAGCCTTTGAGGCCTTTAGCAAAACAGTTTAAGTTTTATTCTAAAAGAGGATAATAGTCTATATATCTGTTTTCCTACTTGTTTATGCACCTGGGCCTAAAAGATGCCAAGTATTTTCTATTCCAAAGGAATCCTGTGGAAGTTCTGCACATTCACAAGTGTGCACAGTCTGCACTTCAGAAGTGTCTCACATGGGAGGGTTGGGTCAGGAGAGTGGTACTGCCCCATGCTCCCTCATTTGTATTTATTGACTGCTAAGAAACTAAACTGCTGAGCGCAGAGCTCTCTGGAGCATTAAGACAAAAGATATCTCAGAAGGACAAGGCAGATCACTAATCATAAAATTGTTCATAGCAGTTTTTTTTTTCCTTCTGCTTAATTTTGCAATGCTGGAGTAACCGAATCTCTTCTTTTTTTTTTTTTTTTAAACTTATTTAAAAGCTGTGACACTATGCACTTTCATGCAGACCTAAATCTTGAAACAGTGATTTTTCAAGGATTGCGCCATCTCCTCCTGTTATGAATTCTGTGGCAGGGAACTGAGAGAAAAGAAATCCATCTCAGTTGCAGCTTTTTTAATGTCAAAGAGGCTGCAGAAACTGCTTCTCAGCATGGCAAATCCCATGAGATCTTCGAGGGCGATGAGAATGATTTGCTTCAAGCTCTTCTACCCCAGCACCAGATTTGACTATTGGTTACACACGCCCTGGTGCTTGGTCTGTTTTCATGATAGAATCAAAGTAAGGAAATCATGGCTTCTGTGAATCCACTGTTGATTTCCCAAATAAGTAGATGGATGTAGTATGGATAGTACTATGGATGCAGTCATCTGCATATTTCCAGAAAATTACAGTAAATTTTTTTTTTTCATTTTTTAATTCCCCATATTTCTCTGTAGTGGTGAATACTTTGCTATCCTTAGGCTGAAGGAACTCTCTTAACAATCGTGTCTGCCTTTTGTATTCTGATTCCTGTTCTCAATGGAGTTGTGTGATTTAAGAGCTATTCTATTTCAAGCTTAAGCAATTACGCTCATCAGAGATCAAGTGCGCTAACTGAATACTTTAGCACTGTTTCTGCTTTTTCCCTTGACTTAGTTTATTATGCAGAGATACCTTTACACTTGAGCATAAGGCTTCCCTTCCAAAGAAATCCACACAAATACCTATGTCCACCCAGTGTGCCAGCCTTCAGTTTTGGTTCACAGCCATGTAGTTAGCAAGTTCTGTCTTCCTCTCTCTTCTCAGAAACTTATACTTTAAGAATGGACATTAATATTTTCATGGATGAGATGAAAATGCATGTGATTCTGCACACTTTGAGTATTGTCAGCATAACCTAAGCTCAGCTCTGTTTGGGTTGATCCGTCTGGCCGTGAAAGCAAAACCTGCCATTCCAAAATTTATGAAGTAAGTGAAATGTGTGTCAAGACACGTTGAAACCTTAGTGTACACTGTAAGATGTTCAAATCTACTGGATAATTTGTCTCCACCGAAAAAGCTTTTTCAAAGTTTCAAGATTGGTGTTTTAAAAGCTGCCCGTTGTTCACTGAGTTACAAAGTTCAGAGAGCAAAAGAAAGAAGGAAGTTGAGAGAAGGCACTTGCTGGGTGTAGATGTTACGAAGTTAATGCACCAGACCTGGGGCAGGGTTCTAGCTCTGTCTGCGGCACGCCTGGAGGCATAATTAAGAACAGTTATGTGCTGAAAGTGCTTTCCAGCCTCCTGGCAGTGTATCCCTCAGCTGTCCTGTCAGTCCCTCTCTTTCCTTAGATTGCAAGCTCTCTTGGTCAGAGGCTCTTTTTGTTCTGTGCTTTTTGTTCAAAAAGCACTTTGATAATACAAATAATAATAATGCAACTACAGCTTACCAGAGAGCTGTACAGATTCATCACCGTAGTAGCGGCTGCTGCAAGATTTATTCTGGGCTTTTTCAGATGACAAGTTAGCCATCCAATTCCTGCTGCTAATGGAATTGAATAAAACTTTCACAACCAACAAATAAAAACACACTGCAGACAGATCTAGAAATCAAAGCAATTAACTGTAAAAAATGATACCAAAATTGGGCCTACCTCCTTCCCGATCTTAAGTTACATCAAGAACGCACAGTCTGGTAAAAAGAGAAAAATGAGGGTAGAAGTGGGACTCTATTTCATTAGTTTATTTTACAATACAGCAGCATGGAAAGTGTCCTTTCTTCTTACCTGTTCAGCCTGGAAGAAGTCAGTGCAACTACATGACTGATTCTTGGTGATTATGCTTACAAAACAAAGTAAAAGAAAAGCAGTTGGTTGCCAGTGTATATCTAATCCCTCATGGAATAACAATGCCCTATGTATTTCCAATTCCAGTTTCTTTTTCTGTGCAAACTTCAGCATTTCTACAAGGTAGAAGTGTTACTCCCTATTTAAAAATTATGTTTGACAGAGCATAAAAACCTTATGACCAATTTTTAAAAATATTTACTCTTTAGGAGATTCCTTCTGATACTTTACAGTCCTGAAGATGAGGTAGTATTGCTCCTTAAAATGTCATTTCATATCTGGAATAAATCATAAATTAGATACCATTTTATATTGCAAAAATTATACTACAATACATTTGAAAATACAAATACTGGAGGGGACAAATAAAAAGTCAGTGGCTGTGCAGAGTAAGGCTCCACAGATTCATTCCAACCCAAGTCAGTAAATTCATGTGACAAAGGCCCTGCCATGCTGTCCAGAGGTTAACGGGGTAGATCTGGGAACACCGGTTGCATTTTTGTGGAGCTAATAAGCCATGCAGCTCTATATCAAGCTCCCATTCACTTGCCCTTTCAGTGTTAGCGCTCCTGGGAATAACCCAAGTGTCTCTGCTCCCATTTTCAAGCAAACTTGAACTAAAGATAACTCAGAGTTGCCTTTGATAGAACTCTAATGGAACTGGAAAGGAGGCTGAAAAATAATTTTGCATTTATATAAAAAGTGGCATTTTATGGTACAAAACATTTCTCTCATCCCTTGTCCTTTGTCACTGTCTTCGTTAAAGGTAATAGAAATGTTGAAAATGGTAATCCTGAAACTATCCTAAAAACAAGATGAGTACTAACATATACCCAAGTTTGTAATGCCAGCTGGTTTGAAATTTAAGATGACCATGAAAAATATTTTACATCAGGAAAGTACTTCATCTTACTGACTGAGGAGGTTTCTAGAATATTGTGCTCAATTCTGCACCACTTAATCAGAAATATTTAGAGAGTACTTAGAGACACCAGAATAGCCAGGAAATGTCTGAGCAAAAAATGAAAAAATAAAGGCTAAAGAATTCGGTAAGTAATGATGACCAAAGCAGAAAGCAATGGGCTACAGATGTCTGCAGGGTATAAACAGTGAGGATGGATAAAAATATTTAATGTAAAGCACAGAGATATTTAAGTGTAGGCTGAATAGCCAATAAAAGTGGCAGGATAGAGGCTAATATCCAAAAGGAAGTAAAAGGATTATGTAAGTCTTTAAAAATCAGATTTGGCAAAAGGGTATGAAATAAGCTATTGGAAGGAATATAATATTGGCAGGGAATTTGTACTAAGATGTATTCTCAGTCTCTTACAGTATAATCAAATGTAGAGCTCGGTTTGGATTCCTGTGTGTCGGTTTGAGTCTGCAAGTGTAGAATTTGGCCAGCTAGGATATTTATCTTCGTAATCTAGTTTCTGTAATCTTGTCTTTTAGAAATACAAACACTCGTGCAAAAGCACGAAAGGTGTGCATTAACACTTCTAACAAAATCATCCCCCCTGTGTTTCTCGTATTAATGTCCCATGTTTCACTAAAGTCTTGGGGGGGGGGTTCTGCTGAATTATATCCCTTAGACTAGGTACCATGTAGGAGTCAATGAAACTGTGCAAATTTTTATTAACTTGAAGTTCTTATCAGGTCTTTTCTGTGTTGACTACATATAATAATGAAAAATACGACTTGAGAAAAGTGTTATATCTGTTATTTTATGCAAGCTTGTCTTGCTTGCTTTCTCTTTTTCTGTTATTTCTTTGATACCGATACTGACGTAGCAGGGGAATTTCATTCAGCAACTTTAGAACTACTCATAAAGAGAAGGAAGAAAAATAAATATCTGTGACCCTTAGCTGGTGAGCAAGCTGAAGACTGAATTCCCAGCTGTTTCTGACATGGAGCTTTCAGGCAGAAAGAGAAACTGAAAATCTCTTTGGTCAAAGATTTTTTTTCTGTCAATAAAGGTGGAGCATAGAGAGAAAAAGGGCTTTTGGTATGCCTCGGCTCACCCCAGACATAAGGACAAAGGCAGATATTTTTAATCAGATATAGTATTAAGAGAAGCACAGGAATCTTTTTGGCTCTATTAGGGGGGGAAAAAAAACCCAAACAAACCCTAAGAAACATTTATGAATGGATTGTGTCATTGGTGTGTTGCCCAGCCCGTGGAGTAGTCAGTTAATTTAACATGCCAGTGATGTGGTAACTCTGTTGTGCTTTACTAAACAGGGAGAGCAACCGGCTCGATTGTGGTTTTTATATAAATTAAAGGCTTTGAGTCTTCATTTATTTGCACTTTATTTGTTCTCTAATATGTAAAATTAAGCATTAACACAAATATTGTGCTTGTCTAGAAGCTTTAATCTTACAAGGGGGGAAAAAAAGTACAAACTAGAAGTGAACAAACCCCAGTGTTTCTCTTTGATTTGTGCAATGTTTTAGACATAGCTTGTAGTGTCCAATATTTCTTTCAAGCTACATAAATTGTTATACCTTGGTCTGTGGACTTCAGTTTTCCTGTGATCATGTAACAGATTTATATTGTAATGGCAGCTGCTGTTACTCAGTGATTGCTTTCTAAATGCTGGAAAAATATTGTAAAAATTTAAATGCTTTGAATTTTGTGTGCTCTGGAAAAGTAGATAAATACCATCCGCTACTGAGCTGTGATCATCTATATAACGATGTAGACAAAACTTTGAAATCTTGTATATTTAAAATTCTGATGAGCAGGAAGTGCAGGCTTCAGGGCTTACAGGGACAGGTGAGTCTTAGTTTATCCAAGCTTGGGCATTGAGGTCCAGAGAATACTGACATGGAAGAAAAAAATAAGACTGAAGTTTTTTCGGAAGGCCGTATTCACAGCCTGTTGGAGTTTGATGTATACAACACCGACACCCCATTTTTACTTTTGTTTCCTAAAGAAATCACGTATTTTTAATGTCCCTGTTTGCCTTTGTCAGTCCAGCAATTAAACTGAAAGAGGATAGATTTAGATTGGACATAAGGAAGGAGTTTTTTACCATGGGGGTGGTGAGGCACTGGCACAGGTTGCTCAGGGAAGTTGTGGATGCCCCATCCCTGGAAGTGTTCGGGGTCAGGTTGAATGGGGCTTTGAGCAACCTGGTCTAGTGGAAGGTGTCCCTGCCCATGGCAGGGAGTTGGACTAGATGATCTTTGAAGGTCCCTTCCAGCCCAAACCATTCCGTGATTGTATGCTCAATCTAATGACATTTGAACCTGCTGGCCAGTTTCAATCCAATGTGACAGATACGGGCAGTTCTCAAAGACAGTTAAATTCCTGCTGGCATCCTGGATTTCAGCGTGGGGTAAGGCATCTACGCAAAGCAGTGCCTTCAGGTTTCAAAGTGAGCTCTGCATTTATCCTTCACTTTGATCTGCCCCTGGCTAATCCATGTGCTGTGTCATGGAGCTTGCAATAGCACGTACTGTCCCTTTTTCATCTAGACAGGGTGCGTGGGGCAGAGCGGGAAGGGAAGGAGGTGCTTTGGAGACCTAATGGGGAGGGTAGGTCCTAGGCAGCAGTGTGAAAGGGAGCGCAGGCTATTGCGCTGTGGGAATAGCAATTTGGGAAAATAATCTATAGGAAATGAGGTTTTATGGAACAAATTTCTTGTTTTGTATGCAAGGCATGGGTGTAAAGGTAGACCTGAAATCTAAATTGCATCTCTAAAAATGTTGTCGTTTTGGACAGAGTAATGTAGCTACTGACAAACACATCAGAGTGGAGCAGATGCAGTGACCCAGCTGCAGCTTCCTGTGCATTCAGGTGAGGCCGCTGTGGTCTCTGCTACTGAGAGATTAGGCCTAGAAATTCTTCCAGTGTTGAACCTTCTAGATATTTTCAGCATTCAGTGGCTGTACAGAGCCACATGTTGCCAACAGTGGGGTAAAAGGGCCCTAAGCAGCAGAGCCAGGCAGTGTGTGGTGGATAAGGGAGAACAGGCTTTGCTGCAGCAGAAGCTCATGGCCAGCCCATGCAGCAGAGGACTGTCTTGCTTGGAGAGTAGCCCTTGTCCTCCAGCCAAACTCTGCTTGCTGTGCGTGTTGGCTGTAGTGAAAGCTAAAGCTGGAGCTGGCATGTGAGGAAGCATTAAATAAGAACAAACGTGCTCTTGATAATGAATGTGGCACTAGGAGCTTGGATAACAACCTCTGCTCTTTCTGAGCTGGATGACTATAAAATATATACACCGTTAGACTGAATAGCCATGCCATTGTTTTAACTTCTATGACAAAATATTGTGCATCCCACGAAACAAAATCTGAAGCCGTAAAACTGTGGGTTGTCTAACGAGGGGGGGCAGAGGTATGAATGCTTTACATCTGAGGTTATTGTTTGAACCTGAGTTTTTGAGGCCTAACATTTACTGGTAGCTAGACAGGTGTCTATGTGAATCGGTGAACAACTCTTACAATTTATCTACTGCTGATGGGATGCGATGGAGACAAGCCAGACTAAGCAGGCACAGCAAAGTGGCCCAGAAGTGAACTGGAACAGGATCTGACCTACTCTGTCACCCTGAGAGATGGCCTGTCGTGCTCGGAGCTGAGGCAGCTGTGTGGGGGGGGGGTGTGTGACTTTGCAGTACAGCCACCTGAATGCTTGTGCTGTGGCTAACAAACCTCAGTTTCCCGCTGTACTGGCTCATCAACGATCACCAGATCGCAAGAACTTAACTAGATAAATATGAAGAGATTTTAAATGCATTTTAGAGTCACTTTGTTTTGCTTTGGGTTCTGTTATA
Source organism: Aptenodytes forsteri (assembly GCF_000699145.1). NCBI lineage: Eukaryota > Metazoa > Chordata > Aves > Sphenisciformes > Spheniscidae > Aptenodytes > Aptenodytes forsteri. The sequence goes on along the minus strand of NW_008796218.1, from coordinate 14,012,928 downwards.
CTCTGAGAACTTACCTCTTCATACTTGGTGTTTCATAAGCAGATAAAGTGTTAGGCAAAAATGCAAGAACCAACAAGTTTTCCATTGAATCCTGTCTGACCAAAATCCAGGGAAAAATATCATATGCAGCAGTAGGGTGTTTATTAGTTCTATTTCAATTGGCCTGGGGGTTTTTTGACCTTTAATTAAAAGAAATGCAGGATTTTATTTCTCTTAACTGCAGAATAATGAGATCATTTAGCTGTTTAGTAATAGTAACCTCTTTCATCAAAGTACAGTTTAATTAAGAGCTAATAATGCAGAATTTCATATAGAATCCTGAAAACAGCATGCTAATTACTTTATTAAATAGTATTGGCACCAAGTATTTAAAACCTTCAACTTACCTTGCCATAATTAGCTTATTCTCATTAGCCGCTATCTCAACCTCCAAGAAGCGAAAAGCTGGTGAAGGAAGTTAGAAATATTTCTTAAATCTCTTGGTTGTACAAATGATTTACCTAGATGAAAGAGCCTAATTACTTGAAAATGTGTAATTGGACCATCATCAAGATCATTATTGCATGTGATGTAAAAAAACCTCCAAAGGAAGACCCAGTAACATTAAAACAGTGTGTTCTGATGAAAAAACTTTTGATTGAAATAATTTGAGACAACGTTTTCCAAAGTGGCTCCTTATATTTTTAGTATCCTTTAGTGGACCTCAAATTCAGATACCTAGTTACAGCATCTGTGCACATAAAATAAAGTTGTGGCTCCTGAATTTTTTGAAAATCAGGTCCAGTGTGTCTTGTATTGGACACTGAAAAACCAAGATGCACATAATTGGGCTCCAGCCTGATATCTCATCTTATTGACACTTTGAAGAGAAGCTGGGTTACCCAGTTAATGGTGCTTATTGAATTTATTGAAAAGACTCACACTGACATCTTCAGCTGGTGAGTATGGGCCTTAATATTATAGGAAGTCAGGTAGGCTATTCAGGCGAATGGATCTGGCAAACAGTCCGAATTAACCCAAGCAATCAATGGGAGCTTTGCCTGTCCTGCACATTATAGAGTCGGGCTCCAAGGCGTCCCTGTTTGACAATTTAAAAACACAATTGCTGCAGGTAGAATCTAGCTGTCAGTAAACTACAATAATTTTTAAGTAACTGAAACCAGATACTTTGTTTCATCTCCAAGGAATTTTTGCACACATTTTCTGTTTTAAATTCTACCATGTTGCATGGCCCTTTGTAAATAGGCATCCTGCTGGCAGGTGGTACTTTTCAACTGTTACATCTTTCAAAGGACTTGGTAGACTTACCAAAATCCATGTTTTTAACTGAAAGAATAATTTGTTTCTTGAAGCTACTGTATCTTAATAACAGGTGTCCCCCCCATTTTAATTTTGTTGTACAAAGTACCAGGAATAGTGGTCTTCAGCTCACATGGAATCTGATATTTTATAAACTTGAACATGTGTATTGTCAGCAGTTTAGCTTTTCCATCCCTATTACATCAGTCTTTCTATTTTTGCCGGATTGCATCCTCTTGGACACCTTGTTTCCACCAAACTGTAGAGCAGTGTCCTTTCCCCACTTACACAGTGTAGGGTCTATTTATAATTTATGGTCTCTGCCAGCTAAACACTTTGCAGAAAAAGCTGAAGTTTTTCTGTTTTCTTCTCTTGCCCCCTCTGTAGTGTCAGCTTTGTTAAGAGGGTGCACAGTTAAAGAAAATTTAAGCATTCTTCTCCTTGTGTTTGAAGGATATTAAAAATATTTTTTCAGATACACCCAGCATATCCAAAGCAATTATTCTTTCTCCTGCATAGATTAAATGTTTATGGTAATGGGTGTCAAAATGCTAATCTTGGAAATCCAGAAAGAATAGACACTGAATTTTAATGATGTTCCAAAATACATAATTTATGATGAGGGAAACATTTTTCCTCAGAAGCAAAATAGTCTGTCTAATAAAATAATGATTCCCAGCCATTTGGGATGGACCTTCATTGAGGCTGTCTTCTGTTTCTTCTTGCCATGCTGCCTCCAAACACTCCAAATTCTCGCCCACTGCCTTCCCATCCCCGATTGCTGCCACAGCTTCTTGAACGCCTACCATCACGATCTCAGTGCTTCTCACTTTCAGGCCCCTACCACGCTGTGCTACAACATTTCTTGTGGATCCCCACTGCTCCCTCCCCCTCATCTCTCCCTTCCCTAGGCAGTGTGTCCCCCCTCCTCCCTTTTCTGCCATCAACCTCGGCAGTGCCAGGACAAACCCGGGCCTGATGATCAGGCACAGCTTGTTAGCCTGGCGTCTGTTCTGTGCTATGCCGTGCCATGTAATGCCTCTAATGTTGAACATTTTGCTAGTGCTTCTAAGCTTAGGGACTGGTATATAAAACGTGATAAAGCAAATCTCAAAATATATCTGGGAAATTTCAAATACCGATTGTTGAACTCTGAAGAGAAGCACAATGCTTTAAAAATCGTGATTTTTGTATGCATCGTAAATGCAAACTTCAGTCATGTATGTTACATTCCTCAATTCTCTTTTCCATTTCCTCCCCAACCCTCTTTTTTTCTTTTCTTTTTTCCTCTTCTCTTTTTTCCCCTCTTCTCTTTTTCTTTTCCCCTCTTCTCTTCTTTTTTTTTTTCCGCTCTTCTCTTATCTTTTTTTTTTTCCCCTCTTATCTTCTTTTTTTTTTTCTCCTTATAAGCAAGTGAATTTGCAATGTAGATAGAAACTTTAGAAAAGGTCAGGCTCTGCAGAAGGCAAAGTTCAAGGGAGGCAGGTGGTGTGTGTAGACCTGCACAGGCAGCTTCAGTTGCAGGCCTCTTTTCTCAGAGCATGGACATGCTCAGGAAAGGCAAAATGATGTCTCAGAAAGTGTAGAGTAAAAGGACATCACATCAGTTACAGCTCATTAAACTCCTATATTAAGAACTCCACTCAGAAGTTAAAATGACTTTAGTTCTGTTTCTTCCCTCTCTTGCAAGGATTAAACTGAAGAGGAAATATGGTACAGAAAATGAAAGCTACTTCTGCATAAGAGCTCCCATAAAGGGGGCTTCGTGTGCTTAACTCATGTGCTTTCACATTACACTTTCTATTAATTTGTTTTATCTTTTCAGAAGGTCCTTGCCTTTTAATAAAGAGCCAGTATGGCATTAGAAGTTTTCCTCAAAAGCAAAGTAATTCCTAATTTAATGGCTCCTTTGATAGTATTGTTAGACACGAAATAGTGAAGCAAGTGTTGAGAGATGAGATCTGCTTCCTGAAAAAAGGGGGAGGAGATAGGCTTTTTGGAAAATTATGAAGCTGACCTTTCTTGCTTTTGTTACTGACATGAAAGCATGTACTGATTTGAAGTTTAAGATTAACACTGCAGCTTTGTGAGACTGTGTCTATCTGCTTGCCAATTTAGTTAAAATCCATGTGATTACAAGTAACATTAACAGCGTTTTGAACTATTTTGCTTTTCAAGTGCCTAAGTTCTTTAACAGCTTTTGAGTAGGAAAATAGTCGTAAATGTGTTGGTATGACTACAGAAATAAGTCATAGTTCCTTTTTGGTGAAGCAGAGTTCAACAAAGTGTTCTTGATTTATTTGTTTGATCAGCCAAGATGTTTGGGTCCAAATATTTTTGTTGATGCTGAAGAAATTACTACTGTCTGTTTATCGAAGACAAGTTGACACTTGTGACTTCTCGGTGACAGACTATAAAGTGAAATCATGTAAAGAGATATTTGAGGACAGGAAGCAGGATGGTTTCCTGGCTGTGGAAGTGGTAAGCAGGTTTGGCAATATGAGTTTTATCCTTGGCTTTACTGCTGATTTGTTTGAGCAAGAGCTTTTGACAGCCCATGTCATCTGTCTGTGCCTCTGTTTGTCCTGTCTGTAAGATGAGAAAAATCCAATAAAACTGTTTCCTTTGTAAACAAAGTTGATATTTCAGAATGAAAAGTGATAAAAAGAGCATCATGGTTGTCAAGAAAGAAAGAAGCCATCTATACGAAGGCAGGAATTCTCATACGTTTCTATTGCATGAATATTTCAATGAAAGAATAATTCTCGTGGTTCCTTCTGTTCCATTTGTGATCTTAGAGTCCATTTTCTCCTAAATTCTTAGTCAGTTGAGATCCCATTGGCAATAACAGCAGCTTACATTTGCTGAGATGTTTCATCAGAAATGAAATAGAAAGAACTTAAATGGGATGATGCTGATTAATCATCTGAGAATCTGGCTTTATTTACAACATACATGATTTCTTATATTCCTTTCCTTATGCTATAAACTTGTCAGATGCAAGGATTGAAAGAACTCTGTTGTTTTGCTGTTGGGATAACTTTTGTCTGTTCCTTGGATTGTAACAGGGCCTTTTTCTGAGATTATTTTGGACTGTTGGTGAACAAGGGGGTCTTTCATCATATATTGAATTCTCACATTTGATTTCTGGCACAAGGAATTTCCTAAACCTAGTATGTGAACTTAGGAAAAGTTGAAAAGAAAGTACTCCATTGCAGCTATGTGCATGAAAGTGATTATGCAGCCAGCAATTTATTTTCCTTGTAGTACCAGTGGAAGTAAAACATATGTACTAAATAATTATTTATAAACATACGAAGGCTTTACTAAACAGTTTTTAAAAGATAGTCTTCAGTACTAGTGTATTTGTATAACATCTCATACAGATACCCAGAGAGGCTGTTCATAAACCAATCATAATATATACAGGAAGTATCACCAGCTTACCTTCAGCATATAAAACAGCATTTAGAAATAAAATTTCAGGCTTTTCGTCCCCCTACTTTTGTCTCTTTCTGTCTTTCTGATAGAAACTCACAGTAATAGGCCTTGCCATCTGCTACTATATATTTTTTCATGAGTTTTAACATTTTGTTTTTAGAACCTGAAAGATGAGTAAAATGTCAAGTCACCCAGAAAATAATCACAGGCTTGACAACTCAAATGTTATCTCAGCTTGTCTGTACAAAAAGTGGTTCACAGCAGGTCTGTGCCCTCCCTCTTTGCAGATAGAGCGGGTGGAGCAGGTGAGCAGGTACACCGTTGGTATTAGCTGACACATTTTTTGAACACCACCACAAGGTTTTAGCAGAAGATCTCCTGTTGATTTCAATAAGAGTAACATGGCCAAAAACCCGACAGCATCGCTTTCAAAGTTCGTTCTGTAGAAGGTGAACCTCAGATTTTAGAGTTTCGTGTTATTTGAGTGTTATTTGGAGTGTCTCATCGTGACCGCTGGCCTAAATAAAATGCAGCCACCAGGCAGTCATTGAGGTGAGAATGTGGTAACTACACTAGCAAAATTAATTCCCAGTGAAGAAGTAAACTCTATGTTGCATTATCATAGAAACGTCATGGGCTTTTTGTTACCCTTCTCCCTCATTTGGGAGGGAGCCTCAAATGGGCTATCATCTCCTGCCCATTTGAAAGCCTGGGTTTGCGTCTCTCCTGTCAGCCCTGTAGCTGCAGTGGGCCAGGGAGGTGCAGCAAAGAACTCCTTCCAGGTCGTGTTTCTCCGGTGTTTCCAGCTGCTCTTTGTTTTTCCCATTCTGTTTTTCCATCATGCTGAGACTAGACTGGAGCTGACAAGCTGAGAAAGTGTTAGAAAGGTACAGGATAAGACCTTCAGCTCAAAAAATATGCTCACAGTTCTTAATTTGGAGGGAAAGAACTGTGCAGCCCATTCACGCCACCTTGCTGTCAAGCTGCACTCAGGATCTCTTTCATTCGACAATACATACTCTTAACGTACGAAGTGTATAGCCATATCATTTGCCTCCTACATTTTTAACTGTGCAAAGATAAAATTATTTCATTGAATAGGTTCCCAGCAGCTCAAGGACGGTTTTCGTAATAAATCCTCTGTGGATTTGCTACCTTTCATTAGAATAAGAAGTCTCCTCGGTGATCTTTGCACTCTCAGCCTGTGCAAAAGCCCTCGTTACAGTGTTGCAAGATTTTTCTCTTAATATTCCATTTCAGATGTCTCAGCTTGTTTTCAATTATCTCCATTCTGTGCTTCATTTTACTTGTTCCTTTAGAAAGTCCCTTGTTCGCAGGACATTTTTCAGGCTTTCCAGTGAAAGATGATCTTTACCTTACTAGTACTGTCCTTTCAAACTGTCTGTACTGTTGTTGCTGGAGCTACGCTGCTGAAGAAGACAGTGGGAGAGGCAAGTTACTTCCAGTTCTGAGAGGACCATAAGAAATAGGAGGCAGAAAAGCGATGGTTCTTTCACAGATTTAGTTTTGTGATTAATATATATTTAATGAATATGCTTAGGCATAATGTTCTGGTCCGCTGAAATGGTGAACAAGGTAAGTACTGCTGATGACTCAGAATTGAAACCACTCATGTTTTGTCAGCCGTGTCAGCAAAACTCAAATTTGCAACCCCTCAGGACAGGGACAAATGACTGTCTCTCCTATTGCTGCAGATCAGCTCCCTCAAGCACCAGCTTCCCTGAGCCAGCCAGAGCTACAAGCTTAGTGAGCTCGCTGAGGCCTCAGATGCAGGATAGCGGAGGACTGGAGAGCGGCCGTGTTCCCGCTTTGGGCAGTGCTGCAGTCTCTCAATGGGGCCAGGTGAAAATGCTCAGCTCTGGAAAGGGAGTGTTGGGAAAGGCGAGCCCAGAGCGGGGACGTGCACCAGCAGTGCTGTGTGGCCACCTCTTACTGGCAATGGGAGCTCTGCTGGGCCCGCTGCCTTGGGCCTCTCTTGAGGTTGGTGCACAGGGGAGCCCCTGCTATTGTCACCCTTTGCCTGATTTTGTCACTGTAATGTTGTCGGTATGATAACAGGGGAGCCCCTGCTATTGTCACCCTTTGTCTGATTTTGTCACTGTAATGTTGTCAGTATGATAGTGTAAGGAAACAGGCTTGACAGGGTTTGCAGATGGAGAGACAGAGTTTGCAGATGGAGATCGTACTTTTATTGGAACTGGTATAGATGAGCCCTGGAAAAGACCTGAAGAAGAGCTCGTATGCCCAAAAGTTTCTCTGATAAGGTGGATATCGCCTCCATCTGTAAAATGAGTCATATTTTAAGGAACTGTAACTTGACTATGCTATGCCTATATCTAAAATTAGACTTGACTTCCATGCGAACATTTTGTTGTCATTGGTATTCTGGTTAAAAAAATAATTGTAGACAAATTACTCATATAATGAAAATGTCCAAACACACTGTAATTAAAATTACTGGCTTGTAGTTTTCAGGGCACCAAATTGTCACTGAATTTCAAGAGTGGGGAGCCTACTAGACCTTTAAACCGTTGAAAATCTCCAGTGATTTTAATCTTTTTGTGCTTTTAAATACATTCCCCTTTCATAACATGCTTAGAGTTACTAATTTCTGACAATAGTATTGCTTTTAATCACTTTATTAAAATCATTGTGCTATAATGTATATTTACTTTGAAAACTCTGATGACCTTTGACATATAAATATTTTCCTTTCTTTCAAAGGTACTGCATGAGTGCCTGTCCCCAAGTGTGTGTGTGCTGTAGCTGGCCCATGAGTGCCTGTCCCCAAGTGTGTGTGTGTGCGCTGTAGCTGGCTGTACACTTCTGGTGTGCTGTGTACAGTGGCACAAATCTCCAAAGAGTCCAATGTGTTCATAAATTACCAACTATCAAGTGCTCAGTTGAAAGCAGGCTGTTTGGAGGAATGTGCACTCCAAGTCTCATTTTAGAGGAGGCTTTTTGCTCTTTATGTTTTGTTCTTGCTTTGCAAAGTTTTGTTTTGCATTGGAAAGCTAGGTTTCTTTGTTACACCTGGAAAACTGGAAGAGTGAACAACAGCAGAGTGTAAGAGTTTGGGAGATAACTCCTGAGAGTAATACGTAAATCTTGAGAGTAACAAATCAAGAAGAGCATATTGAAATCAAAGACTGAAGCTGTATCTGATGAATAACAGCTTTCCCCTTTCTTCCTGCATGCTGGTTTTTTGTTTGTACTAATTTAGTGCAAGTACGTGTATCTAGCTTCTTTCTGTCTTTCTGGATGTTTTTTTTTTGTCAGTGATTTTGTAACATGACTAAAATGCTGTGTATGTACTTAACCTGACCTAGAGAAATATAATTGTAATAGATGCTGTTCACCCCAGTGAATGGAGCAGTGGTCGGGGGCACAAGAGATCTGAATTTCATTCCTGGCTGTGTCCCAGGTTTTCTGAGTAATCAGTGGAAGGTCTTTTCTCTGGCATGTGCCTTTGTTTACCTGTCTCATGATTCGGGGAGAAACCAGTATTTAATAGCTGGTCATCTTTATGAGGAAAATGATGGAGTTTGCATGCTGTCTTTAATCTTTAAATGATAATGAAAATATCTGTTACTACTTTGTCATATATGAAAGAGCTGTTTTTAAATAGCAAAACCAATTGAAAAGATGTATACCTGTAAAAATATTTATATTGTTATATTAAATTTCTGTGCCAGGTGTCGTTTTCTACAGATATGTTTATATGGTGGGTTGTTTTTTTTCAGGCCCTGCTTGACACTCAGAATCTTTTGAGAGCTCAGATTACAAATTTTACTTTCAACCTGGGATTTTCAGGGAAATTTTATCACACAGGTAAGACTGAAATACTAAAATCACTTTCATTTTGATGGTGTTCTTTGTAGTATGGGGAAAGTAGGAATGACAGAGACTAAGGGTCTGAGTAGAGAGAAGAGTTTCCTTCGTATAGGATAACTAAAACATCAAATTGTTGTTTCTTCCAGGTTGCTTTGGGACATACATTTGTGTGATTTACCAAATCAAATTTTTCTCCTAAAGTTATTATACTGGATTAACCTTTTGTTTGAGCTGTGGTCTGTCTGGAAATAACCATGTAGGCAAAGTCTGTAAACACCTCTTTGCAGCAACGTTTTTTTTTTTTTTTTTTTTTTTTTTTTTTTTTAAAAAATGAAAGAAGAAGGTGCTCATTCTTTGCATAATAGTCCAATAAGTAGAGCAATGATGTGGAAGTAGGAGAAGCCAGGCTGTAGTTTCTAAGAGAAAGACTAAGCCCTACAGAAAAGTGTCCTGTCAGAGTATTAAGTTTCCTGAATAAGAGGAATGTTGTTCCTCCTCCTGCAAGCTGGAACATGCAGAAATGGCAGAGTCACAGGGCCAGGAGGAGACCTTGCAAGAAGCAGTCCAAGCTTGGGATGACAGCTTTCTGTAGGGGTTATATGTGTTACATGTGTCACTGGATAACAGTAAAATCAATCCTGAGGGTGGAATAAACACATCACTTACTGTTGCTTTATAATTTCATTCAATTTGAGCTAGCTCGGATGCTCCCTACAGAACCTGTCCTGGGAAATGGGGAGAGGGAGGCACGTAGAATAGGCGAACTGGACTTTTCTCTGCAGCTGTTTCCTGAGAACACAGAGAATTTAGGTGGTAATTTTAGGTAGGCTGGAACATCTCGGGATGAGGCACCTGTAATTCTAGTAAGCTGCGTTGCCTGCATTAGGTGCCTGTGTGGAACAGATTGAATTCCTCTTCCCCTTTTATTAAAATTCAGTTCCTTTCAACCTGTTGTTGAGTGGTAAATTCCACCGATCAAATGAAATTTTCTATGACTTCACCGAGAGATCTGTTGAGCTACCACAGTTTATCCTTTTGGATAGTTTAATCTCTACTGTAGAGATACAGCAATATATATTGCCCATTAAAATCATTTTATACTTAAACCACTGTAGAAATAGGGAGAAATGAAAGATAAGGTATTAAATAGGATGTGATATAGAAGAAAGAAGGTGCTCTCTACCGTCAAACAGAAAGCAAAAGACACGCATGCAAAATAGGACAACATCAGAGCCTGGAAGAGAGAGACAAAAGACAACACAAGATAATGTCATAGTTGAAGGATGTTAATATGAAAAGAGGGAAGTGAAGTGACATGTTAGCTGAGACTAGGAACCAAAACCGGATTTATTCAAAACCAAAGAAAGATGTACAGAGCTTGAATATTCTCGACTGCTGTGCATGTTACATAGCAGAGGGATGAGCATAACTCTTCCTGTGCTCGACTGTGCACCTTGGTCAGTATTACTTGTCATATTAAGAAGAGAAGAGGCAGGGAAAGAAATCTGTTGTTTAGAGCTGAACAGCTGGAGAGGAAAGCAGCTGGGGCTGCACAGTCCCTCCACAGGTCTCTCTTGGGCTCAGCAGACTTCAGCTAGACTTGGTAAATGTCCAGGTTTCACCCCTGCAATCCAGGTGTCACCTGCACAGTTCAGAGAGACTAAAGATGCCTTAACTTTTTCACATTCAGGACATCACTTGCTCCATCCATTCCCATCCCTTCCTCCCCTTTCTTTTGCCTAGAATGGCCCAGCAAAACGGTCCTGACTGCCAAGTTTGTCACCTGCCAGTGTCTCAGCAGGCAAAGGTACTTTCTTTTGCCTCAGTTGACAGTTCAGATGCTTTGGAGGGAACATGAGCATGGGTTTCCTGGTTTTGGCTGAGTAGGATTTGGCAAAGGTATTGCATGTTTGTAGTACAAACTGACCCACTGATTGTAAATGGAATGAGTTGAGCCTGTCTCCGTTACAGCCCATCCCTTGCTATGGCTTTCTTCCTTTCTTGAAATGGTTTCTTCTCCCTGATCTGGCTATCGTATGACCTTTAGGCACTCCTGTCACTTTCTTTGGCAGCATGTGAACATCACACAGGGCCCCATGGACTCATGCGAAGTCCTAAAATCTAATGATCCTACAAATATTGATACATCTTTACGTATGTCTGCCCACATTTTTCGTTTACTGCTGTAGTTCCCTCAGAGGTAATGAGGAATAAAATCACAACAGTGAAGGTATGTCAGACAAGGTTTGCTGGAGGAAAGAGGAAAAAGCAAAAGGCATATAGGGTTAGTGAGAGTATGGCCATACGGATGCAGAAAGCATCGGAGCTGAACGTTTGGCGAAAAGACTGAAAAAGGAGAATAGATGTTGCAAAATGCTGAGAGAGAGAAAGGATTCGTCAAGTTGTGTTGATTGTTGGCGGGAGTAGGAACAATCAGAAAAGCAGGAAGCAGGCACACCGTGAAGATGTGTTAAGCTGTAGGTTGTCAGAGTTCAGCTCATACAGTCTTTATACGGCAGCCTGTTAAGGGGTTATTTAAATTTGGTTGCCTTTGACAGGGCTAGCCTGTCATTAAAAGTGCACTGGGACTAGGATAAATGTCTGGGCTTGGGGGCGAGGAGGGGTGTCCTGATCTGCCAGCTGATTAGACCCTGACACTTCCCATCCCCGAGGTGCTGTCAGGTAACCAGGCTGAATCTCTGCGAGTAGGTTATACAGAGCCGAGGCATGTGCCCGAGCACCGAGAGCGGGTTGTCATTGCCCCCGGATTACGCGAATGGCCTTGGGAGTGCTCAGGGTCCCAGCCAGCCCCCACTGCCTGCACCCAGGGGAGCAGGGGCAGGGGCCCGTCCCAGTGGGTAGCTGGGGTGCGGCTGCTTCTCTCGCAGGCTGGGAGGATTTACCAGCGTCAAAGCGGCCAGCCGGCTCAGGGTTGGAGGACAGGCCCCACCACTGGCTTATTTACTACTGTAGCTGCAGCATGAGAAGTGTGGGAGAACAGCAGGGCCGTATGCTGCTGCCCAAGTGATTCCTCTTCATCAGTGCCGCAGTCAGAAATGGCTGCAGGGCCTGTTCCCTGCGCCGTATCCTTAGGGACAGGCAGGAGAGCGTCTGAAAAGACAGGCCTGGGGCCTGAGAAATAACTCGGTGAGCTCCAGCCACCCTTTAAGTCTCTTCAAAGATGCAGATTTCTGGGAACTCCTGAATAGGCCATGATCAGAAAGGTAACAATTAGCGGGGAAGAGAAAATAATTGTATTATGCATAATATTTTGAAAAGGCTGCTGGAAAAAAAATACTTCCATGTATCATAGATAACGAAAGGAAAAGAAGTTTGCTTGGAGAGTGAGTTTAGTTTGGATAAGGAATACCAGAAAAGAGTTGTCAACATTTTCCTTTACACTCTGTATTAAACTCTCTTGTATACAATTTCTCCGATTCCGTCCCTTAGCTACTGATGTTACCGATATAGCACATGCATGTGAGGATGGTGTTGTACCATGCATTCAAGATACCGTGAAAATGGGGCTCTCAGTCTTTTACTTGGCTATAATTACTTCAGGAAAAGGAATATGTACTTGGAAACATTTAAAATCCTCAGTACTTTAAATGGTCAGATTTTATTATGCTAATTTCTTTCTCACATTTTCAAACATTTGTAAGAGTATAATAAAAGTAGAGACTTTACTTCAGAGGTGGTTTTTTTTTTTTTTTTAGGCACTGAGGAGGAAGATGAAGGTGACGACCTGCTGTTGAGATCTGTAGATGAGTTTTGGTGGTTTCCCCATATGTGGAGTCACATGCAGCCTCACCTCTTCCACAATGAGTCGTCACTGGTGGAGCAGATGATCCTCAACAAAAAATTTGCCTTAGTGAGTTATATTTTTGCGTTTTATACTGAATTTAAGTATTCAGAAACCATTATTCCTATTTTGTTGGAAAATCAATCCTTGTAGAATTTGTTTTTATCTCAAGGAATTGAAAAAAAAAAGAAAGTTTTGATACAGTGCTTTTTGCTGTCTCTTTTGTGCTATGAAAATTCTGTTTCTCTACAGTTTGGATTTCCTTCTCAATTGAAGTTTGGAGATTTTTTATTACTTTATGAAAAATTTTGAATGGAAAAATTCTTTCAGAATGAAGAATTAGTATGTTCCCATCTTGGAAAGTCAATATAGATAAAAATTCTTCTATTTCAATATTTTCCTAAATAAAATTTTGTCCAAATAACCTTGTGTTTAGATTAGAAAAAATCCAGTTTTCTGAGAGAATAAATACTCCATCAAAATGTGTCATGACTATATGGAAAGTCAATATAGATAAGAATTCTTCTATTTCAATATTTTCCTAAATAAAATTTTGTCCAAATAACCCATTGTTTAGATTAGAAAAAATCCAGTTTTCTGAGAGAATAAATACTCCATCAAAATGTGTCAAATGACTATATGAAAATGCTGCATGTTAGGATTAATGAAGTGTGCCACATTTTCAAAGATGCTTTTCTGCAGTGATACCTAATAACATATATTCCCTTTGGATCAGCTTTATAAAAACTTGTTTTGAAAAGCATTGCCTTTACTAATTATCTATTCACAGCAAAGCTCTGAAAAAAAATGTTTCAGTGAGAATATAAGAAAAAATAAAACCAGATCTTTAGGTCTGAGGATACTAGAGAAACAGACTTACCTTTTTCTCTACAGTTAATTTCATACAACAAAACCAAACCAAACTGCCATACATAGTACATATTATTTGTCTGAAGAAGTGGTCCAACGTAAAGACATAAAGTGTTGTATCAGAATATCTCAGCAAACATAACTTGCTTGCTGAAATACACTTCCAACAGCCTAATTTTACTTCTCCCTTTTCAGAATACCCTGGTTGCTCTTTAGCTGGCAGGTAATGACTTTGTTCCTTGAAAGAGCAGCGGGATTTGAAATACCAGAACAAAAAAGAGTGCGCTTATGGTCATGTGTCAGTGCATGTAGGAGGAACATATAGACCTCAAATATCGAGCAATTAAAATTTGTATTTGAAAACTTTGCTTTTAAGTAAGGAAGGTATACGCTTTCTTTTGACCAAAGATTTTACCAAGTTTACTGTAAACTCTAGTTGTACTGAATACAGGCCAGCTCAATTTTACTGTTTCTTTTAAAGAAAGCATTTCAGTAGAAGTTAGAACCATGAAAATTTTAAAATCCTTGTGTCCAAAATTCCTTTTTTTTCCCTGTGATTCTGTGTACTGTTGCAAGCTACACTGGAAATTAAATTATTTCTTGTAGTTCTGGTGTGACCTAAGACATCCTCTGGGATTAGTCTACAGTATGTAACCATTAAAGTATGTTATTAGAATAATTCATATTCAACCCTGTCTTAGGTAACGTCATCAATTTCTATTTTCTTCACTACTTTCAATGCTCTTAATACTTACAGATACCTTATATTAAATGTTTTTCATGTGTGAAGCTATGCATAGACATATAGACATGAAGCTACTCATTATGTTTCATTTGCTTAAAGCATTTAAATTAATAACAATGAGAAGTATCCTTTTTTGAAAGAGGCTGAAATTGCTGATGCCTCATGTGTTATCACACTGAATGTGTATATTGCGTGTGAAATGCTCAACTTGGGAATTACAGTCACTAAGAAATAATGGAGACACTGATACATTGAAGATGATAGGCTCATAATTAGAATGAAAGATTTTAATTACATATTTATTACTGCATATTGTAAAACTTGAGGGAAAAACCCTTAAAAATTAGACATTTGTTTATAGCTGAATGAAGGAGATCAAATGGGACATTAGACAATGCCATGTCTTACATGTTCTGTAAAGATTTTTCTTTCTGATGTTTATGCATGCTTAAGGGAAGTAGAAAAGATAAAAGGAAGAGGAATCGAAATATCTGCAATGGAATTAAATAGTGTAAAGCTGTGTAAGCGATGGCGTATCCATTCTTTATCTCCCCATGCAGTAAAACCAATAGGCCAGATCTTACTCATTCCTACTCTGGCAGATTACACATAGTGCACCCCAGCTGTAAACCAGCAGATGACGCGCTTCCTGGGTGCAGCGGGTTTACTGACGGGGTGTTTGGATCTTACCCAGGAGTAGTACGGCCTTACGAGAATTCCAAAAGCTGCACCAGCCTCAGGGTGGTAAAATCTTATGCCCCATTATGTGTGCCGTGAATTGCTAAAGGGAAATAATTTCACCAGTTTTTTAAATATAGAAAAATTAGGGTTCTCAACTGTGATTAAACCATACCTGTCTGTAACACATGCCATTACACTAGGTTCAAAGTAGCCCTTTAATGAGGAAAAAAAATAGCTTTCTTCCCTTGGAGGCTTCACGTCTTTAAAGTCTTATTTCTCACGTTCTTCCAGAGCAGAAGCAAATGCTGCTTTTTGTGAGTTTGCTTTGTTTTAAGCTGTTAGTAAAGTTGTCATATTTAAGTTATAACAGATACATCTAAACGTGAACCATGACTATTTAAGTTTAAGTCCAGTACATTAGTTTTCCTGCAGTAGTCCGGTCCTCCTCCAGAAAAGATGAAGAAATGATTTTACTAAGGTCACGCACCCATTTTTCTTTGAGATAAGACTTAGAGTTTTTCATATTCCTTAGTAACTAGTTTATTCAAAGGAAGCGACCCAAGTATCAACCAACTTTCACCTTTGCACACAAAGTATGATTAGAAAATAAGGTGAAGATGACCATACAAATACAAACAATATAAAAAACTCTTAAACAGAATTCAAAGGTTGTGCAAAGGCAGTTTTCCTAAATCATTGCAACACAACATCATCTTATGGACAGCGTATTCTGCTAATCAGACTATCAAAGAAATATCTGCTATATACTGTTCCTTTGAAAAGTAACCTGAAAGAAAGGAGAAAAGGTGTCAAAATTCATTAGAGTATGTTGGAAACCAGAAACTGGAAAGAAAATACATTGAATGTCAAGAGAAGGAAATACCAGCAAGGTCAGTATGTAAACAAGATAAATGACGGGAGTCTGCGAAAATAGATGAGGTACTACAAAAGGGGTTAGTCTACAACATCTGCCTAGTATCCTCAGAATTTTACAAGTCGTTATCTTTTCTCCTTTTTTAAAATGACACTAAAATGGTCAAGCTGGTTTTTGAATATGGTTTTATGCTTCAAGGGGACTAGAGGGGAAATGCGGTGACTCTGAAATTTAGCTAACAATCCAAGTAATTGTGTAGGGGCATGTAGTAGAAATCACACTTTTGTTATTGTAACTGCCAAATGCTACCTGTTGTGTTGAATATGTGCCAGTAATTTTCTCTCTGAACTCTTAGTTTGTGAGCAAATTCCTTGCAAGAACTTGAAAGAGTGCAGCTTTCTGTTTAATGTAAATTGAAGAAAACAATGTAAAATACATCTGTATCACTCTTCCTTACATACTCATAAAAATATTTATTAAAAAGGCTTTTGTATTAAAATCCTGCGTTTCATCTTCACCGTGTTGCTTTCCACCTCCCTTACGTATCAGCATATTTTGATATCACCATTATTTGCATTTCAGACCTGTTCTTGATCTCTCACAAACAAAGGATTTGAGAAATGCCAAAACATCAAGTTTCTCAAATTTTTGAAAGCAGTCATTGTTCTGTTATGCTTTAGGAACATGGTATTCCAACTGATTTGGGCTATGCAGTGGCTCCACACCATTCTGGAGTCTATCCAGTACACGTTCAACTTTATGATGCCTGGAAAAAGGTCTGGAATATCAGAGTCACCAGCACGGAAGAATACCCACATCTGAAGCCTGCAAGGTACAGACGAGGCTTCATCCACAAAAATATCATGGTGAGTTGTATTTATGATGTTCATATTACAACCACTCTACCATTTTATGAACAATTTGTTTTTAAGTGGAAAAGCACGGTATCCTGAAAGTTCACACTGTGAGAAGCACATATTGCTGTGCATAAGTAGCAAGATATATTTGACAGTATCTTGTTAATTAAAATCAGTCTGTTGCTGATGATGCTACTGCTGATGAAGGTGGCCTCCAGGCACCCCACTGTTAACAGTTAACAGGCTGTTAACTGTTGTAGTGCTACTGTTAATACTGGTTCAGAGATCTCAAGGAAAAAGTCAACTTTGCATCTTTTAACAGAATATTATGGGTTAGATTTTTAGCAGGTTTTAAATTTGCATAGCACCATTAGCTGCAAAAGAGTTTTGCCAGTTTATGCCATCTGAGAATCTGGATCTTGGTGTGTAAATATTTTTTTTTTCTTCCATTTGAACGGTGGACAGTTGCCCTCGTTTTGCTTCCTGCCATACAGAAGTGTGAACTGTGCTTTGCACTGTGGCTTAACCCCACAGATAGGCTTTGGGCCCAGGTGATCAGTCTGGATGCAGGGCAAACACTCAGAAGGCTGGAGGGAAAGAAGACACGTACACACACCACACCCCCCTCCAGGCTATGAAGCTGCTCTGCTGAGGCAGCCACAAGTCAAATCACACAATTTTTCTGTATTACATAATTCACAGCGTTGTTCACTGACAGCAGTATTTGCCAAAAGGGGTTATACACGACTGACATGGAAGGCGTTATGCTAATACCATCTGGTCACTGGGGCGTAGGCTATTTCTGATTCACATATTGCCATTATTATCTGAGAAGTGTTTCAAAACGACTTTCCAAAATACTTGATGGTATGTTCTTGAGTAACTTTCTTTTGGAGCATGTAGGAGAGCGGTGAATGGGAAAGATCCTAGTGTGTGTACTGTGTTATACCTCTAGCTAGAACAAGCAGTTTTGGACGGTCAAGTGCCCTAGCGCAAGACCGCCACTTAGCTTATAACAGAATTCTGGTATTGTCCTCAAGTTACCATGGATACCACTTTTCTAAGCAAAATAATAATATTTAAAAGTTTTGATCTATTTTTGGATGAAGCAAACTAAAATGATCTCCAAGGCATCCAGGAAGAAAATTGACACCATACAGATTTGAGCTACAGTTTGTTCTCCTCAAAGCAATAGCTGCACATAAAATAATGGGTTTGTGGATATGCTCAGGAGACATGAAGCATTTGAGGTAGACTGATTGACTCTCAGAATCTCCAAAAATCTTTCATAAATTTTTGTAAAAACGTGTCATTTGAAGACACATAAAGAGATTTAACACAAGGACACTGGCGCCAAAAATCTATTTCCAAGAACAGTCGTATAAAACCACCTGTTTTGGGAGTCTCAAGCTTTCAGTTCTCCTGAAAAGTTTACCTCTGCAGGCTAATAGCGATGAATATATTCAGTAACAAAACCGTTGTGTAAGATTTGCCAGAGCATTTCCCGTCCAGTACAGCTTCATTCCCTGCCTCTGTGAGGAATTGTTCTCATATTTCATTGGTGAAATCCAAAGGTTTTTAAGAACTACATGCAAGTTTATAGCAAACACACAAATTCCATACATTTTCTGACAACACAGAATTTACAATTTGTGGTCACAGTATCCTGTACATTACAAAAAAGATGTTGAGAAATGACACAACAAGAAATGAAGAGTATCTACAAAACCACAGTCTATGTCAAGTAAGGGATTTGTATGCTTTAAAAGTTTAAGCTATCATATAATAAATGTTCTAAATTGGACTAAAATGTTTGAGAAGTATCCCAGTTTAAGAATTATATGTGAACATCAATACTCAGCTGTTGATCTTCCATAAAAAATAGACATAATTGAAATACTTTCCAGCAAATTATTTTCTGAAGTTGATAGAAAATACTCTGAAGTTCTACTGGAAAACTAACTGCATTTATTAATTCTTCCTATTCAAAAGACTTGTTCTTTGCATGTTTTTAAAAATACATGCTTTTGTTTATGCTACTTTTTATTGCAACTGATCTTACAAAACTAGCACAGTTGAATGAGAAGCAAATCTTTCTTATAATGTGAGCATTACTGGCAAAATTCATCATGTGTCAGTGTAGAATTATTGGTGGTGATACCTAAGCCAAAAAAAAAAAAAAATTTTGACTTTCAAATTCCAGTTTAAATTTAAAAGAAAGCCATCTTTCAAATAAAAAGTGGAACTGATTAATACAATACAGATAATATTTTAGATTATTTTTCAAATTATTTTAAAATTTTAGAAATCTTTGATGACCAGACTTCAAATACTCAGTGTTAGGATCAGGTGTTACGGACAAAATTAGTTTGAGGAGGTTGCTGAATTGTAACTTATTGATTGAGGTCAGTCTCCAGTTTCAAACAAAATGTGATGAATTTTTGGACAGTATGATTTCACTGATAATAATAACATTTTCATTGATAATAATAATGTTGTTTCTTTCAGTAAGCACTATTTATTGATCTGCCAGTGTATTAATTCAGCTAGATCATTATTGACTTCTGGCAAAGTTGTGATGCCAAATCTACCCAGGAATTATCACAAAGGAACATTATCAGTTATGTATTACTTATCTGGCATTTGTTATCTCATTAAAAGTACAAGCTTTTTTTTTGTGAATGTCTTCATAATGTTGTTTCTTTCAGTAAGCACTATTTATTGATCTGCCAGTGTATTAATTCAGCTAGATCATTATTGACTTCTGGCAAAGTTGTGATGCCAAATCTACCCAGGAATTATCACAAAGGAACATTATCAGTTATGTATTACTTATCTGGCATTTGTTATCTCATTAAAAGTACAAGCTTTTTTTTTGTGAATGTCTTCTGAATTTTTCTTTTTTTTTTTTTTTTTTTTTTTTTTTTTTTGAATGCACTCAGGTGCTTCCTAGGCAAACTTGTGGCTTATTCACCCACACAATTTTCTATAAAGAGTATCCTGGAGGCCCAAAGGAACTAGACAAAAGTATTCAAGGAGGAGAGTTGTTCTTCACAGTGGTTCTCAATCCAGTAAGTACACTGTAATTTTGAAATGTTCTTAAAAAATTAGTTAAAGGAGAAGTTACTGAATGCTTCAAGGCCAATCAGCTGGGTCTCCCAAATAGTGATGATTGGTCACAGTGAGTTCTTCTGCTTTTTCAGTTAATTTAAGATCTAATATTATCTATGCTCTGTTAGTTGTACAAAGACAATCTCTACTTTTTTTGACAACTGTTTTGTTTGTAATGCAGTAGTAGCAACCTTTCTTGTTCGTCTTTACTTTTGCATTAAATAAGAACCCTGAGATTTAATTTTTAAAAGAATTCAAGCATTAAGAACTGGTGTTACTATGAGACGAGTACCTCAGGTGGAGTCCATTTTCCTGCTCTGCCAAATTCATAATCAGAAATGTTGGGAACACTCACTGGTTTGAGAAGGTTGCAAGCAAGGAGTACTTGCGCTTAAATCTGTTTTGAGAATTTTCAGTTGCCGATTCATAATAGTTTCAAGAAAAGATCCAAGTAAATGACCCACGTAGTTAATACATCTGCTTAACCTTTCATTTATCTTCAATGGAATAATAAACAACAAACGAGGCTATGAAACTACAGAATACTGGCAGAAGAGAACAGTATGGTACTTCAAAATGGCATGGGATTAGGTCGGTTGCATCAAAACTGACCTTTTAGACAAGCTTTTAGGTGAGCTTTTCATCTGAAGTCCAAATGAAACATATAAATAAAATTTACCCGTTTTATACAAATGTAATCACTAGGACTCATTTTCTCAGAACACCAAAGGGAACAAAACGTATTTCCACTCAAATCCTTTGGAATAATAGCCTAAATATTTTTGTGCCCTTTTTTAATCTTCCATAATTTAATGGAAGTCCGAAGGAAAAAAGCTTCTGTCAGCTACTTCAGCAATTTATATGCAGGTCTATTTTTCAAGCCTCAAATTCTTTCAGGCTATAGTTTTGGTTCTTTGAGAGCAGTTACTGTGCTTTGTTCTCCTTTTTCATGTTCACATAGCAGAATTAGGCAATAAAAACTTCACTTCCTCAGCACACGTGGCCTGCCTTCTAGAGGATGGCAGTAGTCCCAGTCCTAACTTTGATGATATATATCATTTCAGTCACAGTATGTTACCAGAGGTGAGACCTGGAAAATTCCTTGGAGGGAGGGTATTGGTACCATAGCAATGCTTTGGCAATATATGGGTTTTAACTAAGGGTTACTAGCTTAACAAATGCGACTTAGTGGAAGACATATAGTAACAACATTTTTGAGTGAGGACAAACTGTATTCCATTTTGAAACACAGCCACAACTTAGCCAAAAACTATTTTACCGTCTTACAACAGTAGGGAAACAGCAAAATTTAATACAGTTGCTCAAGGCATAAGCCTTTCAAATTAAAAGAATGAAGAGAATGGAGGGGAAGACAAGATAAGCAGTGAAACAATCATGATTATTGGTATCAATCATAAAAGTTTGATCATGCCTGCCTAACATCCTTGAATGTGAGTACGGTAATGTCTCTTTATATATTACAATTAGATCTTCGATTTATGCATTGCAATGTAGACTGTATGATCACTTAGTTCTGAGAAATAGAATATCCCCGATACAATACAGGCTAAAAGAATAGAAGTTAAATGCACTATTTTCTAAATACAACTGTAAATGAATATTAGGCTGAAATTTGCCAAAGACAAATTGCTGCAATCCTTCTAAGGAGTGCCTTTGAAAAGATGATGTGTCTGGTTTTAAATATCTGCTTATAAACAGTTTCTAAACTTCTAAGCATTAGCCTGGCATGTAATCAATTTAAAGATTAGGGTTTGCATCTTTGTGTTTTTTAAGTATTACATGTATTTATACCATAATTTGCAAGACAGAGTTGGGCAAAGATTAGGCATTAAAATGAAAACTAAGTAGCTTTAGGAATTTGTCTAATTATGAACTGGCATTTTGGATTTTATAAGCTTTACTGTGTTTTCATTAAAATTGCTGGGATTTCTAATGTGAAACACCTAGATTTTCAGAGGATGCAAAAATTCCATTATGAGGCATTTTTTAAACGTTATTTTTCACTCATGTAAAAGTACGAAGAAGAAACCTTACCTAGGAATCATTACAGTGTCAGCCGAATATTCTCAACAGTGAGTACATAAATATTTAGTTTCCAAAAATGAAAAATGTGGGTGTAAATTAAATGTAAATCTTAACAAAGGCCTTCATTACCTTTTCTGGTTTAATTTGGATAACTGATCTTAAGTGAATATAGTTTCTGAGGTGTAAGTTATTAGGCTGAGGCTTTAGAAACTGAGTACCCTACACTGAAATAAATGCCCCTAAGAAAAAAGCCCAAAATTTCTTTGCGGTTTGTCTGTGTAATGGTAGCTATTCACAAGAGAGACTCTGCTTCCTTATAGTATGCTAGATCAACCACAACCTGCAGAATAAACCACAAAAAAAACACAGGACCATACGCGCTTCTGTAAGCTTTTGACGTGAGAACCAGCATTATTGCCCTGTTCCCAGGGCATTGTACAGTCAGAAGTCCTGCAGGTGAGAAAAGCATCAGGAAATCCTGCTCTGCAAATGATCTCTGCTAGTTGTATTTTAGATGGGAGCTAAGAGTTGGTTTGTTGGAGTAGCTAATCTTGTGGTTGGCAACCTGTATTTATGTGGTATGCATTTATATCCCCACACTGCTGGTTCGATTGCAGTCTGATGGTGGCTGTAAAGTGATCTTGACAGCTATGCCCATTGTGTTCATAAGGCATCTAGAATGCTGAAGTGCCACCAACCTGAAAAAGAGCCCAAGTAGTAATGTAACATGCTATCTACTTTTCCAATAATATTTTGTATGTCTGTCTTCTGTTAAAGATTTTGCTGACTTCAGCGGCCCTTAGGCGAGATTGTAATATATCAGGGTCTTGCACAAAATATTTTACAGGGGAAAAAAATAAAAAGAAAAAGGAAAAAAAAGAAGCCTTCAGCAGCCCTGTATTATTAGCATACTGGCATTATTTTCCCCACATTATCGGTTGAATAATTGACTTAGACGGAGGTTGTGTGACTTGCACTAATTTAGCCAGGGAATTCTATATCAAAGGCACAAGGAAAACATGCCTTGTAGAAGTCATAGAATCATGGAATAGTTTGGGTTGGAAGGGACCTCTAAAGGTCATCTAGTCCAACCCCCCTGCCATGGGCAGGGACATCTTCAACTAGATCAGGTTGCTCAGAGCCCCGTCCAGCCTGACCTGGAATGTTTCCAGGGATGGGGCCCCCACCACCTCTCTGGGCAACCTGGGCCAGTGCTTCACCACCCTCAGCGTAAAAAATTTCTTCCTTATACCTAGTCTAAATCTACCCCCCTTTATTTTAAAGCCATTCCCCCTTGGCCTGTTGCAACAGGCCCTGCTAAAAGTTTTCAGTGATGAGTACCTTATCCAGAGAGCTCTCTGTCTTTGTTTTATTATTTCGCATTGTTACTATTTTGTACTGACTTTAAAACATTTTAGCAAGTATTTTTCCTGATAAACTTATTAGAATCTTCAGTGACTTCAGATCCACCTATCTCTGTCTGCCCTATTCAGTGAAGTTCTTGGATTAATAAAACAAATTTCTGTTAAATGTTTCTTACAATGAAATTGTACCAGTCTCCTAAATATGTCTTGTAAATTATGAAGGAAGTGAGCAATTAGATTTTGAGCTATATATAATGATGGGGGTAGGTATAGACACTGCCATCAACTGTACCATTTCTTCTCAGGTTTGCTAGTAAATCTCTATCAATACTGACAAGACTATCAATACTTCTGAACTGCTCTGAAAATAATTAGGCCTAAGAACCAAGCCAAACTAAACATAGCTGAACTGAACATACCTTTATTAAAACTATTTGAGTATTTCTTTCTGTCTGCCACTGTATATTTTTCCTCATCTGTAACATACATACATATTGCTTCTTTATGAAAATATGTCTGCACTAGTTACCTGTCTGTGCCATAGCCATTGTTTCTGTAGGTAGTTGATGTGGAACATGTACAATAAAATAAGCTAAGTAAGAACTGAGACCAGAACAGTTCAAAAAGCACTGATATAATAAAGTTTTCAGACACCTAAGTTACAAATGAGCTTCTTTTAGCTTGCACATGTGTTGCAATGGATTTAAGTACCAAAACTTGATTAACTGAGTAACTAAGGCTATCTATTGCAAAATTATTTGTTTGATATATAACAGTACTGTTCAGTCATTAACAGGAACATAACAAATCTGACTGTCTTGGTGAATAGCTATATGTTACGATAATACATAACCATAAAGGCTATACACCCTTCATCCTTCCAGGAAAAGTAAAAATTGTGACTGGAACAGGATTCTGCTAAGGACAGCACTGCATATTGCAGCATTTTCTCTAATGATGTGCGTGTTCTCCCAAGAGAGCAGCTATTAGAGATGAGCTATTGGAGCAGCTATTGTCAGATGAACACTTGAAATTCACTCACCTGTCCCACCAGGCTGATGGAGGCTGCAGAGTAAGAGGCAAACGTTGAACAGCTCTTGTTTTCCTTGAGGCTGCATGACCAGCAACCTAAGCTGACGCAAATGGTGTGTTAGCTTGCTCTGTGCTACACAGACAATAGGAATATGAGTTCACTGTTCTATGAAATAACTTGCTTATAGTTAAACCAATTTAAAAAGGCATTATTGCGAACAGCATGTTATATCCCAGTAACAGAAGAGGAAGGTTCCTATCTGTGAGTTTGTATATTTGGATTCTGTGGAATGTACACTAATCAATAATCTTAACATGTGGATCTGCACATTTTGCACAGCGAAGTCAGTGGGATTTTTCCCATTTCCTTCCCATTGTCATTCCTATTAGTGGGATAATGTGTAGGTATATCCATGTTCCTTATTCTTTAAGGCATTGACACACTGCGGAAGGAATAGAGTTCAAAATAATGCAGAGTGTTGTATAATGAAGTTGTGGAAATCCATGGTACAAGTTCATCCAGAACACTCTGCAGACTCAATCTTATGTGCAAAACTGGAAGCAGTTGACTGAAGAGGACTATGAAGGACTGAGACTCCAATTAGAAGAAAAATCAAAATGATCAAGATTGATTATATTTGAAAAGAGATGAAAAACAGAAACAGCTATGAAATTGCATGAAGAACTTAGACAATGAACTCCTGTTACCTGACTAGAAACAGAAAACCAGAGGATAGCCAATTAAATGAGGATGAGAATTTTAATGAGAATTGTATCAGGATCTTCCTCCAAGGTAGTGTTTTTGACATCAAGAACTTAACAAGATTTGAAATACAGAATAAAATTTGATTGGCTATTCATGCCTGTAGTAGTTGGTAAGACATGGATTCCATATAAACTTCCATGCTTTATGTAGCCCTTGAAAGCAGGGGAGACTTTCATAGAGGATTTTTTTTCACACATCTCTCATCCTGTACTTTCCTCATACATAATCTCTGATGCCATCTGCTTCTGTAGACAGCATACTGCATGAGATAAACAGGCCAAACGCAGGACAGACCTACTAGTTTTATTCATGTTTTTATACGGAAAAGCTTACTGTTTTTCTAAGTGCAAAATTTCGATAATAAAAATAAAATTCATGAAGCAGATCAACAGTATGAAATGGAGTATATCTCATCTGCTTTCTACCAGTTCTTTAGATTTTTATTCCTAACATTTATTGCAATTTGTTAATCTGTTTGGTTTAGTTTTCGAATGATGATGTGGAAGGTAAGGTATATTTTGATGCTAAAATCCAAGTAATCTAGTAAACCCAATTTTTCTTAATGTTAAGATTGCAACTTCGATGAGAGACATGGTCTAAAACAATATTGATGCTCCTTTTCCAGTAGCATCAGTAAAAGTTAAGGTGTCTCAGTTTAACTTTGTAGAAGGCACACATAACCCAGTCCTAAAATATCCTTTGAACTATGGAAGATACAGATCGGGTGGAAGATACAGATCGGGAGCTTTGCTATCCTACGAGATGAATGTTTAAGGGAAAACAACGATTCATGAAAATCTTCTATACCTTTTCTGCCCCCGAGAAAAACAAACAGAACAGAACACAGTAATTGCATTACATGCATTTACATGCACTTCCTTACAAAGTACTATGTGTCTACAGATCTAAAGGAAAAGGAAAATGCCCTGTGGAGAGGAATTTGGTGAAAGCCTTCAAATGGTTGACAGCCCAACAGTGAAACTAATGTGTGGCCAGCTGTGTGTTCTCCGTATGGTTTACAGCAGTACTGATCAAGAGGGAAGGCTGTTAATGGTTTAGGCCCTGTGTCTGATCTTAAAATAATTGTAATCTTTGTATGCATTCAGTTCTAAGTATTATTTTCCTCTAATTTTTACCTCTCCCAAGTTACAGTGAGTAGAGCTGTTACTAAGTTAATTGACTTGCAGCAAAGGAGAAATTACGTGCTTTAGCACTGAAAATGAGAGGATTTATATGAGCACCAGCAGAACCTACTGTATCTTAATGTGACCCTGAACAAGATGAATAGCCAGGCTTTGGGACTACGGAGAAAAATACAAAAACAAAGGCATTCACGCTCAAATCTTCCCTTTCTGTCTGTCCCGCTTTGCACAACCTCTTATTTAATCATACTGAGTGTGAGAGGCAGGAAAGATGACAAATGTGTTGAGGAGGGCACTGATGTGCAGGTAACTGAGCTCTGATGCGTGGGGTTCCTTGTCGGCATCCCACGGTAGTGCCATTGGGAGCATAGCCTGGCCTCTCCGGTGGGCTGGTTCAGTTCGGCAGGGTTGGCCCACTTCATGGCTGAGTGAGAAAGGCAACAGTTTCATCTCTTCCCTGTCCTCTCATGCCCGTTTTAGGAACTCTTGGGAACTCCAACGATAGTTTGGGGAGTTGGCATGAATTCGGGAGGGGGGGAAGTCAGTTTTGCCTAGCATTTTGATTGACTGCAAAACAGAAGTGCCTTCCTTCCTATCTATTCTTCATAACCCACCCATAAAAGCCAGAGTCTGGTATTTTGTGGATGGAATAAACAAAATATAAAAAAACCCTAAATAAACAGGCAGCATGGAAAGACTGTGGAACAGACGGGATTAGCTCTCTAATTAGAGGTGATTAAATAAATGCATTGAAATTGTGGGCAATAAGAAAACTTTGCCCTTCTTCAAAATTCTGAAATGGAAAGCCCTGTACAAGTGGTTTACAGCTATTAGTGAAGCAAGTCTTTTGGACAGTACTGCCAGTTGGGAAATTGGGTCACAAGGGTAACGAGCAATTTACAAAGGCAAAAAAAAGTTTGTGCAACAGCTGAAAATAAACTCAGGTTTCCTGACTGTCAGATTAATAATTCAGAACTACACCAAATACATAATTTTGTTTGATCTTATAATGGAGCCAGGGAAGATTTATATTTATAGTGGAGATACTGCTATGTAAATCAAATTCAACTACTTGGCTTGCTGTCTTTGCAAGCGGACAGATCCACGGCAGCTGTGAAACCAGCAGGACAGCCTCAGAACAAAAAAGGGAGTTGCAAGCTGGAATCTCTCTGTGGTGGAATTGAATGCAGCTTTTCTGGTAGCATACAGGTCTAAAAGGAATATCTTTCAACTATTAAAAATATATATTCAAGCATAGACTGCAATCTAATTCATTATTCTATCACTTTGTTAGTCTAATGGAGCAAAACCAGCTGTTACTGAGTCTCTGAATACCTGAAACAGAACTCTTCTGAGTAACGTGGAGACAATATCAGAACTGCAAACAGAGTGTGTACAATGCCAAATTAATTGGAATACAGGCGTTCTGAGAGTTAGACATACTCTGGTGGCCTTTACAATGTGTAAACATTTGTTCAGTAGCTAAAATATCAGCAATATACTAAATTGGTAATGCATCTGCTTCTAGTGCCTAGCAGCGATCACCTAATTAATTGTCAATCATAATTTAACTTCATTTTAAAGTGTTGTGCTTAACTTCATTGAGTTGGGAGGCCTCTATGCTGCCTTTTAATGTTGTTGCACAGATTGGAGGGTGACACAGTGCCCATGACAAAAGTACCTTAATGACTGGTTTAACAGTATGAATTTATTCAAGTCGGATTGCCTGCAATAGATTTATATATGGTAAAAAAAATGAAAGATGTGCTCAGTCCATAAGAAATGGATATTACCAATTTTTTCTTGTACCAACTCTTCTAGTTCCAGATTTAAAATACCAAAAATAATAATAAATCTGGTTAACAACATCAATGTCACTGCAAGTCTCAGTCCTCCCTCCACTTCCCTGATGCTTGCCAAAGAGGGTACAGCTAACCTCTGAAAAGGGAGTCTTCTCTCTGCTCTTGGGTTGCAGCCCAATCCTGACAGCTTGGTGCAGTGGCCTCCAAAGTGGGGTATGTGCACCCCAGGGGGTGCGCAAGATGATCCATTCGGGTGTGGGAAGAAAATATTGGAACTTCAGTATTAGAAGTATATAATTTATAAATAAATATACATACATTAGGGATGCATGCTCAAAAAATTTTCACTGATAGGTGTGTGCGATCAAAACAGTTAGGAGATCACTGGCTTAGTGGACTACTGTTCTACAGGCTTTTTACTGTTCTAGAGGCTTTTGTGTGCTTAATTTGTTTCACTCTGCTGTAGACATTGCCACTTCTTTTCTTTCCTGCATTATTACTGTAACTGAAACCAAATCGAAAAGTCCTCCTGATGCGGTACACCATTAAGGAGGTATAAACAGAAAAGGAGTATGAAGAAGAAGAAGAGTGAGGTGTGAGTGCAACCTATTCATCTGCAAAATGTTTGTGTAAAATGGAGTTTGAGTATGACACAAGGTACATTTTGCTTATCACGATATATGGAAGGGAATGGGAATATTTGCAGGTTGCCCAGCACAAAGATATCCACTCTGCTGTTTTCCATCAGAGCAGCTAGTCTTGCTCACCATTAATCATTTCTGTCCCAATGTAGAGAAGCTTCATAATTCACCCTTCCAGACCTTCACAGGGAGCTTGGGAAGGAAAAAAAAAAAAAAAAAAGTCTTTCCCACTGTCCTTGAATGGTACTTCTCATCCCTGTCTTTCCAAAAATAGAGACCCCTTGACTCCAGGGGGAAAAAGCCAGGAACACAAACATGGCACAAGCCAGCAGCTGTAAGAGGGGCTTCTCACGCTTGGGAATGAGAGGGTAATGTCATTCCTTTGGGAGGCAGGCGCCTCTGTTTTTGTCAGGAAAACAACAACTGTTATCAAGACCATAGAAGTGTAGTTAGCAGTGCCCTTATTGTATAATTTTAATAGCTGCAGCATCCTAATACTGTTGATTTTGTAGTGATCAATATTTTTTAAAATATCCAGCCTGCTAAAATAACACCCATGGCTAGAAGCTGGGTAACTTGTTGCATTTTTTTCATTTTGTGTAAATTGTTTGTCAAGCATCTATTGTTTTCTCTGTTCTTGATACATAAACTAGATCACACTGGTTCATCTTTTCCTGATACGTGTGATTTAATAGCAGCAACTCAGTCTCGGTCTCAACTCTCAATTTGTTGACCTAGAAGCTATTGCCTCTAATTGGGAAATGTTGTAGTAAGGAAATATGCAGCACAGAATGAGCATTCAAAAAGATAAAAGCTGTTTCTCCTGAATGCTTGTCCTCATTTCCCTACATCTCTGCAGTACTAGTCAGAATCCCAAATAAAATCAGGGATTGGGAAGGAGAACAAAACAGAAATAGCCCTCTGCCCTTTCATTCTGGGGAAGGAGTGCAGAAATGCTGAGGGGAAGCTGAAAGGAGCAGGTCATACAGGCTGCCCCTGTGAGAAGGCAGAGTAAAGCACCTTTGCTACCCTGATCCAAGGATGGGTGGAAGCAAGAAAGAAGCTGCTGCCCAGAGGCCAGATTTAGTCCCAAACCATCATTTTAAAAATTGTCTGCATTCCATTTCAGTCCCCTCGTGAAAGATATTAAATCCTGTGGAGAGTGTGCATTGAAGTGCAACCAAGATGATAGTTTGTTTATGAGGAACAGCTGAAAAGGGTGATCGTTCTCACACTGAGAGAAAGAAAATGCTGAGATGCCCTGAAAGAAATTATTTTAGAAGAGGGCTGGAAATAATAACATCAAATAAGCTCTTTTTAACTGAAAGGGAGGCTAAAATGCTTGTTTGAGTAAATATAAATCTATTCACAGCTGCTTCCCTTTTGAAGACGGAATAAAGAAATATATGAAGCTCTATTTATATTTTACAGCATTTCCCAGAGGTGCAAGATTATTGAACAAATAGTGTTATTTACTAGATCTAGTCTTCTGGGATGCCCACAAAGGATTCATTTTATATCTCCTGATCTGTGGTTTTAAGAGAATAAATCTTTAATAGCATAGCATGCTATTAGTTGGCACACAAAGAGTAATCATTCTCATTAGTTAGAACTTGTTTGAATGAAATAGAATGTGGTATGATAGCAAAACAAAGCATCGTAACTCAATATGCAAGGCAAAAAGTAGTAATTATGTTTTGTCTTGGTGTGAAACTGCACACCTGCAAATGGAAGGGTAATGATACGAGTTTCCGTCCTTCTGCACAGCTTGGTAGGAAAGCAGGGAAGTGGGAAGCAACACACCATCCCTTGCAGCTGGGCCAGCACCAGGGTGAAATCCCTCAAAATGGTACCTGGATATCATTTTCTCCTTGTAGCCAGGGAAACCGGAGGATGAGCTTAGACATCTCTCCCGGTGCTGTGGCTGCGTAGCTGTTGTCGACAAACTCGCAGGAATGCCCCTAGAGTAGGAGAGAGCGGCTGGCAGGTCGGCATCACGTACTGTAAGCCACCTCTCATAGGGATCCCTGGTGTGCAGAGTGGTCCAAGGTCATCCTCAGAGAAACGTAAATGCGGCCATTGCAGCATCACGCTCCTGTTAGTTACACAGGCCGCTAGCTCAGCCTGAAAAGACCTTTTGCAGCTGAAAGCAAGAGTAAGTAGTTCTCAGGTCAGATCAGGTGAATTAAGCCCTGGATTAGCAATATTTCGTTGTTCTATGAAGCACAGGATTGTAGTTTGCTAATTTTACACAGGTAGTGGTAGTGATTTTACTAGGAATTTGTTTGTACAGTATCAACAGGAGGGGAAAAACTTTTGTTCAGATTTTCCTGAAAGATAGTCTCAGCTGATCTGTAATATTTTTGGGGCCATATAGAAGTAAAGGAGACCTTTTCTACAATGTAAAGTTGTATATTAGAATATGTATTTGGTTACACTAGGTATGGACTTCTTTACAAGATTTAGTCATTTATGTTTTAAACCAGCATTTGATCATCTTTCTTTTTGTTGTAAATAATTATCCATAAAGTATTTGACATAAAAAATAACTGTAAAACGGGAACTAAGGTCTCTGATATATTCTTCCCCTTCATTGACACAGTTTCATATGCTGGAAATTACTTATGATGCTACGTCCTATCAATTTTTCAGCCTCCACTGTGACATTCTTAAAATTACAGTGATATTCCCTTCAGGGAAAGAATAATACATATTTTCCCTGAACTAGCAATCTTTTCAAGTTCTCTTGCTTTTTCTTCCAGGGCAGTGCTGTAGTTGTTGGCAGGTGAGGAGTTGCCAGGAGGTGAACTGACATTATAAATGTCAGAGGTCAACCCACGTGTAGGAAAGAAAGAGGCTGTCAAGAAAACAAGTTAACCTTTTTTATGGAAACCTTCTGATTGTATCTTTGTTGAGAACAACGTAGTCCTATGGCTGGTCTGTTCCTGCTTTGAGAACTGAAATAAAAAAGGAAACTTGAAAAGGTTGTACATTTGGCAAAATGCTTACTATTGGTTGCCTAAAGGGGACGATTGGGTTTTTTTCGATCTCAGTCCTATCTGAAAAGAAAGATTGTATCCTAATGATTTAGTGGTGTATATCTTCTAATTTTACTTGAGTCAGACAAAATGAAGCCCTCAGCTTACTTTATAAGCCAAGAGGTGTCACCAAATGACACTTAATAAAACACATTTTCTGTGTCCATTCACTGCAAGTACTCTGTAGTGTTACAGTTAGGTGTTCAAAAATAGAAGTAGCTTTGAATGTTTTATATCAGAGGAAGCCAGTGTTTTAAATACTCTGAAGCAAAAGAATACAGCTGTAGATTCCAGTTTTTCATTCTTTTCTTTTTCCTTTTTTACACTGAAGGCTGGAATTCCTTTACAAAAGATTAACTTCAGTTTCTGAACTAATTTCAGAATTATGGCCATGATAAGCCTTTTTCTTTTTAAAGTGGCTTACATCAAGTTTTACTTTAAATAGAAATTTCCCATTCATGGCATTAGCAGATTTATTTACAAAAAGAGTCAAGTTTCTAATTTTTTAATGGAAATTAGTTTGGAGAAATTATCTTGGGAGAGTTCTATTTAAAAAAAAACTTCGGAAAAAAATCACTGCTAGAGAGGCAAGGGTTTGCAGATTTTAGTGTAAGAACAGACTGTTTCATCAGTGACAAGTTACTTTGAAAATGGATCATTTTGCAAAACAGAGGTTTCAGTCTTCAGCCCTTCCTCAGTCCCTGAGAGACCATCCTTGCAGTCTGTGTATTCCTGCTCCGCTCACCAGCACGGTTTACATGTGTCCAAACGTGCCCTTCCTGTGAGAAACCTTGACGGCAAGCAGTGCTTCCATTGGGAGTGTGAGAGTGCATTTGGACCAAGGGACGTAGCGGGGAGGATTTATCTGAGTAGCAATTTCACAGTAAGGTGTTGGAAGAGCAAAATACAAGCAGCCTTACAACTGATGGGATACTGAGCTATGGGGGTTTTTTGGGTTTGGGTTATTTGAAAGTACTCAATCAGGTTTCAGATTTTTTTTGTTTGTTTCTGTGTATGATTCAACTATCTGCCCCATGCTTGCAGAATAGCTTTGTAGAAGAGATGAGTTACTTATCTTATAAAACTTACAGCTGGAGCAACAAGATTTAAATCACAGCAATAGAGGTCAGCTATCCTCTCGGTCTCTGACTTCTTTACTCTTCCACGAAAACAGAATTCACGTTTTTAATATTGCATTTGTATTCCACTTGAAGTACAACTGTGGGTATTGTTTTTGCTGTATTCTCCATTAAGTAAATTTATATAAAGATGATGTAAATATTCTACAACCCCAGGGTAGGATTGCATATCCTAGTTCACACAGAGCTCATAGCACCTATTCCACAATTTTCTTCATTGATTGCATTGAGTTGACTTGAGAAGGAGGATGTAATTCAACGAAGAGCAAGGATAGTAAGATCTACGCGAACGTGATCAAAGTCTTGCAGCTCTAAATAAGAGCAAAATGCAAATTAAATTTATATTATCTGTAGTTACACTGCCATCTAGTGATGCAAAGAGTCAACGTCTGCTTTCTTTATTTTGTTTTCTAAAGATTAGCATCTTCATGACACATTTGTCTAATTATGGAAACGACCGCCTGGGGTTATACACCTTTGTGAATCTGGCCAACTTTGTTCATACCTGGACAAACCTGAAACTGCAGACTCTTCCTCCGGTTCAGCTGGCTCACAAGTATTTTGAACTATTCCCTGAGCAAAAGGACCCTCTCTGGCAGGTAGGCAGGCTTGCTGATGAAGACATCAGAAAAAAATCATCTTGATGGTGTTTTTTGTGAAGTTCTTTGTTTCAGTTTCTTGTAGAGAAAAGCAGTAATATTTTTAGATTTACTAGTTGGTTCCATAAAACAGCTTACTGAAGCTTCAGCGTATGTCATTGTTTTCCCTGTCACTTAAATCTCCGTAGAAAGGTTGTGAAATTAATATGTATTAAGATGTGTAATTAAAATTATCTTTAATTCATTTTACTTGTGACTTTACTTGCTCTTAGAAATGTGGGAAGTGCAGGAAAGGCATGTTGTGTTATTTCTCTTCTCCTTTTGGAACTTGCAGGAATGACGCATTTGACAGAGGGATGTATATGCATATTTTAGCAGTTGGCCCTTAAAGAAATGAACTTTTCTCCAAGTGTGTGAGGAGAGGGCATCCAAAAAGAGAAAAGAGCATTAAGACCATGGCTACCTTATTGCTAAAACTGACTAGCCAAGTAGAAATAGCTTAGATAGATTAGAAAGTTATTCACAAAAGGCTGAGAACTGCCCAAGCAAGAAGTTTACCAGCACTTACTACGTTGATGTTATCAACTCTGCTGCTTGATTATCCTGCTCTCATAAGTGAGCAAACTGAAAATATCAGGAATGCAAAGACCTGCTAAGGCTGAAGCCTGCACTGACCTTGCAGTTGACACGTCTTCAGCCCATCACCCAGCACTAAGAGCACAGTCCCTAAAGAGAAACTACTGCACCAAGCGGTGAACGCTGTCATGTTCTTGACACGCGCAGCGATGGTTCAACCAATTCGGTGGAATGTCCGAGTGCTGTAGGTACATGTGTCCCTACAGTGATAATACGTATCCCAAATATCATCCTTTTGAGGTGACTTGGTAGAAATATTCTAAGGAGCAGACTTTACTAAATCGAACATAAAAATGTATTTAAGCTTGCTTGCTCAAATGTTTTCTAGCATTGGATATTGAATTGCCAACTTAGATCTGAGTATGAGATTGCAAATTTGGACTTAAATACACATCTTGAAATTCACGCCGTTATTGAATAAAACATTGAAGTAGGGAAAAAAATGTCAAGAATTTTGCATAATGTTAAGAGAGAATGAATTTAAAAAATGGAAATTAGCCTGTAGCCAAATGACTTGAAAAATTAGAATTACTTAGAAAAGAGATTTGCAAGTAACAGTGACTAACATATACTGAATGTGGTGTCTTTTGTCTATAATGCACGTGAATCTGAATACAGTTACATTTTTTTAAGCCTAGAAGATTGGTCATACCCTTTGTCTCAGTGCAGTACTGCCAAACGACAGTGTCAAAAACTGTTTGCAAGTAGCGTTTCTAAAACAAATTTAAACTGTTGTAAAGCAGCACATGAAAAAACAGGAGTCAATATTATGTACTGATTTGAACTGGAGGATCAGAATATGTAGTTGTGAATGGAAATCCTTAAGTTATAATTAATTTACTATCTTAGTTTACAGACTACAGCATGTATAGGGTGGTAGCTGTTACAGTAATGTAAAAGAAAAAGTCAGTAATTAGATAACTCATTAGCAATTTTAAGTCTTCCTAATTTGTATGTAATTAATTAATTAATTTTGAATGATTCCCACATCTGAAGTATGTGGGATCAAATTTGTCTTTGGCATAATTCTGCCGAACATACTGACATTTCATAGGATAAATTATCTTGTCCCAGGGTCTGTTGGGTAGCTGGGGCAGC
>NW_008796218.1:13956876-13978066 GCF_000699145.1 Aptenodytes forsteri | reverse complement strand
CAACTATATATATATATGTAGGAATGAGTTAGAATGAAAACCACATTTCTTCAACATACTTGTCTCCTCAAAAAGAAAAAAGAAAACACTTAAGGAGATACAGTTTGTGGCCTGGTTACATTGCAAATACCTTTCTGAATGACTGAAATAGTTCTTTAATACATAACATGGTTTTCTGTCATAAGGGAAAATAATATTTTCATGTGAGAATATTTGTACATTGGTGAAAAATTGATAATTTATATAAACAGAATTTGAGAACCTTATCAGGTGTGATTACCAATGAAATTCTTAGTTGTTCTTCTCCGCTTTAGAATCCCTGTGATGACAAACGGCACAGAGATATCTGGTCTAAAGAAAAAACCTGTGATCGATTACCAAAATTCTTGGTTGTAGGACCCCAGAAAACTGGTGAGATTTTATTGTATTTCAACAAGATAGGCTATGTGTAAGTTCAAATACCGATTAATCACTTTCTACTCAGACGGCTGCGTAGCGATCTTGATCATCTAAAGGCATTTTTTTATTTTCAGATATCATCCAAATATAGTTTAATAATGTAGGTTACAACAACAGACAGTACACAGATTGAGAATGCAGGGTTCAGGTGTGTGTCGGATTTTTTTGGCTCTATGTCAAAATGAGTAACACTTCGATAAAGAGATCAACAAGATAGACAAGATCTTGTCAAAGCGGGAGGAGGAAAGGACAGCCATTTTTCAAATGGTGTGGATTCTTAACTGCAAGTTCTTGTCTGTCCTGCAAGTGTCTTTTTTTATAGAAACTTTTTATTTCATGGCATTCATTTCAAGTCAAGAAGTTCCTAATGGCAGTGCGAATTGCAAGGTTGCAGTAGTTTATAAATTAACTTAATGGTTAATTTTCTTCTCTGTAATCAGAAAATTGCATATGTGCTTCCTTTCATCTTCACCAATCCCCAATAGCCACTGAGTGCGAGATTTTTAGATTATTTTTGTGACAGTCTCATAAAAACCAATAATTATTTTTAAAACACAGTTATTAAAGTGTGAGAAACAGATTTCAGCATTGGCACTCCAGTTTCTGTGTTAACTATTTACAGTTCTTTAAATGTCTTCAATTTAAAAGCACAGAAAGCACAGATTCTTCAGTGACATAAATCAGCATCCCCTCACTGAAATGAAATGGAATAAAGCTGGTTTAGTCCATCTGTGGGTATGACCCAAAAAAAATGCGTGTATTTTTTTTAAATCTTGGACTTTTATCCTATTTGCAGGTACCACAGCCTTGTATTTGTTCCTGATCATGCATCCTTCCATCATTAGTAACTCCCCCAGCCCAAAAACCTTTGAGGAGGTACAGTTCTTTAATAGAAATAACTACCACAGGGGGATTGATTGGTAAGATGGGTTATTAGTATAAATATAAAAGTTTATATATTGTGAACAATACAAAAATGACATTACTGTTGGTAATGGTAACTGTTTATATATAGAGTGAGATAAAAAGTAACCTTCAGTGTCCTTCTAAAATGATAAATAAATGCAAGTGAATAACAGTCTTACTACAGAATAACATAAATGCACTAACTTTTGTGAGGCTTTCTTGTAAATATCCGTATGTTAATATATGCAAAACAGTACAAAATATGTATTTCTCATTACACATGCCTTTGAAGTTGGGACAGTAATGGTTGTTAGTTGGATATACGGAGGCAAAAATTATGTTGCTGTTGGAAATCTTATTTCTTAAGAGGAAAAAAAGGTGGTATCAGGGAGAGGCATTTTTTCCTTTACATAGGATTTAGAAATAGCAATCAGGTAAAAAGGGGACAGGGAAAGCCTCTCAAAATGTTTTTCAACGATCAGGTAATTAGGAGAACGATAGTGTCTCTGTAGGGTTAGTAAGTGGTGCTAAAAAAGTACGTATCACTGCTGCCATGTTCACTGTGGCTGCCGGGGAATCACCGGACAGAGCTACACCCAGAAGGTCATTCTTGATTTCTCTTACTTTCAGAAAGTGCTGCAGTATAAAGCACTACAAGATGAAAAGTGGTAATATGCTGTAGTGGCTGGGGAGCACCAGTAAAAGATTATTGATATTTTGTCTTGTTTCCTTTTTTCCCCCCAGTTTAAGGGAAAATAGTTTTCTTGCCTTTGACTTCGTATTCATCCATAAAATTAAAAGGGTGAACACTGTTATACGGTCTTAGTGCAGATACGTCAGATCCAATTTCTTTTTAAGTCACTTAGTTTTTACAGAGTTATAATTGTTGCAGCAGATGCTTATTACAAAGTGTGGTGAGTCAGCCAGTTATTACCAATAGAGAGGTGCTGCCTGAATGACTGGAAATTAGAAAGCTGACTCCTTGCTGTGGAGACTTTTGAAGTCAGAGAAGATGACATGCCAGCGAGGTGTAGCAGGCCCACACCGATGGAGACAGCCTAAGTACAGGGAGCCAGTTCTTCCACAAAATCAATGTTTTCATGTTGCTAGAAGACCACTCTGCTGCTTCTCTCATTCCTCCTGCTGTATCCACTTCCCTAACGTGCAGATACAATTTGTCTGCTAGACATGGGCCAAATTACCTTCATCTTAACACAGCACTGGTGCATAAAGCTCCCAGTAGTCAACCTGTACAGAGCAGGTACATCCTTTTGACAGGTTCTCCCTCTACAGCACCCGTTTGGCTATTTGTACCTCTGCGCTACGTGCCCCACTCACCCCTGCCAGGTTCTCACAGTTAAGTCTTGGATACTCAGAACTACCCGTTGGTGTAGTTACTTAACTCTTAGATTTGCATTCTGTCTGCCAGACAAATCTCTCAGACCTTCAGTCTGATAGTGTATTTTAATGCTGGCATGTAATGAGCTTGCCAAATGGTAGTTAAATACAAGGTCTCTCCTCATTAGTCCATTAATTGGCTAGGATTCTTTCAAGGCAGGAGTATTCACAAATAGCAATCAGTTTCATTTCTTTTATTGTTATGGAGATACAGCTTTTTCCCAGAGCTGACTCTGACTTACTCTTTGTCTGAGCTTACATTTAGACCAAGGCTAACTACAGAAGCAGGAAAGGGTTCTTTCAGCCCTTGGCAACCTCAATACTGCTGTCTTGAAAGAGGTATAGATGTGTATTGTAGTCTCCCAGTAGAGATAACAGAGCAGTAAGATGAGAACTGATCTTTCTGCTCTTGAAATGAAGATGTCTAAATAGACCAGTCATGCATTTCTTTATGTAAGCATTGTTACAGATTTCTTAGACAAGTTTCTCTAAAGCCTTCTCAGCTTTGCCCTTGTCAAGTTTAATAATTGTCTCATGAATGAGGTACTAAGCAAGAGTCCTGCAGTCTGTGTTCAGCAGAAATGCTGAGCCTAAATTTTATAACCCCTTGATATCCCACCTGGTCCGATCTCTGCCATTTTTCACTGACACCACATCAACTTCTACTTTTTTCAAATTTGCCATGTTATCTAAAGAATCAATTAACTTTTTCCCAAAATTTCGTGTAGTGCCATATTTAATGGTGTTTCCTTATAAGGTTGGAATCCTCATTACCTTGTATTTACTCAGTCTGCTACCAGGACTTCAGTACAACAGCATAATGACACCATACATGATCTAGAGCAGATTTGCCTTTAGTGCCTATTGCCTTTTTCAAAGCTGGCCTTTTTCTTTGCTATTGATGTTCTGGTAAAACATTCTGAGGTCACACAGTCAGGTTGGGTCATTAGTTTATAATAATTTTATTTGTGAGAAGAAATTGGTATAGCTTCATCATTTTCATCAAATCAGCCTTAATATTTTTGGGAAATACAGTCCGTTGTTTGTTCAGTGAAATAGTGTCATATTCTCAGATATTTGCATTAGCATTAGGCAGATATAAACATTTAATAAACTAGCAGGGCAGTGACAGCCTTTCATTCTGTTCTGTCTGGTTGTCCTCATATTTCAGCTTTTTTACATACAGTCTGCATGTGAGACCAGCAATAGCTATGCAGCGTTGTAGCAGCATTTTTGAGTGCAACTTTGAGCATATTATGCATATCTGCCCAACTGTCACCCCTTCACATGACATCATTTAGGTCTCTCTGATACAAGGTAATCTACTAGCTGCTACCCTTAAGACCTTGAATGAATCCACAACTATTATTCCTTATCTAGTGCATAGAAAATTGTCATTTGAAGGCCAGTCTGCTTCACTTGCGCAATTCTGATGACAGGTATCCATTCATGTGCCAAAGCAGCACATAACAATAACTTGATAATGTTTGCTTATGTATACATAAAAGTTGCTCATAAGAATTAACTTCTCGGAATCGGGTGTCGCAGAGTTCAGTTTCTTAAAACCACTGTAGATTCCTTCCTTTTCTCTAAGTACCTTGTAATCAGTGCCTGTGTGCTAATGATCATCTGGTGAGATCCGTGTCCGAAAGAAAAGTGCAGGTGAATCAGTCCGTTCCATCCTACCAAGTCTTCTGGCCTTGGCTGCAATGGTCACAATTTCAAAGCCAAGAAGAGCACGTCATTTGTATTAGAAGTAGTTCACTTCTATGAATAGAACAAAGTCTAAGGAAGAAATTTCAGCATGATCTTCAGAGGAGGTTGTTTTAAATGGCATTTATTTTACCAATACAGGGTATAACTGAAAAACCAAGACGACCAACATTTCCCATTTATTCTTTTCCCCAACAATAATGAAAAGTGGTCTGAGGGCCATGGATAAAAAAGTCTGTATGTGACATAGGAGATTGCTGGAAATTAACTGCAACTTCATAACGGATGAGGAAAGCTCACAAAGAAAACTGAAAGGAATACAACCCATGTTTCCACAAAAATGTGACTCTCAGAACAATAAGTGAAAGATGCAGTCATTGCTTAGAAACCTTTTACCTGATGAAGCTGGGGGGGGAGGTTCAGTGCATTTTCCCCACATAAGCGAGCTCTCTTCTGAGTAAAAGCAATTCTGATACTGAATATCTTTTTCTTATGGTATTGCACTGTAATTGATGTCAGCAAAACACCAGATGCGGAAAACTCATTTTCTACTTTTGACTTTGATAGGAGTTTGTTCCGACTGGAAAGTGAGAATTCACTAATTTTAAGACGACACATGAATATCGTAACATTTTCATCCAGTTACCAAATAGCTGCAATGTCTAGTTATAGATAATGAGAAGAAAGCTAGTACCAAGTCAAATATGATAAAAAATATAATGTAAACTTCTGTTTGCTTTTATTTGGCAATTAGGCTATTATTTTAATTGATTATTCTAGAATAAAATATACTTAACAGATTTGTCAACCTTTGTGTGACTTTTAAGTAATTCTGAGAATGATGTTGCTTTCCTAGGTACATGGATTTCTTCCCCACTCCTTCTAATGTCACCACTGACTTCCTCTTTGAGAAAAGTGCCAACTATTTCCATTCTGAGGAAGCTCCTAAGCGGGCTGCTTCCCTCATCCCCAAGGCCAAGATCATCACCATCCTCATTGACCCATCCGATCGGCGTATTCCTGGGTATCAGGTATGCACTTTGAAGAACACGGGCAGGCACAAATCAAGGTGTCCACCTTGAATCCTCTCTGTATATCCTTTCAGTATATATATATATATATATATAAAAAGGGTTTGGATAATACAAGCTTTTATTCGTCGGTCAGTGCACCATATATGATCACCCATGGGCTGAGGTATCTGTCACTGTAAACCTGAAAATTTTTCAAGGGTTAAAATACCAGAAACCACCTTTTCAAAAGTCTGCCTGTAATATAAGCATGTAAAAATGC
The DNA here is from genome assembly GCF_000699145.1 of Aptenodytes forsteri. Classification (NCBI taxonomy): domain Eukaryota; kingdom Metazoa; phylum Chordata; class Aves; order Sphenisciformes; family Spheniscidae; genus Aptenodytes; species Aptenodytes forsteri. The sequence goes on along the minus strand of NW_008796218.1, from coordinate 13,972,297 downwards.
TTACTTACTCGATTAATTTGTGTAATCAGCACATACAAAAATTAGTTTATAGACACAGTTACCTAGTTCATGCTCAAAATACAAGATAGGTTAAGAAATTTTTGTTCTTCTGGTCTGCAGATTTCAACAGGAATTTGGCAAAATAAAGATACTAAAAAAAAAGATAAAATTCCAAAGAGAACAAAGTTCTTGGAACTTCTATGACATATTTTATGTTATTTTTTGATGAGAAGTAATCACAGCCCTGAGTCTGATCCCATAGCTTGCCCTGCTTTGGACAGGAGGCTTGACTAGAAACCTGCTGAGATCCCTTCTGACCTGAATTATCCAACGATCCTCATAAATACCCATGTTCAAATTTGCCTTTCTGAGTATTTATCTTGTGTAAGCTAGAAAAAGAAAATATGAAACAACTAGAAGCAGAACTTCTTAGTATTTGTGTTTATTATGCCCCATTCATTTGTACAAAACCTGCCCCTCAGTTTATTGAAAATAAACATTTATACATTGTTTTGTTATTGCTATTATCAGTCTAGCTTCTGATTTCTTTTGATACAAACAATATTTATTGATACAAACAATGTTTATCCCAGCATTTTCAATGAATTAATACAGATGAGGACTTCTTAACTTTAAGTAGCTTTTAATGTAAATAATCACTCATGGCAAGGTCAGTAAGGCCAGGTCAGTTAGACCAACCAGTTTTGTGTTACTTTCCCAACTTTTGTGGTCTGTAAAGTTCCAGCAATGTAACTTCTTTTACAGCATCAGCGATCACACGAAGATCCTGCAGCTCTAAAATTCAGCTTCTATCAGGTGATCACAGCTGGACCTCGAGCCCCATCTGAGCTTAGAGCTCTCCAAAAGAAATGCCTAGCACCTGGATGGTATGCTACCCATATTGAAAGATGGCTAACTTACTTCCCACCTTATCAGGTGAATAAGACTGTAACTTGACATCCTAATCTTATATATATAATATCCTAAAAGATTACCTTTGTAAAAGTCTTGCCTACTAAATACTGATCCTCAGGGATATCCTAGATATACTAGAGCGTGTTTTAAGACATTGATTGTGATTCTTCATAGTCGTGTTCTAAGTAGTTGCTTGACATTGCTACGGATGTCATGTCTTAGCACCTTACAGCTGGGAGCTTCTTCTGCAAAACAAATCAGAATAATCTGGAAGCTCAGGAAACGTCACTGCTGCTCCTTGAACTCTCTTGTACCTTGAGCTGCCTTACAGCTGTTTTTCATTTGCTCATGCTTCATTGCTCTCTGTCTGGCTCTTTGTCAGTAATGTTGAGGAAAAGAGAACCAGGCATGCAGTGCTTTGTGGTCTCTTTAATATCAGATGGTCCATCGGGGTTCCAAAAAGAAAAACTGAAGGAAAATAAAGGGAAGCTGCTCAATAATATTTCTGTCTACTCTGAGTGGTAGCAAGTATCAGCTAGCATCAAGGGAAGTCAGCTGGGATACTGCCCTCCCTGCATAGGTTGAGAAGAGTTTTGGTGTCTGAACACTTTGGGGTGTAAAAAATAGCTTTTCCATCTGAAATGGGGATTACCACATGGAAATGGATGTGATCTAGTGGTTTTGTACCACCTTAATATTTAAATACATCAGCATCTTAACCCACTTCATCCTTTCATGTAGTAATCTCCCACTGTGTCAACCTCCTTAGGCTATGATTGTAGTAGTAAATAAACCTGTACCTGTGCAAGACTTCACACGCTGTCCCACTGCTGTCCATACTGCTTGATTTTTAACACACTTCTGGCACAGTTTGGACTCATAGCAAAAAGCATCTTGCCAAGCAGTTCCAGAGCACAGCCGGAAAGATAACAAGAACCATTACCATTGGGGAGTGTGGACACAACCAATTGGGTTTTGCAGGTGAGAGAGTTTAGCAGCATGGATCCAGGTCATGCTGTGCCATTTGGGCTCAAGACCAGAAAGCTGTCTCTGATTTGTTCTAGTTAGCAATACAGATAAGGCATTTGTGTATGTCAGCGTGTTTGCCATCTCAGGCATCACCAGTTTTTTAGGTGAATTCATGTTTTGCCTAACATGACTTTTCTGTAACTGTAAAAGCACTGGGTCTCTTTTGCACACTTTTATTTTGGAAATCCCTCACACATTGCTGCCCATAACAGTGCATCCACATATCAGAGCCTCTACTGGGACTCATTCATGCACTGAAACAGTTTGGCGTGTTGGTGTTCCTAATCGTCTACCTTTGGTATCTATCACTGATCCTGAATCATCAACGTATTCTTTGTGTTAAGACCAGTTTCTCTGTGTGTCTTTGGGCCTCAAAGGGCGTGTGTTTATGGACCCATAGGTTTCAGTACAGGTGGCACATAAGCAACCTGAAAATTGGATCTCCCTGCAAGCTTCTGTTGGCATATAACATACAAATCATTAGCCTCCTTCTGGCCCTGTGTAAGATCAAGCCTCAGAAGATGCACATCCTAAGCCCTGACATCATGTGGTATACAAGACCAGGCAGACAATATCACATGATCAGTATCTCCTTGGTAGATTTATTTCTGGAATGGATTTTTCTGACGTTAGCAGTGTGTCTGGCACTGCTCCCCACCCAACATTTAAAGATTACTTTAGTTGAGGGAGGTTGGCTGCAATCTGAACCTTCTGTTTATCCAGGACTTGCTTAGCTGAGACAAGTTGGCTGGAGTCTGCACCTTCTGTTTTCCCAGAGTGTGCCCAGAAAGCTCTGATGCATCTAGTTGGTGTTATTCTCCACATACTCTCTTCTGGGCCAGCCTTGCAGACTTCATGAGATACACAATACTGTAATATCATGATACTCGTATGAAATTCTCTACATTATGTTTTCATTAGCTTTTCTCCAAAAGTAACCCATGAATATTGAACAATATGCATTGTCATACAGATTTTTGCCAGATGTTATATCCCACAGTGATCGCGAAGAACCAGCCCTGGTAGCCTTATGTTTTCCCTGTAAAAGTACTAGAGATTAACTTGCATTGCAAAAGCAACGCTATACAGTAGACCATATTCAGACTAGTTAGCAAGTTCAAGGAACTGCTGAAGCATAAAACAGTTACATAAGGCAGACCTAAGCTCAGCTCAGCTTAAAAGTACAGCCTTATCTAAAAAAATGAGAGCCTTCCTTCACCAAAAGGGCTCTCACCACGACCAGCTAAGGCTATCTATAACTTTAATGCTGTATAAATTTGGGGGTCTCTACACGTGTGACTGAATTGAAGTCTTAATGTCATTATGAAGTCAGCAGGCATACAGCAAGTGGTAGAAGTAGCAACAGGAATAGGTAAGGTTCCCCTTTTCATTAGAAAAGTGGTAACAGCACACGTGTCTTGCATGGTAAGAATTTGCAAATCTCAGAGTACTTTGCAAATTTGGTATTCAGATGTTTAGAATTTTGATTAACTTAATTTATTGTCTTGTAAGTCACACAAAAAGTCCTCTTTTGTCTGGCCAAGACAGATCTCTAGAAGTTCAGGAAGCTCATGTCTCTTAAGTTAATTTCCCGCCTACAATTCATTGCTTCACTGCAGTCATACAGAAGAAAAGAGGACCTCGTATGACAAACTTCTTCATGAGCCAAAAGATATGCTCATGCGCCAGCCCTGTAGGAAATCAAGCTGATTTTGCAACAGCCATCGTTAAATGGCCAGTCTGAAGCTGAAGGACTCGGGCTGTTTCTAGGCTGTTCTCTTCTCCAAACTGTCTTTCTTGCTCCTCTCCCACCACGGTGACTTTTAGACACAAAGTAACTCATGTATAGTGGGAGAGCAGGGACTTAAACAATCTCTTCAGCTGTCAGCAATATTACAGTAAAATGATCAATACGCTGTAAAGTGACTCAAAATACTTAATCTGTAGTATTTTCATTATATATGAAGCTATCTACTTTGTAAAAATTACACTATTTAACTTTTCCACCCTGCCAATACATGAAATACCGTAGATTTTGAGGAATTTCATGAAATTACATCTTCCTGAGATCAGGATATGAATAAATCAGTACAAGTTGTTCTTTACAACCTCCCTGAAGGTTGAGAGGGAGCATTTTTTGTTACCTGCTCCCTGGGAATGTCAAGAATTGGAATGAATTTCCACTGGTAAAACTTTTTCTTACATGTCTTTTTTGGGGTGGCAGAAGTGGGAACGGCACAGATATTATCCCTACGTGTTTTTTAAATAGTGAAGAAAAAAGCCCTCACTCCTTTTCTTTCAGATGGAAATATCCCCCATTTGGGATGTTTTTTGACCTCTGTGCTATGAAGCACTTCAGGCCTGTTTTCAAAGCTTGTGTCTTAGGAGCAGTGAGTTCATTTCTGGACTCAGGCAGTCATCATGCATCTGATTGCAGAGGCTTCTGGAATGAGCTACTGCTTTCTGAACAGCCCGATACTTCCCCTAATCCACATCTCTAAATCTACGTGCTATATATGGGTAATTCCAAAGGCAGCTCTTTCAAAAGAAAAGACATTTTCTCCCTTTTGATTATGCTCTGAAACCTCATAGTCTTGCAAACCTCTAAGTTTCATCCAATCCTGGAAGCAATTCATATGATTTTAGCCTCTCTGCTTGCATGGAAATGTAAAAACAAGCTTCAGCACTGCTTGCAGAAGGAGACTGTTGAACATCTGCAAATCTATTTCCTCCTTCCTTTTCATAACTAAAGCATGATGGAAAAAGTAGAGGTGTTTCCATGATGAAATGAATGCTTCACTAACTCATTTGGGACCTTGCTTCTCTTCCAACAGTCACAAAAACCCAAACTGGCTGCACCATCAGTGGGTCATTTGGGCATGATACCACATTTAATAGAATTCTCAGGTAGTGCCTGTTTCCCTGAAGATTCATCTCCAGGTAAAAGGGTGGCCCTGTCTGAAGTAGCCTACTATGAGCGTGTGTATGGTAAAGCACTTGAAAAGAAGAAAAAGAAATTACCTACCAGTACCTGGCTTTCTTAGAGCTGTGTTGCACATGCTGTATCTATCTACATCCCTGCCTTAAGGTCCTTGTAACATCTGCCTTTATTCGTATTCTCAAAGAAGTTTTTTTTATACAATTTTGTATTGTTGTATGGGTTTAGAAGTAAGGCATTTCACCTAACATCTACCTACTGGTTTCTGTCTTTCTGGTCATTTCCAGTGACAAGCTTTTCAACGTTACTGTAACATATATATGTATATGTTTGTGTCTATGAGAATTATAGGTTATTTCTGTAGACATTAATACCTTTTTTTCTTGGCTGGACAAATCTCACTCAATTTCCTGCCAATATTTCTTATCTTTCTAGATCCTACACTGCTATTTCTCTGTTGTCACAACAGCTTCCAATTTAATATCCTTTCAGATTTAATAAACTTGCCATTTACCCTGCTTGCAGGTCATTAATGATGATGACAATTAAAACCGGACCAACCGTCATTCTCTGGGGCAGTACTCTCCATGTAATGAATGAGTTTGACAGAGGTGGAAGTTTCAGTTTGAAGCTTGAAATAACGAATTTTAAATTAAACTTCCATTTATTTTATTTGTTGTAGTTGCTAATTATTGATGGACAGCAGCTGAGAACTGACCCATCTACTGTAATGGATGAAGTACAGAAATTTCTGGGAGTCTCTCCTCATTATAATTACTCTGAAGCCCTCACGTGAGTTAATTTAATCATCCTTTTCACATGTTCCTACATTCCTAAAATACCAGTTAGTCTGTAAGTAAGCTCACTGCAAAACAAAGCCTCTCATACCTCTCCTTCGAGCTGTCAGTAGGATGTGTTCTTCAATGTCTGCAAAGAACAGAATTCAGGGTTAGATTTTCTGTGAATCATCCACTGAGCCACTCAATGTGGAGCTTGACTGTTACAGAAGTAGACCTCTGACAAACGGACAAAGTAAGTATTGCTTTGTGAGAATTGCATATGAATTTTGGATTAATTGAAAGGAATTTTATTTCCATAAGTGGAACATGGAACGCTGACGTGCATAAACAGAAAGGACATTAGCTGCAAGACAGATTTAACGGTATCAGTCAGGAATGTAACATCCACTCTGTACATCATAAATGCAGATGTATACAAATCCGTTGGATTCTGACATTTAGATTTGGTTGCCCTTAAACTAAGACTGATAACCTTAGGTTTACTCTTTTGAGTCTTCAGTCTAAACTTGGGAGATGCATCCTCCCTGCAGTATCTCACAGCCTTTACCCTGCAAAATATTTGTTTCAGGTTTGATTCACATAAAGGTTTCTGGTGTCAGCTCCTGGAAGAAGGAAAAACAAAGTGTCTTGGAAAGAGCAAAGGTAGAAAATACCCTCCTATGGATTCTGAGGTAAACCGTTATGCTCATTGGCATATACAGGGATTCAGTTGCCACATATGGGACTCCACACAGGCAAAATCATAAGAAGGGAGAGAAGACAAAATTAAGTAGACGTTAATTATTTGACTACCTTTCCCTACAAATGAAACATTTAAGATAGCTGTGGGGTGCATAGACTTTTTCAGTTCTTTATTTCAAATGTGAAGAATTTAAGTAATTAAAACCCCAGCTTTTAAAACTTGGCACCTCTTAGAGAAATAAACTTGGCACCCCTGAAATTCCCTTGGAAACCTGTCCCCTTTACTTAAGTGACTTAAGCAGCAGAGGCTCCACAGTGCATGTTTTTTTCTCAGTCATGATCAGATATGTGTATTTGCATCTGGTCCCTTGTCTTTGAGAGTAGTTAGACCATGACAAGCAATGCAGACTCTCATATAATCCAGTTTTAAGAGAGGTTAGGTTCTGTTTCCGTGAATTTTATAAATTTGCTTTTTCCCCAGACAAATGCTCAAAAGAAGAAATTTCTATCAGATCAAATGCTGCAGCCTGTACCCAAGGGCAGTTTAGTCTCCTATTCCAGCTGTAACTTTTATGTTTATTCTGTCCTGTATTCCCATTTCATTTAGCCTGACTAAAACACAAATAAAAACTTAGTTTGAACAGCAGTAAGTATTAATGTGGTAAGTAAGCTGGGATTTTTTCTCACAGTACTTAAATTATAAGTAACTTTACATCAGTAGAATCAACTCCACACAGGCAAAATCATAAGAAGGGAGAGAAGACAAAATTAAGTAGACGTTAATTATTTGACTACCTTTCCCTACAAATGAAACATTTAAGATAGCTGTGGGGTGCATAGACTTTTTCAGTTCTTTATTTCAAATGTGAAGAATTTAAGTAATTAAAACCCCAGCTTTTAAAACTTGGCACCTCTTAGAGAAATAAACTTGGCACCCCTGAAATTCCCTTGGAAACCTGTCCCCTTTACTTAAGTGACTTAAGCAGCAGAGGCTCCACAGTGCATGTTTTTTTCTCAGTCATGATCAGATATGTGTATTTGCATCTGGTCCCTTGTCTTTGAGAGTAGTTAGACCATGACAAGCAATGCAGACTCTCATATAATCCAGTTTTAAGAGAGGTTAGGTTCTGTTTCTGTGAATTTTATAAATTTGCTTTTTCCCCAGACAAATGCTCAAAAGAAGAAATTTCTATCAGATCAAATGCTGCAGCCTGTACCCAAGGGCAGTTTAGTCTCCTATTCCAGCTGTAACTTTTATGTTTATTCTGTCCTGTATTCCCATTTCATTTAGCCTGACTAAAACACAAATAAAAACTTAGTTTGAACAGCAGTAAGTATTAATGTGGCAAGTAAGCTGGGATTTTTTCTCACAGTACTTAAATTATAAGTAACTTTACATCAGTAGAATCATACTGATATAAAATCATTGGGTGAGAAGGCTTTTGGCCAGAGATAAGACAAGATTGTGTTTGTTTATTGTTGTGTTTTTCAACTCTAAATACTTCTGAAAATGGGGTTACTAATTGATACACACCTACATAAGAAGATATTTTAGAAGCTTTGGTTTCAATCACACTTCAGTAAATTCAACGTAACTACATCGGCTTCAGTGTGATTCTTAATTTACATGACTATCTGAGAGTAGAATCAGATCCTTTGCTTTGACCTCAGTGTTCATTTTGGACAACCTTTGTTTCTCTTGAAATTATATTTTACAGTTCAGCTCCTAACTGAAGAGCTTAAACTTGCATGCATAAAACAATATAAATTGCATAAGAAAAAGAAAAGTTTTGACACAGGTAAAACAAACTTTGAAATCTAGAATTCACAGCAACTGCAGTACAGCACTTTATTAAATAAAAATATCTCCTTTTGTATCCATCAGTGCAGGGCTTTTCTGTCAAGCTACTACAGAGATCATAATGTGGAACTGTCAAAACTCCTACACAAATTGGGACAACCCCTGCCATCGTGGCTGAGACAGGAGCTACAGAAAGTAAGATAGCATTGAAAAAAGGCTTTTTGAAATCTCTCTTCTACACTTCAGTCATCATACCTAAAGTCTCCAGTAGCTTCCAGAAGGTCTTGTAAGATACACCTCTTCAAAAAAGAGTAAAAGATGGTAATTATTTCCATATGCTGGCATGTGGATTGTGAAAATACATGTGTCTCTTAGAGCTCTGGTGGGCCAAATCTTTCTCATAAACATTTCTGGGCCTGTGGACTATATGTGGAAGTTATTTGCAACTGGTATAAGCTTCAGAGGTACATGACCTGTCCAATTTCATGGTAAATATTTATATTTTTATATATCAATTTAAAAGTATTGTGTCTCATGTAGGTTTTGTAACCCATTGTTAGACCGCTGATGTTTTTTCTTACTATTTGATTATTATCTTGCATAAAATAAGAAAACTGAAAGTAGCACAAAATGCCAAGTGTACTTCTGCCTTTGGAATCAGCTTGCTAATACCCAAAGTATATACTAACAAGGGTGAGAAGTACAGTTATCATATATGATTTAGCTGTGCACAGCAACAAAACACGTAGAGCAAAATCTGGAAGCCACAGGCAAAAGCAGTGTAGAAAAAAACAAACACACAAAAAACCCAATACCTATGATTATAGCCTGTAACAACAAACCCTTACAATGTGGTAAGGGCCTCTGTCCATAATTACTATGTCTGATTTTGTATTGACTGAAATGGCAAAATACAGAATATAGTCATTATCTGAACAGAAGTTTAATTGGACACGTGAAGCACAAAGTTGCAGTACAATCCTGATGAGCAGTATTATCCTTCAACAATGGTGAACCAAACTGAAGCAGTGCAATGAACAGGCTTTCACTCCTGGCTTCTATGAGCAGCCAGATCTGGATACCGCACTCTGGGTTACGTTACTGTGGATCAGGAGTGACTTCACTGAAATGAATGAGAAACTTGTAAAGAGCAGAAACAGATCCATGCTTAGATTGCCTTAATTTGCACCACCATTTTTTCCTTAATTTATTACCCTTCAATCTGTGCTTTGTGTATTCCAAGATCCCTCAGCCTGATCAAAATTGTAGCATCTTTCAGTAATCTTCAGTTTACGTCAGCTGCAAAAATCTATCAGATTTCCAGATGAAAACACTGGTTCTAGTTCCAGATATTTTAAACATGTTTGGTATTAAATATTAGGAATAAGCTTTAGGGGGGAAAAATAAACACGGTGTGTAATCATGGTAGAAAATTACGCTCTAATCACGGAAAACACAAATATCCAGCCTTACGTTTATGTGATACATTTCAATGATACATCTCACAATGCATCAGTTTAGATGTGAGAGAAAGTCTAATTAATAGTACTTAAAAGTTGAGAAAGAGGATCAATGAAAACTTCAGCTGAGTATGGTCTTAATACTTCTCCACTGAACTTTGGCTCTGAGTGTTTCTAAAGGCATGAAGAGGTAGTGAAAACAAAAGAGAACTACAGTACTAAATGCAATGCTTTTTACAGTAGCTCTATAATGTCATAATTTGTTTTAGGGTGAATAGTTAAAAACATGCATCAAATGGTGGAAAAACTTTATATGTCTCAGTGCTGTTTTACATTTATGTAATCATATACTTTAACTTTCAAGATAATGGAATGGAAACCAGTCTGTTATTCCCTAAATAGAAAACAGATGTTGAGATCCTTACTGTACCTCTAACTGGTAATCTTCATTATTTATTGATTTTGTCTATGTAATACCTGGTTTTGATAGGCCTGTAAAGAAAAAATCTAGACAAATTTGCTGTATATAACAATATTCTTTACGCAGCACATTTTTGCTAAGAGAATATGCATGATTAATGTTGGGGCCCTATATGCATGATTAATGAGGGGGCCCTACTAGAGTAGACATTTTTTAAGATGAACGTCTTTATTATTTATTAGAATGAGAATTTTCATTTCACTTTAAATATTCACTGTCATACGGATTCGTCCCAAAAGCTAACTTGTCTTAAAATACTTCTTATTTGATAAAAGAAACACTCTGGATGCTGAACATCTATAAAAGCAAATACTCTGCATGCTATGGACAGCTCATGCGTCCTGCAAGCATCTATATGGATTTGTTACAACTATTGAATAACTGGAGAAAATACCTGGGGTTTTCATGCTGGCATGATTGATTGCACCCTTGATATAACCTGATGTAACATCACTCAAACATTTTTAAAAAATCCGCAGGGATTGCACGAAGCTCCTGTTTTGTGCACTGCTGCCTCAGTTACTCCACGTTCTTCAGAGCAGCAATTATAAAATACAAGAAAATAGGAAAAATTTTGGGCACTATGAAGTGCCTGAAGTTTTCATGGTGAGAGGACCCTCTGCACACAAATTGGGTGCCTCCTACGTGCCGGAGGAATGGGCTTCAGCCACATTCATAGTTCATTCTTTGTTTTCAAGAATTCCCTTTCTGTCTTCTTTCTTTGGGAAATCAAGGCCCCCGCAGAACGAGAATGAGTGAGCAGTCAAGGACAGAGTGGTGATGGGGACATGCACATTGGTCGCGTTGTCCCTCCAGAAATTTTATGACGGACAAGGTGACGTGTCTCAGATCTGTGAACTACTTCTGTGAAGTCCTCTGAGGTATGGCAAGGAGCCCCCTACAATTGTTGGTGATCTGGTAAAACAGCCCAACTGCAGTCACTGTGTAGCACTGGGAGGATAAGCACCCCCCACCCCACGGCCTTGGCCTTGAGTGGACTAGGCTTGTTTTGGCAGCTAAAGACAAAGCTCATACTCCAGGAGGGAGTGCAGTGGTTGGGATGAGGAACGGCAGGGTGGAGCTCTTTTATCGTCCCAGTGTCCTTCCTAAGGGAGGGAACTGGGAACAAAATGAATGAGTTCCTAGGGAAATCGTCAGCAAATTCCTGTGGTAACTTTACCTGAGTCGATACTGTGAACAAAGTAGCTCGACTTGGGACTGTGCATCTGAAAGGGCGTGATCTTGCATCTGCGTAAGTCCAAGCTCCTGTTGAGGTGCGGCTGCTAAGCACTAGCATCTTTAGAAAAGGTGCGGCGGGATTAGCTTCTTGTATGCTAGGCGGGCTAGTCTCAGACACAAAAGCAGTAGAGAAGTAAAGGCAAACTGCTGGTGCTCTGTGCAGTTCTGAATTTCTGATGTTTGCTTATTACCTGTTTATACAAAGATGGTATGAAGCCACTTTTTTTTTTTCTCCAGAACTATTCTGTTTAAATATGTTCTTACATTTAACAGGAGACTTTAAAAAACAGAACGACTTTTAATGTGCAGTCAGCTTGGTGAAGAATGAAGAGTCTGAGCAAAGCATGCAGACAACGGCTAGATGTGGTGTTCCCCAAATCATAGGGTGCACGAGTACAGCTGAGTAAGCAAGTCATACAACATGAATTACCTGACAAAGTTTAACCTCTTCTATTCACAGCTTACCTACCATCAGTGTTTGATTTCCAGAAATAGACTATTAACATTTTTAAAAAACACTGATTCATTACAACGAATTTATATTTGCTAGTCAAAGTCAGATGTTTTATTGTGGTTGGTAACACAGCCATGGTTTCTGTTCCCCTGGTAGATAACTGCACAAGCAGTTTCTTTAACAAATGCTTGATTATGTGAGCTTCACCTTTATTTTCATGAATATGATTCTGAAATTTGCTTTCTGCAGACATCCGTGCCATTAAAAATCAATGTGTGATTATGAGCAGAAAGTGACCGTGGGGGGGGGGTAAACACAGAGCCTGATATGAAATCACTTAATTATTTGGGCAAATGTTCCTGAAAATACTGTGATATTTCCCAGTTTTACTTGTGCAGAAAGAATTAGTTTCAATGATTTGCAGACTATCTTGTACAGAATATCCTTTTTCATTGCTTAAAAATGTGAAACTTCCTCAGGAAGAAATTAAATAGATATTTCAATGTTTATAGATGTAATACTCTTGTCATTCACATTGAATGAAAATTGCTGGAAACATTTTTCTCAAAGTTTTTTAAAATAAAAAATAGATATTATTCTGATAGTGGCATGGTATCTGAAGTGCAACAATAAACTCTGATAAGAAAATGTAGTGCTGTGTGTGGAAGTGATTTTTATGTTCACAAAAGTTGTCCTTTTCCAGGTTTGTTAGCAGCTATTGCAGCTCGACACTGAGCTACAGCACAATCCAGGAGCACGGGAGCAGCATGAAATGTTTTCAGAAATGAAAAATATTGCTTACTCTCTCTGTGAGTGAATATTACTGCTTTATGCAGCTGCTCGTTTTACTGCTGTTGCTTCCTGCTTACTTTGTTTCTTGTGCCAGAAATTGCTTAATGTGCTATAGAAACATTTCCAGAGCTTGCTATTTTAAGATAACAAGCAGACTTTATTCAAATTATTTGCCTTGGGGATTCAATAGTTGTGCCAATGCATCAGCCTACCCAGACTTGAGAAGACCTTTCTTAGGAGAAACCTCTAAAGATGGTATGAATGTCCAAAGGAAGATTCACTGTTATCAACAGATGCAGAACAGAATAGAAAAGTGCACTATCTAGCTGGGCAAAAGCTGCTTAATACCTTCACAGAGGTGTAGAAAATAGTAAATCTGTGTTAACAAAACATTCCGTTCATTACAGAGAAATGATGCAACCTATAATTTAGAAGTCTAAGCTTCTTTCAGAATACCCATCTCTATAATCTCTAAGAATAACAAAAATGGAACAGCAAAGTAATAACAGAAAGGTACTAAGCAAAGGGAAAAGACCCTTGCTACAAATAACACCTGCCTGACCTCTGTCTCCAATTTATCTGCTTTCATTTAATGTTTCTTTTCAGTTCTTCCGATCCCAAAATTCTTAGAGCTCAAAGGCAAAAGACACTTTTTTGTCTCAGTGGACCACATGGATGAAGAAAGCACAACAGTCAGCATCAAAGCACAAATCACAGGAACAGGAAAGTAATTAACAGCTGAAACCAAGGGCTAGGGAAAACTGAATGGAGGAGGAATTTAAACAAAGTAAGGGTGATAGATTTGAAAAGCATATAGTGAGCTTGAGTCTTCACCACTCTGTTTTCTGTCAGGTTACTTCTTTCTTTCTTTTTTAATACAGTATTTTCTTCCTTCACTTCCCTTTTTCTGTTCTGATCCTCTCTTTCTCTTGGGAAATTCAGATGGGAAATAAGGCTTATGTACTTTTAATTGCTCAGATGTCTGTCTACTTAGGAGAGCTGTCAATCTAGTAGCACAAGGTCACTATCAGATCTCTTCCAAAAGGTATGAAACAGAAGTGGCCTAGTTCAATCATGATAATAGGGGCTTGGTTCAGAATTACTACTTCAAATCCTGTAACTTGTGTTATTCAGGAGATCAGAGAAATGGGCTCTTTTGCCCGAAAAGAAATCTTACTCTCGTCTCCTCGATTATCTCATCAAGTCTGTCCTATTAAGTCTCCCGGTAAAGCTCCTTTCTTCAGCTAAATTCTGAACTGATTTACTCCGGTACAAAAGAAGCCCCAAAAACCAGAAAAGCATTTTTTGCATAACTTTTTATACAAACACAGTACATACGTTTTAGCTATAGAACTCTACCTGGAAGGAAAACACTATGAGCTAAAGGCAGGAGCCAGCTCTTTTACACGCATGACAGAGTGGAAATAAAATTCCTGAACACAAATGGTGCAAGGTCAGAACAGCTGAGGTTTAGCTTACGGCACAGGTAGGACTGTAGGGCATGGCAGGACTGTAGTTTGTCTTTGCACTTTTGTACAATCCTAGCAGCAGTTTCATTATTTTACAATACTGCCTGATAGTCATATATTTGAAGCAGTAGTATTACATCATCATTGTCTGAAAATGATGAAAAACACCTAACGTGACAGATATGCCTTAAATAATTTCCTGTCTTTTCCATGGAAAAAAAAAAGGTAAGAAATGCGGATACTAAAGTGTGACCCAAAAGGCAGCTTCCTGCACGACACTAGTCATCACTTCCAGCCTCTCCTTCAAACTCTCCCTGACAATGCAAATACAAAGTCATCCCACTGTAGCTGATTGAGCCAGATTTTCAGTCCCCTGGCTGTGTCAATTCACTGGCACCTGGCCTGCAAAAGCCAGAATCGCCTGCCTCATCTTTCCAGTCTGCCCGTGCACAGAATACAAGCTCACCTTCGTGGTGCGGCTTTTGCCAGAGAGCAGCTTTTGCAGCCTGTGCCCGGCCTTTAAAAAACTGCCCTTCCCTGCACTGAGGATGACTGTAGTAATACTTAATTTAAGATGCTGTGGTGTAAAAGGTATGGTAATTGGGAGAGGTTTAGACTGGACATGAGGAAGCATTTCTTTACCGAGGGGGTGGTCAAACACTGGGACGGGCTTCCTGGGGACGTGGTCGATGCCCCAGACCTGTCCGTGTTTGAGGCATTTGGACAATGCCCTTAACAACACGCTTTAACTTTTGGTCAGCCCTGAAGCGGTCAGGCAGCTGGACTAGATGATCCTTGTAGGCCCCTTCCAACTGAAATACTCTGTTCTGTTCTAATTAAAAATGAGGGTGTGGGAATTTGGCCAGCATTAACCAGGTACACTTGCTTACATGGGCTGGAAAAGGAAAATTACCCGTGTTCACCTAAAGGGATGACTTCATTTTTCTAGCACCTCTTCCACGACCTCTTCTTTCTTCTTAGTCCACGGTTATCAAATGACAAATAGCAGTGTTTTAGCATTTAAGGCCCATCTCATGACTTGTCCGAGCATACAGACGCATAAATACATACGTACATGTATCTCCGTCTACCTATAGAAAGCAGCATCGATGTCTAGGCCAGCTGAAGAGAACGGCTTTGGCTTAGGGAGTAACCGCAGCCTCTTTTCCATGGATCCCTTAATCCGTTTTCTCCCGGGGATGCTACTCGGTAGCTTCAGAAAGGACCGGAAAGCAAAATAAAAGGTTTTAATCCTATTTGCAGCTAGCCCTCCCCCGCGTTCCCACCACACCTCACTTCATCACGAAACCCAGCTTTGTTCGCGCTCGGGCACCCCCCTGTGCCCAGAGCGGCGGTGGCGGG
>NW_008796218.1:13953786-13956374 GCF_000699145.1 Aptenodytes forsteri | reverse complement strand
GTGGCTGTCTCTCTTCCTAGGCATGGAAGAGCAGTTCCTTGCTAATTGGCAAAACTTTTACCCTTTTTTGTGGGTATTAGTCGTTGACTGTAGCAAGTAACAGGCCGAGTCGGCCGAGGTGTGAGCGCCGTGGGATGGCCGTGTCCCCCCTTCTGTGTTTTTTGTTTGGTTGGTTTTCTGTGGCTCCTTCTTTTTGTCAATAAGCGGTTAGAGCCCAGTTTTTAAACATGTTCTCTTTTTTGTTTGTTTTTTTTTTCTCCTTAGGAGCGCAGAAGCGGAAGGTGCGGAGGCGCATCTGTTGCCGTTGAAGATCCTCCCCCCAAAAAGTATGTGGCTAGGTATGTGTTATGTAATAAGCTTTTAGAAGTGAGGGTTTGGGCGGGAATAATACCGATTTGATAATTTACGTTTAGCGACTAAACTATTGAGGGTTGTCTGTTGAAATCAAGGTATAGGCTTGGTGGTTTGGTTTTAAGGCATGCTTCGTTTGTGTGTGTGTGGTTTATTGACAGAAAAAATATAACCAAGTGCATAAGTTAGTGTGACTAGGAAGAATTGGGCTTGGGTGTAGATGTATTAGATATACTAGGAATACTGGATTATGATAAAACATATGTTGCCAGTACTCTTGCCTGCCAAACTGGAGGCATCCAAATCCACAGATTTTTCGGGGATGTCTGCAAGAGGAATGTCTTTTTTAATAATGTTTCTGATTTAATGAAGTGAGTACTGAGAGTAATCTGCAACTGTAGGAGCAGAGGGAGATGTCAAGTTGATACTAATAGCTTTGTTTCAGAGCAGTTTACAACTCCTAGGAGGGCATCGTACTGTTCAGTGATGTTTGCTGTCTTGTATGCGTTTCCCATAGCAATATTAAACTGCCTCAAACTTGTTTTTACAGGGGAAAAACTCTCTTGAGTTGTGATGACAGAAGAAGATGGGGCTAAATTCCACATGTGAATTCTAGGAGTAGCTGTGGCTAGAACTTTTAATTTTAACTTAGGGTAGGGTGGATCTCTCTAACTTTCTGGAATTTATGCCTTTTGCAAGCAATAATATTTCTGGTTATCAAGCAGAGCTAGCAAAAGCTAATTTTAGGCTAGGTCTTAATCTTGCTTTAGACTTAACAGAAATGAGCTTTTTTAATAAAGTTTGGACTTGGAGCCTAAATGAGATGTTCTGCAGTCCATCTCTCACCTTTACAAAGAGGGGCTGCAGTGTAGCTTACTGTGCCTAAAATTAACCTTGACTGCTTCTGTACAAACACAATTAGGATGGCTAGCTCATTTTGTGCTGCTTTCAGGGATCTTCTGCTGCGCCTATCTTTGGGCTGTCGCCAAGTCTTAGGCAATTATAATAATGCTCTCGGTAGTTTAGCGGCTGTGCTGCACTCTGTCCTGTGGCTGACTATACTGCACTATTACTAATTCTGATGACATGCACCTTCAGTAGTGACTCTTCTGCTGTTCAAGTGTGTTAGAAAGGTTGTTGCAAGGAGTATACGTGTACTGCATAAGCTGAAGGTAAGTTTGTGACGTCTAGAAAATGAATGTGAAATCTACAGTCATAATTTTAGCATATATGCCAATGTAAAGCATTCAAATGTATGAATAAGTCAATAAAGAGACATCGACTTTCACTGCAAGTGTCGCTTCTTCCTTACAAGACTACTGATAACCAAAACTAGACCTGCACGTGTTCTTTGGAATTACTTATACATGCCAAATCTGCCTGTTGTGGGGATACAGCTTTTGGTAGCTGGGCCTTGGTATTTGTGATTCTGTATGGTTTCGGGGCAAAGCAGTGACTGGCTGATGCATTGTCTGGGAGCCATTCCAGAAGTCACATAATTTTAATCGGAGGTTACTGCTGCAGGGGAGAAACAGTGACTTTGAATGTAGCTGCTTTGTCAATTTCAGTTGTTGACGGATCTCTTCCATAATCCATATTCAAGAAAAGAATATATGGGGCTCCAGCAGATAGTGAATCATTGCAGAATCAGAGAAGATAGATGTTTCACTTACAAGTAAATTTACTGTCTTAGCTAGTACCAGCTGTGCTGGCATAGTCTTTTGTGGAATATCTTCCAGTTAATAAGGAAAACTTTTGCAAATGATTGCAAACTGAAAAGTTAGGGTGGAAGTGAGGCTTTAAAAGGACTGGGAAACAAAATCTGTGAAGCTAGAACTGAGATCAGTAGGCAGTGCAATTACTGCTAAGTACTTGGCAACTGAGGGGGAGATTCCCGTTTGAAGTGGATGGGGGCGGAATTGTGGACTTTAATTACAACATGGATTAGATCTGAGGAAATTACTTCCGATGATCATGTTAGCCAGACTTGGAATAGACTGGTAGGGAGATTAGGGAGCTGTCATAGGAAACATCTTTCTCTTTTGGTTTTTTTAAGCATGTACTTTTCCTGCCATTGCCAAAGTATAGCTGAACGTATGTTCTGTGTGGAGCTATAATAAGTGGTAGTACACCTGTTTAATCGGTGGTGTGTGATTACTCTTTCCTTTTAAACAGCTCTGTGTACAACCCTATCATATGACATCTTTACTGCTTAGGATTAAGTTTGTTGGGCTGCC
>NW_008796218.1:13903848-13953699 GCF_000699145.1 Aptenodytes forsteri | reverse complement strand
CTTGGCAGCCAACAGTCATGAGCGTGTCTGTGAATTTCCTTTTCTCCAAGAAGAGTGGACTTCTGTAGTAACCTTTAGTGCTTTTAGAAAATAAGTTAACGCATCTATTCTACCAGGGCAGTTATTTGCTTATGTTACACAAGAAAATGCTAGGCAGACTGTGGCCAGGAGAGAGCTGCTGCTACCCCAGGGACAAGGTGTGGGTGGGAGAGTGCTACCACTGTGTGCGAGTGTGGTTGCTGTTCTGGCAGGCACCCTCCAGCACTGTGGCTTCCTTAGTTTTTTAGATTAGGTTTTTTGTGACTGGCTTTGACCCCATGAAGAAAACCAGGTGTAGGCAAACGAATAGGAAGAAGCAGGAGTAGGGTTGGGGGTCAGTTTCTCCAGGGATCTGGAATGCATTAAAATAATACTGATGCAGAGTACAAAACTCAAGAATATGACATGAAGGTCTGGAGAGAAGCATTTTTCTTTTGTGGTCACTGAAATGATACTGAAAAGTTTAGGCTTTCTAGTGTTGGCTTTTAGCTACTGTATGGCATTGCACTGATATTGCCATGTGTTACCCTAATTCCCTTGAATTTTAACCTTTTATCAGACAGCAGCTGCCTTTTTAATCTTTTTGAACAGTTTCAGTGCATAATAACTGAATTGTCTTTTTAACAAGTTGCCCTTTGAAAACTGACTGTCCTGTCTCTGTCTCCTATAACGGAGGATCCTTTTGTGTGAAACTGTCTGTAATTTAGAGGAGGACCGTGTAGCTGTCCTAGTCCATTGTGTGAGCCAAGTGATGAGGTCACTGGTATTTCTTCCTGAATCAGTTAGCCTGGTGGCTTGATCTGGCCTGCAGGTTAGATTTGTGAAGAGTCAATTTTGAGCCCTTCATCAAGTATTTAAACTTGCAAAGGTAAAACAGTGGGTTTGAATCAAGAGAAGGAAAAACTAATTTCCAAGATTATGGTTGAATACAAAAGTATGAACTATAATGTTTGCTGTGGGTATCTTACTGGTTTTGAGTGCTTAGTGAGGTTACGTAGCCTTTCCTATGACTGAAGCTTTCCATGAGCATCCAGTCACATGCGCAGAGCGTAGTGAAATCTGCTTTCCCTCATTACTTGAGTACAATAGAGGTATTCTTACAAGATCTGGCTTTTTCATTTCCATGTGGCTTAGGATGGCTTGTTTTTCATGATTTCTCTTAAAATTTAATTCCCAGTTCCCAAACAACTGTGTTCCTATTTTTCCAATCTATTCCTGTTGCATCTTAGCTCTTACCTTTATAGATGTTCCTTATTTTTCTGCACCCTGTTCCATCTGCAGTTACATCCAGTGTCTCACACCTCTCCAACTTTCACCCAACCCAGTCTTTTTTTTTTTTCTTTACATTGCTATGAAGGTAGATACTTCTTTCCAAATTCTTAAGTCATCTTTTCTCTGCTTGTGGTTGCTTGGTGTTGCATTTGCAGGAAGTTACATGGCCAGTTTGTGTGTTTCATGCTAAATAAATGGAATAGGAACTACTGCATGTGAGCAGGTATCTGATGTATTTGAGGTAGGTCTGGTCTCTACTACTTCAGTTAACTGCATTTGCTGTTACCCAGCAGTTTGGAGCACAAACAAAAAACATTTTTCTTTCCTGATACCACAAACTTCTTGTTTCTGGGTGGTTTCTTCTACTGGGATCTGCTACTTGAGTCTAATTGTTTTAGCTGCCTTGTATGTTCTGCCATTGCCACTCTGAAATTGTAACAGCATTAAAATCTTCTTGAGTATAAATATTCTAGCACTTGAAAGCGTGAAATAATTGCAGTAACATTGAAAAGGACGGAGAACGTTGATTCAGGACTGACTTTGTTAAATATAAGCTATTATAGTGCTGTGAATTTTTCTGGAAGTAAGGTGAGGTTATAGATATTCTGCATATAACGATCATAAAATGAGATCTTGGTTTATCTATGGTTTTGGGAAGATGTTCAGGGTTGAGATAAATGCATGTTAAATAGGCTTTGTGTGTCAGTTGCAGTAATGCTTCTGTTGTTTGTTTCTGATGTAGTTGTCTATATTCTCTGGAAAATGGACAGAAACTTGGGAAGTTCAGGGGGACTGCATCTAACTATAAATCTTCGCAATGTTGGGGAACCTGGATAGATTACACATCAATGTTTAAGATGGTCATCTAATCTGGTAACAGAAGTGCCAAGTGTTTTCTTAGTTTATGCTACTTTTAACGCTGTGGCCAACCTGCTTAATACAAAAAAACCCTTAGCGTAGGCTGAAGAGCAGGTTTTTGTACAACCTTGTATGTATTAAAAATGTTGAACAAAGGGGAGAGCAGCAAGGGTCAAAAAAATTCTCAAGCAGTTTTAAGAGTGTAGGATAAAATGACAACCTAACTGGTCTAAGTTAAGGCACACAAAGCACCAGGAATTCCATCATATGGAACAAACTTCCATCTCTCAGAAAATGGCCCAAAGCTTATATGCTTTGAAGAAAAAGGGTGCTCTTGAAAATATTTTCACTTAAGAAAGCTCACATGAAGTTGACCCAGCTGATGTTCCTGCAGCATCTGCTTGTACATGATTCACAGGATTAATGTATAAAAGTTGTAGTCAGTGTGGCAGTTTTTATTGTATACATTTACATCCTCAGGCTTATTGACCAAAAATTAGAATGGCATAACAAAGACAATTTCATTTTATGTTAGAAACTGAAAATGCATGCGCTCTGCATGAAAACAGTAGTGCAACATTTTAAAATTTAATAAAGCATCCTATTAAAAGAGCAAAACTAATGAACTACTATACTAAATCTAAATGTTTACTACATCTAGTATGCAGACATGATTCCCGCCCCCCCCATGTATTGTATTTCTGTGGTGCAACTTCTAAAAGACAATTATTTCCCCTGTACACAACGCATGTATTGCACTATATAGCCTACTTCACCACAAGTCTCAAAATAATGGGTCTTGTATAGCAAAGCTGTGATGGTACAAGTAGATACATCGTGACAGATTTACTTCCACTTTCCTTTAATCAAAAGGGCAATGTAGAAGTAAAAATATAAATGGTTTTAAAGTTCACTAGCAGTGTTTCACATAGGTCTAACAGTAGGTGGTTACAGTACTATGATTTTGACATGTTTTTAAATAAAACATTTCACACTATTTCAAATAGTGTGGAATTACAGAAAACTAAAATATATTAAAGCACCTTGTGTACTAGTTTAGCACCAGTTCCAACAAGATATTTAAACTAGTCATGATGCTTGAAAACGTAAGTTTGAGGTCGGAGAGAAATTAAGGGCTGTTTTCAATCACATGGGCTTCTGCAATATCACTGCCACTTTTGTATGCAAATTGAGTTGTCTTGGAAATTTGCTACAACACCAGAGAGGCATAGAACCATACAGAAATGCATGATTGCCCACTTACAACATGAATACAAGCATCCCACTTTGTTCACCAAAGGCCACGCAACACTGTCGTAGCCAGAGTGTTTGAGGATAGGAAACACAGGAAAACAGTCACTGGTAGTCACAGTGTGCACAATCACTATGTGGTGGACACACATCTGCCACACTTGTCACACTGAAGTGCGTCAGCTTTTGAAGAAGCATGTTTGTGAATGTAATACGTAGAGCACGCTTGGAGATAGTCAGAATGGCCTTCGACAGGGATCGCAGAGGTGGCACTGAACTTTCCTGTCTCCCTCTTGGCTGTAGTTAGCCTTAGATATTTTCAAGACTGATACCCGTTAGTGTTGCACTAAGATGGGTGATTACTTCCTGTGTTCTGTGTGGCAAGTTCAATGGGGTGGCCCTTTCTAAAAGGATAGTAAGTTGTTTTGTATTTGTCTTGTACATCAAGAGTAATTTTTTATCAGTGCATTTTTATAATAAACCATTAAGGTTTTCATAGCGTGGGGAACAGTAGCTGTAAAAGCAATTAAATGGAATCAAAATATGTTAATACTTTAGAAGTCACTGAAAACTATCTCAACTCTCACCTTTCCTGTAAGGTCAGTGTTGCAACTAAGCAGGAGAGAATTGTCTAAACATTATCTTGTAGAAAATAGTAGTTTAAGACTTTATAGACCTTTTCAGACAGGTTTTGGCTCAGTATCTCCAGTATATGCATTGCATGTACTTAAAACCTTCTTTTGTAGGATTGACAGAGGTTCTTAGTGTTACTTCAGTAAAGCCCCTCCGGAACCAGCAATGAGAGAATTGGGATGTTTGTCTGTTAGTCTGATACTGTACTGACAGCTAGTGGTAAATAGGAACAGTAAATTCTCTCCAAAATGCTGTATGTACTTAAAAATTACGAATTTCAGAAAGAAAAATGATACTTATCTAGAGGAAATAAAATAAGGTCATTTGTTTTTGATCTAGCTCTTGCAGCTGTGCAGGATGTTTGCAAGGAAACTAACTTCCAGTGTACTACCTATTTTACTTGGGAATGTATTTCATGCACACTAAACTTTGAGAATACTTATCAGAATAGCTGGGCATCTGATTAT
This sequence comes from Aptenodytes forsteri, assembly GCF_000699145.1. Taxonomy (NCBI): domain Eukaryota; kingdom Metazoa; phylum Chordata; class Aves; order Sphenisciformes; family Spheniscidae; genus Aptenodytes; species Aptenodytes forsteri. The sequence continues at coordinate 13,949,179 of NW_008796218.1, read as the reverse complement.
TGACAATTATTTGCCTTCTAATGTTTAATACATACTCAGAATTACTTACCAAGAATTAACCTGCTAATGGTCTCATTAGCTAATGAAACATGAGTCAAAATTAGAGGGCTGAGTGTAAGATCATAGCAAAACAGTCAAGAACTGATTAAATAAACTAGACTGAACATTCATTTTGAGATCTGTAATTAATTCTAGAGAAGCTTGAAGCATAAATAGCTTGGAGCTACTACAGTCTTCCTGTGGGCAGTGAATGTTGTGGTGAACTCTCCAGCTGTCCTGCTCCAATGTTACTCTAAGCTGGCTAACGCTTTTCCCCTTATCTTAGATACATGGTAACTTGTTCATGTAATATATAAACTTCCTTAACACAGAGGGATTTTCTTTGGATAGTAATCCCTAACTGGAAAGGTTGCGTGTATACAGCTTGGATTTAACAAAAAGAAAATACAGGAATCGGGGAAAAATGTGTCTGTTTCCACCCACTGTGGGCCCCAGCTGTGCACTGTCTGTACTGTTCAAGTTGTCCTGCCTCAAACTTTATTAACAAAGTTTGGTTTTCATTACAGACATTCATAGTTTGGTCACACTTTTTATCCAGGGTACAAAAGATGATACTTTTGTGTAGACACCTGGAGAATCTTTCACTCCACAGCCGTAGCCCCAGGAGGTCACACCATACACCACCCAGCTTTCCCCTGGACGTTCACACATCAGTGGTCCACCACTGTCTCCTTGACAGCTATCAACACGTTTCTGTTCCTGAATGTTTCCAGCACAGAGCATTCTTCCTGTGAATCTTCTTTTGTAACGCTCTTCGCATACCCTCTTGGGAAGTAAGGGGATGGCAGCCTGTTGTAATGTTCTTGAATAAGCCCTTCCTGAAAAGAGGACCCAAATTATTGTCTCGTTATGATGATTGGTCTTGGAAATATAAATGTCATTTAAGCCCATTTTTGCTGTCAGTCCTTCACACTGTTTTGTCATTAAATAAAATGACTGAAAACATGACTAAATATGAAAAAATCTACTGTGCATTAAATATAATACTAAAATACTATATTGATATTGTAAATATGGAATATAGATGCTTTTTTAAAAAAAAAACCAACTTAAAATTTAAGACGCAGCTTTACTCTTTGTGTTCGCTAGTTCTTTCCAAGGCTGGAATTTGTTTTGTTCCAAACACATTTTGCGTCTTCTGTAAGAATATATGCCTTAATACTTAAATGGGGAAGCTATTTTTGGGAGTCTTGAGCAGTGGAGACTAAAATGGTAGAAATACTTCATTTCTAGGTCACCAGTTCAAACCTAGCCTAGCTCAGCCTGACAGGTGCTGCATCCTCTGTCGGCTTCCAAGTAGAGCATCCAGCCAACCATCACGTTTATGCCCTGTAAGTACACGCACGCTTGCTTGTCACCTCATCTGAGGAGCTAATGTTACTGAGCCCAAGTGTCTTCTGGTAGAGATCGGCAGTATCATTTGAATTGTTTACAATCCTGGCAACTTCTATGTACCAGAGTACTAATGGGACTCCTGACCAAAAGGGATCTTCATTTTGTGGGGGTGACCAGAACCTGTCCTTTGGTTTTCTTTGACTGTTGTAGTGAATCCTGCATTGTATAAGCAGTCCTCTGCTTATAAAATGTCAAGATTTAAATAATTTGTCTTTTTTTCTATAGCTTGCACCTCTTTTTCAGTTGGAAATATGGGAAGTTAAAGCTGGTGTTGGGGTTTTTCTTAAAGTAAAATCTTAATATTTGTATAAAGTAATTGATTCATATAGTAAGTGTGAAATTTCAGCTGAAGTACTGCAATGATGTAATTTCTTATCGTAATTAAAGCCAATTATTGCAGTGGTTAATGTTCCCTTAAATAGATGTCCTAAGTAAACAGTATTGCAGAACTTTCAGTGAATTGTGTAAAAAGCAAGACAGAGCTAGGCAATGAATTAGCAATTGTTTTTAGCAAAAAAACCCCACCCTACAAGTCCATCTCCCTTATTGTAGTACAGTGACCCAGACATTTGTGCACACAGACCGATGCATGTAAAGAGGAAGAACTGATATTGGCCTTGCCGCCTTGTCTCCTTGCCAGTTTGAATGAGTCAGTGGAACAAAGGCTCAAGTGTGGTTGCTGTCTTGCACTGTATTCAACACCATAAAAACGTGAAAGTAAAACATGGTTATTAATTTGTAAAACTTTTAAAGGACAAAGACCTCTGAAGAGGAAGAATCTTGTACTGACTTAAAAAGTGACTAGATAGTTGGTTCCAGAAGCCTGGATTGCAGATTGCATTGTGGCTCTCATAAATTTTGGCAAGATGTTCTCTTATTTAAATCTAACTGCTGATTGAAAATGTCAGTGGTAACAAGAGAGACTAAAAATATTACTTGAAATTCTATTATGTGTGTATTTTCTATCCATTTTTCTGCTGAAGTAGTGTAATTTAAAGAACCTTTCTAAAATATTCATTGTACTTACCTTAAAAACCTTAAATATAGTAGAGCTGTTAGTTATGTTCTGAGGCAGGGGTGATAAGCTGCTGCGCAGGGTGTGCCTGGCAACAAATAAGCTTCTCATTCATGCTTGTCAATCTTAATGAGGCCATTTTACTGACTGGTTCTGTGATTTAGAGTGGCATCGCTACTTTCCAAACACAAACTAAATTCAGTAAACAAAGTGGTGTCATTCCTGGTTAAGGATCAGGAGGGAAAATATTCCCCTATATAAAAAGAGTAAAATTGTTCCATTTTGAGCATTTTCTTATTTTAAGTATTTGAGGGTTTGTTTTTGTGGTTTTGTTTTTTTTTTTTAAATAAGCAGCCTCAGGTAAAGAGATTGGTGGGTGGAAATCATTAAAACACTTTTACCTGTGTCACCCCATCCAGTGATATAACAGTTGGGAGCAGTTTTCTGTGGTCTCTCTCTCCTTAATGGCAAACAAGCAGGTAAGACGTGGGTACTGAATCTGGCACACTGTTCCTCTGGCCCTTGTAGCCTCACCAATGCAATGTCGTAGTCACTGCTGTCAGGCCTGTACTCTTTATGCATCACAATCTGTTGGACTCCAATTTCTTCCTCGTACTCTTCTGGTACCAGTGTGTGATAATCTCCGACTCGCACAGCATAGTTCTGAGTGTCATTGCCATACCTAAGGTTGAGGTGAAAACAAAGAGGGCTGGCTCATGCAAAGTCAGATCCTAAGCGTGCAGACAGATTTGATTGGGGTCTTTATTGCTCATATAAATAACGATACAAAAAGTTTTTTTTAAAGAGCAGAAGTGCTTCCTCAGATGTTTAGATTGACATTCAAGTGTACCCTAAAGAATATCAAAAAACTCCTCCTGAAGTTTCAGGTTGGGCTATGTTCCTTTTTGTATATTTTCACAGGCCAGGTTTCTTATGGCCATCTGCCGTGACTGGCAGTTATTTCAAACGTGCAAGCAAGGTGTGCATTATAAATGTATTTAGTAAGGGTAACACAAAATGCCACTAATTATAATGAAAACCTGAGTACTAACATCACAGTGATGCTCCAAATAAGTACTGAAATGAAAAGTGTTCAAGCTTGCTTTGTAGGTTGGTTGAGAAGTTCTAGAGGCTTAGATAACTTGGTAAAAACATCTTACGTTAACTGAAGTTATAATAAGGAAGACAAACATATGTGCATCACAAGCACCTATTGTCAATGACAGAAGGCCTGTAAATCTTAGACTTGTTTTGCATCTAATATGACCCCAATTTCTTTCACATCATAGACTAAATGGTAAATACCTTAGATGATTACTGTGGCTGAAATAACAATTTTCTGTGCATGCCTTTGGAGACTGTTGGATTACAGGACACAGCCCTTCTCAGGAAAATGCAAACAAGGGAGTACTGTTGGGTACATTTATTTATTTTAAAATCTGGCTAAGCTAACCCAAATATTTTTCCTTTGACTTCTCCCTTTCCCTCATAGCCTTCAACAGGAAATTTGTAATACGTGTGCAGAAAATACCCTACAGTGTTCCGTCACCTTCTAACCTATACTTGTTCTTTTTATACGCTCCAGCAATGTGCTGATCTCCATAGCTTACTGAAGCTTGCTTGAGGAGCAGCAGACAAAGCAGGAACATTACAGGCTGCTTCTGAACAATACATAGCTGTACCACTGAATATTTCGTCTAATTGTGGGTTGCATTCCTGGTTGCCTGCAAAGTTTTCTTTGTCAAATCTGCACATCGCCTTCCAGGTTTTCTATGAGCAAAATTTCACTTTTAGGCTTGTAAGGAGAGAGCGCTGCCAGCTATGACCAAACATCTCTTCATCTGAAGATGACCTTCTATATAGGAAAAATGAAGTAACTTGTCTACCACAAAACTTTTTCCAGGTCCTCCGTAGTAGTAGTCTGTGTGAAATACTCTCCAGATACTGTATTTTCCTTGTGGTTGGAAGTCAAAACTCTATAGTGAAGAGATGTAACTGATGCAGACTTTTTAAAGTTTACAGAGGTGTTTAAAAAAGTATTCATACTGATTTTAGTCTCAGAGGGAGAACTGAGAAAAATTAAATTGTGTATTCTACCAAATACATTACTTATTCCTTCCCTGAAAAAAATAGCTCAAGAGCTTTTTTTAATTTGTGGGTCAGTGTGTTTATCTCAAAGATATTTAAGAAAAAACCTCTATTTGTATGTGTCGCATTACTAATCTTTCTGTTTTGACCACAAAAGTGCTAGTATTTTGTAACATCACTGAATCAGTTTTCATTAGGAATTTTCTATTAAGAAATGAGGGCATGAATAGGAAAAGAACATCAGAAAAGGCAGAAGCATGAATCCTGGCTTTCCAGGTTTTCTGACTCCAGTCCCTTGAAGTTTCTAGAACAGAGGTATTTCTTTGTAAGGTTTTTTAAAAAAACAAATACTTAAATCTCTTTCTCTTGCACTAGATCTCACGTTCTCATTTCTAGATCATCTTGTGTGTTTTTGCCAGTTTTAAAAGCTCACTAAGACTTCACAGTTGGTTCTTCTCCTAATAAAATAAATGGCAAAATTCCATGGAAGTAGGGTTGGCACCTGATATATTGCTTTTATTTTTGTTGCCTTTAGGGAGATTCTTCAGAGTAAGAAAGCCTGTTAGGTCTTAACTAGTTTCTGGAGTTACATATATCCATCTATATTTGGCCATCTGAAGTATGACATCAGTGAAATGCTAAATTCTGCATCCCTGTAGATTGTCTGTCAAATCCTTGCCGTCTGCTGCCTGCCAGCAATTTCTGCTCTGACACTGATGAGTCCCCTCCTGGGTCACTGTTGCCACACATCTTACATCAGAAAAAGCTAATCTTACCATACTTCGCCGAGACACGTAGTATACTATTACCAGTCTAAACTTCTATTATTGTTACTCTGAGCTATAATGTGGGAGCCAGTAAAAGCATGATCTGGCACTGGCTAGAAAACAGTGGGGTTTTTTACAGCGGTGCTGTGATCTGATCTGTGACCTTGGGTGAGTTTCTTTTTTGTTCGTTCTTCTGCCATCTATTTGGCTTTCCTTAATACAGCAACGAGTAAGGCTACACACATCTTCAGTACGTTAAAATACTATATAGTACAGGCATTACTTAACACAGCTTTCTTCTAGTAGTATTTTTGTGAATGTGACTTTTTTTATGAATAAGTTGTGCATCGTTACAATAAAATGCTTGGTACATTTCAGTACCAGTTTGTACTGAATAGGTTTTATACACTTGCTCACTATTGCTTCTGGGAATATTTAGAAACTATAATTCAGATTTTAATTTAGCATGTTTACATATAGATAGACTTGAAAGCAAATTTTCCTGGCCCATGTGCAAAAATTTCCAGTAATGCTTTGGCAAAACCATAGCATTCAAAGTTAGAAATATATTTTTATACAAATATACAAATGGGGGGGACTTTTTTATTCCTCTAGTTACGGAAAATATTAGCAGGGAAATTAATCTGATTCCTTTAGTTTAATCTTGTTTTCTGCATAAAGCTGCATCTGCAGTTCAGTATTTATATATATTAAGTGGTCATTTGTCTCTTCACGTGGAGGATAAATAACCTCATTAGGTAGTGTATTTCCTAGAACTGCAGCTTAAAGCTTTCTGAATTGGTTGCAGCAAGAGAAACTACCAAATCAAGGGACCAAGTGTATTGATCACTTTGGCCATCTTTTTCATGGAAGTGCCCATAATGTTGATTGTTTGACAGAAAGCATGCTACTATGGTATGTAAAGCAGGTTGAATACACGATGGAAACCAAACTGGCAGACCCTGGTAGGTCATTTTATTGTGTAAGCTAATCAATGCGTTGGTCCTCTGTGAAACTTGTAGAACAGAGGAATAAAACACCCAACTATAGAATGTTTTACACACTTGACAGCGCAACTCCTGTGCCCCTCTCCAAAGTGGACAAGGTCAGTGTAGGGGCAGGTAGCTGAATGGTCAGGGTGCAGGTGCAGTATCAAACAGTCTTTCACTTTTACAAAATCTATTTACAGAACAGATGTAATGCTCAGAATGTAAAGAGTGTAGTAACACTGGGATGGGTTATACAGCCAACTAAGTACTTCTCCGATGTCTTGCCCAGGCCGAGATTACAAACAGTCTTGGCTGATGCATTAGCCGACTTTGTAGGATCTATTTTCCAACTTGGCTGATGTGTTAGCCAACTTTGTAGAATCTGTTTTCCTCAGAGTAAATTAGAAAAGGAAGCTGATACAGAAAGTACTTTAGTTACTGTTGCAGTTAAATGGCTTTATTATTTTCATTTGAATTACTCTAACTTACATGCAAAACCCCCACTAAAGCAAATGAAAGAGTTGTTTTTGTTGTTGACATCTCAGATGTATTTTTCTGCTCAAATTTCATAACTGCATGATAACGTTCCACTTAAGAATCTAAATGATACAGCAGCTGAGCCCAATAAGTTAAGTAAAATTATGCTGTTTCCTTTGTGAGTTAAGCAATATTAGTTTAATAATTTTTGCTACAGAGATTGTTCGTAACTGTTAATCTCATTGCCTTTAAAAGCTATCATAAATAGGATTCTGTACCCTAGAATGTATTGCTAGATATGATCTTTGAATGTTTGAAAGTAATATTTTAACAATTCTTGGTACATGTCTGAATGTCATATTGCAATACAAATGTACAAGGTCATTAGCATTAAATATATATTTGCCTGACATAATCTTCTGCCAAAAACATTTCCAAAAGGTCACTGAAAATACTCTCTCATAATTTATAGATAGACTTTTGGCTCTGCACAGCAAATCACCTATTAGTGCTAGGCTGATAGTTTCTGGATTATGAAAGCTTTTTTACCTTCAATAAATAATTTGCCCATCTAAGTTAACCATTGTGTATTTTGACATATAGGTTTTGTATATATAAACAAACACAATCACAGTACTTTGCAGATGTGTATTATCAGTGGTGTGATGGAAATCTGGCTCTCAAGTAGATACAGGTAATTTTACATGGTATAAATCTATTTTCTTTATTTCTTTTTTTAAATGTAGTGGGTGCCTCTGCATTTTAGTTTATAGGCCTTATCCACAACATTAATTACAGGATTTACCATATATTCTATCTGTTATCTTTAGTGCAAGTTGAAGGGGGGAAGGGGTTGTGTGGTTTTTTCATTTTTTTTAATTTTTTTTTTTTTAAATCTCATGGAAGTCAGAGTAATTCAGTCACAAATGTATTGGGTGTTTGTAATTTAGATGAGAAATGAACACACTTCCTTCCAATCTGATTTAATAATCAAAGGAACTTGATTTTTAATTGTTTGTTTTGATTTGTAAGCCTAAGCATGAAGGAAAGTTGTTTATGACTAGTGATAACGAGTGCTCTCCTGTCAGCCATGTATCAGATAATATAGTAGAAAACTTGCTGCTTCTATTTAATGTTACATCCTTGATTTTGACAAAAGGAACACTGTTCCCTTTAATAGGTTCCTGCTGGTTTTTTGTTATGGATGATGGTCATTTATAGCAGAATAATGAAGAAAGGAGGTCCAGGAAAGCTTATCTTAATTAAAAGTACTGGTTTTAAACATTTAATAGAATGAGAAGTGCTGCTTCTCATGCAAATGTATGAAACTTTAATAGCTACAAGGCTTCTAGTGAGAAGCTTAATGAGCAGTCTTTGGACAGATTTACCATAATTCTGTGCACACTCTCACACATAAGGCTTTCTTAAACTGATTTTTTCATCTGTAGACAATTATATTTCTTCCCCTGTAGCAGTTGCTATTTGCCAAATGCGGAAATACTGTAACAGAGCATCAGTACATAAAGAAGGCAAGGTAGTCTAGCTCAGGGGCGTCCAGTCTTCCTCACCTAAAAGTCACCATGAAATGGCAGAGAACCACCACACACACATCACGCTTGAAGAGTGGAGGCAGAGGAGGAATATGGGAGTGCTTCATGGGTGGAAAATGATGTTGCTTTCAGGGTATTACCCCTCTGTTGGATGGCTGGGCTGGGCATGCCTTTAAGCTCTAGTGCAGCCTGGCAACGTTGACCTTAGCACCTCCTAGGAGGTTTATTTCCCAGACAACTGGAGGATGGATTAGTAATCAGCCACCATGCTACTATCATCCTGCTGTCAGTCAAGTAATGTACTGACATTGAAGGCACACCTGAATTCATCTCACCATTCATGCTAAATTTGATAAAACTGAGTTTTAATTCTGGTGTCTACTTTGGTTTCTCGTGTCTTACTAGGTATTTGGTTCCACTGTGCCTCAGGGTCCCTAGTTCTCAAAACAAAATTACCATGGGCATTCAGGAATGCCTAAAGAAGCGCTTAAATAAGAGTTACACTATTAGAACAGTACAATGTTCAAGTAACACAAGTATTTCCTAAAATAACATCGTGGTCATTATAATTTCCTTTTTTCTATGCCTCGTATTTCTAATTATCCGAAGTGAATATTTTTTTATGTGTAGACCTGCAAATTCCCTATAGCTGTCAGAACCACTCAGGACAAAACTTGCTAATAAGATGGGTGGCTTATAAAAGGAAAAACAGCTTCAAACAATTTTTGATCTTAAATTATGTGTCTGTGAAATTAGAGAAACCGGTAATGCTGCTATACTACTGGCAAACAATTCCTAGCATCATGCATAAAATTGTATTTAATTTTTATCCGTAGTACAGATGAGACCACTTTTGTTATTTAAGCAGTGTTCCAATTTCCAGGGTATGAGAAGTGGTATACTGGCCTTTCTCTTGTCTGTCCGTGGAAAATATGTGAAGAAGGTCTTTGATCTATAGATAGCTCTTGGAAACCTAGCCCCTTAAAATCACTCTGAGATCATTAGGAAGTTCAGCCCAGTCTGTCCAATGTCGTCTTAGAGCCTTCTCTCTTTTACAGTAAACAGCAGTGCGTCCACAGGCTGTTGGAGTTGCATGCTTACATCTAGGTTGCACAGTTTTAAATGCAACATCTGGGGCAAAACAATACTTTGGTCTCTGAGACCCCATGTAACAGTTTTAGGATAGCCCGTAACAGACCCTCGAGTGGCTGCACCGATCTGGAAGTATCAGAGTGTACATTGCTCCAGCCAGGCTGCTACCCCATCACGTGGGTATTCAAAGTATCCAAAATGGGCACGCTTTGGCATTCAGTAATGACTTGGAGCCCCAGCTATGTAAGCAGACTGTTGGGAAGAACAGGTAATGAATGTGTTCTGTGGGGAGTACTTACTGTAAGAACGCACTGCAACTGCAGCAGCGCAGCAAATACTAACTTGTTTCACCAAACTTTGTGAAAGCATTCTAATAAGGCGAAGAGTTGGGTAACTGAGATCTTGATTTGCACACAGAAAACATAACTGGCTTCCTGTGACCTCCCTTTTTCTTTTCTTGAAGAGGATCTTTGAGGTAAAGTAACAGAAAGGACTGCCTTGTTTTCAAGCCTTTAATCAAAGGCTTTCTCAAGAGCTTAAGTTGCATCCTTAGTAATCGCTATGGAGAGGATGAACAGGGGAATAGGAAGTCATTGTCTATAAATTTTGATGATGGCAACTGAAGTGCTTTCATAGTTCCACAGAAACAACTGGGATATCAGTTGAAGTAAGCAGAAATTTTATTGAGTTTGACCATTTCAGCTTGAAATATTACCAAGAAAAGTCCTTCATGATTTTCATGAAACATGAAAATGAAAAGATGTGTGTCTAGTGCTAGGCAAAGGTAACACTTTCCATTCGAGTAAAAGTATATCTGACTCTTCCTTCTGCTTATTAGTGTGCAAAAGGAAAGGCTCAAAGTCCAAAGTTAAAACATTCGCAGCCCACTTGAGCAAATTCTAGCAAATATCCTCAAAACTACAATGCCATTCTGTGCTTTTACTCCCACCCATACTGCAACCTTTTGTAAGAATTAAAGTGAAATAATTGCTCTTGAAATCTTAAAATACTAGACCAGCTTCCTTACTGTGCAAGTTGATGCTTTTCTACTGCAGTAACTTCATCAGCAGTGAATTCCTGATGTCAAAATTACTGACGAGGGGATATTATAAGAAGTGAATAGGAGAATTATCAGTAACTATCTGTTTCTGCAAAGATGGGAAAAGACATTTTAAAAAGCTACATAATAGCTTAATACTGAGAATTGCAGAAGACGTTAGACCAAGTAGGTGATTTACAAGGGAGAGTAAGTTGCAAACCAGTTGCTAAACATATGGAAAGGAGCTGAATTTGGCATAGTTTTATTAGATGCCACTGTCAGAGAATTATACCAGTATAACCGCTTAGGCAGTTATTTCTTTGTTAAAGGGAATGGGACCTTTGTTTAGATGGCTGCAAAAGACAATTCTTTATGTACTGTGAGATAACAGAGTAAGGCAGTTGCTCTAGCCTATTTATGAAGAATAAGCAAAACAGCTCGGTCGCGCTAGCATCCAATGTACAGATTTACTTTCCTATTAGACTCAGCAAAATAAATAATAGTGCTTTACCCTAAAATGGGTTTGGAGGGACTAGTTCATCTAGTCACTGCAGTGTTACAGTAAAAATGTCTAGCACTGCCAATATCTATCATTACCAAGAATAATCCAAAATATTACAGTCCCTGTGTTTGATGTTTGCTCGGTTGTCTTCACCATAACCTGAAAGCGATAAGCTGCAGTTTTGTTGGAACAGAAAGCTGTGTTAAAATGTCACAAGTATTGTCTGTATTTTTTCATGGAAATGCTGAAGTTGTGAACATAAATCTCGTGAATGATGACACCCAGAATAATTTCAAGGTACTAGGTTTTTTTGGTTGTTTTATTTGGAGGGAAAGGAGGTTGATTGGTAGGTTGTTTTTGTTTTTTTTTTTTAACCAAAGGCCAACTCTTTGGAACGGTTTTCAGTGGGCTTGAACTGTAATGTTTTTGCCTATACCCAGAACAACAAAATAGTTTGAAAATACGCTTCACCATTGAAGAGAGACCTACCTTTTAAAGCAATGTGCAGCAGTGAGGACCCAGCAGCTGCTGATTAGAGTAGCACCACACAAGAGTCTTCCATCACCATGAGAAGATTTCAGTCGGAGTGCAACCTGCCATGGCCAGCCACCCCTACAGAGGACATAAGACGGGTTCAGGGTACAACAATGGAACAGTAAGGTAGCTTGTCAGTTACCTTGAATGTAAATCCTATTTAGTTTCTTTGACTGACGTAGCTTGCAAACTGTGTTATTTCTTGAGTAACACTTGAGAATACCTTTATATTCCTGCAGCATTCAGAATTCTGTTTAACAATGGTCAGGATTACTTGACGGATTGTTTGGGCATCCAGCACCCTGAGCACTTCCTCCCGCTGTCAATTATTTTAATTTTCCCTTCTCAGATTGCATTCATTGTGCCAAAAATACATTCTATGGGTTCCTCGCCAAATACCGTCCAAGTCAACAAACCAGAAATTTCCTGTCAACTGGAGAGGGGGAAGAAGGGAATTTCTTGAAAAGCTTAACCCAGCATCCTCTCCTGTCTGCATTAATATCTTTGTCGGTTCTGAGCTGTTTGAAAAGGGAAGCTGGCAAACCAAGAGGTCTAAAGCAACTGGAGAAACCACGAGTAATAGGTTAGCACCTTTTTTCAGCCTGTGATCATCTGTTTTGTATAGTAGATCTGGGATACATATTTGCAGGCCCGTGAAGACAGGATGGATTATTTTTTGCCAGTTTAATAGATTAGCAAAATATGGAATTGGAGAGAAGGGAGAGGGAGAGAGATGCAGCTGTAAGCAACAGCAACACCCAAGAATAAGCAACAGGTAGGCTTAGGTGTTTTCTGGCTACTGTCAACTTGAATAGGTATGCTGGAGTACAAGAGCTGCCCAGGATAATTTAGTCCAGTATCCTATCTCAGAGTTGCCAGTGCCAAATGTTTTAAAGTAAGGTGGAGGAATTTACTTCCCATAAAGCATAAAACAATTCAGACATTTTTTAGTTTTGGAAGGTGGGATTTAATATGTCTTTCCAAAATGGGGTAATTTGGACAGCTTTGGGTTTCCTGGTATGTATGTAAGTATCCAGTTCCTTTTTGAACTTTGTCAAGTTCTTTGTCTTAATGACTTCTTGTGACAATGAGTCCTTTTCTGATATTGTTCATATGTTCCTTTTCTTGATTGTGAAGCATTTCTAAGTGCACTACTGGATTTCTCTCACCTTTTTGCTTCATCTAATGTCCCTGTGCTTATTTATTATGAGATCAAGTTCCTTGCTCTGACTTAATTGTGCAATCCATTATTTGTGACCGTTTCGTTTCATCCAGTGTCCTTTGTACACATATTCCGAGACAATAATTCTCAATCTTCTTTTTCTGTACAATGCATTATTTATTATTCCCATTTGTCTCTTTACTAAGGTAAGTAATCCTACTTTGCTCTGTCTGACTGCATTTAAATGTTTTTCTGGGCTCCCTCTTGTTACTGTTCTTTGAAGCTCCTCCACTTAGGCAGTGTCTTTTTTGAAATGGATTCATTGATGCTGTGCATGTATGTTGAAATAGGTTGCACAACGACGTGTAATGATAATGTAAGTGTATTTTTTACAATCCCTTTTGTAAGATTCTGTGAATATATATTTTTTTTGTGGTTACTCAAGACTGTTAATAAAATAAAGCCTATACTTCCTATCATAGCATTTAGTTGTCGTAGTAGTAGTAGTAGTATTCAGTTAATCTGTTTATATTAACTAAATGTAAACATGTCATTAAAAGCTAAGAACAAAGTGTTAACAAAAAGCCTGGGTTTAGAGCTGTGTCACCATCGAGGCTTATTTTGTGAAGGAAAATCAGGTCTTAGGCTGTGAATAATACCGAGGCCTTTTTCTCAGTATAGGTAGCATTTAAAACCGTGTACTATATTCATAGCTCTCTTCATATAGCTCACATCCTGATATCAAGATATTCTGTGAAAAAAAGTAAAATGGCTATTTTGAAAGTTAGAAATTTAACCCAATCAAGGACTAAACCCATAAGCATTTACAGATTCTCAACTAATGCTGCAAGTATTTATCAATGAATATTTTTTTCATTTCCTGCCAAATATTCTTTGAGTATATTTCTGCTTCTACGTCATGACAAGCCAAAAGAAAAACAACCAACAACCCTACAATAAAACCATAAATTAGGGAAACAGCTTAGGGCAAATACATGTCTTAGAAGCTTTATATTCAAAATTACTTGTCTTTACCAAATATTTACCGTAAAGAATTTTTCCCACCAATTATTCGCTTTTGTCGACGATGTAGTAACCTCAATCCACAAACAGAAGCAAGAGAATCTAAACCAGAAAGGGAGATGTAGACAGCATTAAACTCAAAATGCAAAGTAGCCAAACTTCAATGTGAGTTAACTAAAAAAAAAAAAAAAAAAGTGAAGGCTGAAGTTATCTGTGTTTCATGGAGGTTTTTAACAACCAAATTTTGCTCAGGGAAAATACACTGAATTCTCTCAGGCTTAGTTCTTTTTAGCTGAGGTCTTTTGACTGTAATCACAGAGCAATTTACACGTTTGTGCTCTGCTTCTCAAGTGTACGATTTTTTTATAGGGTTCTTCCTTACTTCATGTAAGTGGAAGCAGAGCTTGGCATACCACATAGGTTGTCTTCAGCTGAGGACTGAGACCTATACCTTGAAAAGTTGAAAGTAGCTGTCTAGGTTTTTGCATTTTCATGTCCCTCGTACAACTTAAGAAAAATGGCTGCCGTCAACTATGGTAGACAAATACCCTGTATCATTTAAATAGTCTTTATGATTCCTTTGTGCAGCTGGCACAGCAATAAGATCACACAGTGTAAGCAGAGAGGATTTCTCACCACTTTTGTTTCTATAATTCTTTTGATATAACTGTTTCCTCTGTGAGGTGGGATTGTTTACATCCGTCTCTTCCTACCGTGACAGTTCCGCATCTGAACCTGTTGGTCTGCCACTCACAACGGGGCTTCACCTTTATTGCTGTTCCCAGGGGCCTTCTTGCTTAGGTGGTCACAGATCACCCCCGCATCCTCGCTGTGACGGCAGTTGTGCGTCCCAATGTCCTGCTTAATGCAGTCTGCCAAGGATCTCTCACTTCCTGTACATTTCACGTTATCCACGTAGATCGGGCCTTTGCCCTCCCCAAAATATGCCATTGTCCTTGCTCTAGCTGGACCTCTGGAAACAGAGCATTTTTTTTTATTAAACATTTTGAGGCATTATTCTACATTTCACTCAGCTGAAATATTTCAGAGTGAGTAGTGAAAGACATTGAGGTTTTATTCCAAGTCCTGTCACTGATTCACTTGATGACACCTTTTCTTCTCATTGACTCTGTTACTCTGGTAAGTAGAAAAAAAATAAGTGTAACGATTGCTACAGTTCATTAATGTTTAAAAAGTGCTTTTATGTATCTAGTTAGAAGGCACTATGCAAAGTATTTTACGTTGTAACTGCATTGCAAAGATCTATAGAGCAAAATATGTGAAAGCTGCTTTTTCATAATCTCTTTAATCCTTGTATTGAATCAGCATCTGTGAATGCTAAAAATAATTTGTTGTGGTCTGATTCCCTCAGAAAGATGGGCCAGTTAAATACAGTATACTTGCAGTGTAGTAGGAGCTATGATTTACAGATCTGTTAGTTGTTAATAGTTATTAACGTATTCCGTTATCATGCCATTTTTAAAGTGCACCCCACAGCTGAGTTCTAAAACTGTAATGTAATTGGAGAAAGACTGAACCCAGTTCAGTCTCGGCACCCACCTTTTCCTGGGAGGAACCCCGTATGTAGTGCCTCAAGGCACTTTACAAAGAAGGTCAGTATGATAATCCTATGCTTGTGTAAGTATCAAACCTAAGTAGTTAAATGTCGGATTTAGGACATTTTACTAGGGTTTGAAGTCCTGATCCTTATAGTTTGTATGTAGTGCCATGCAGCTTCAGCAATGACTGCAGTGTCAGTTGTGTGAATGACCTCTTTTGAATGATGAACTTTTTTCCCAAATGAGGGAGTGGATGAACAAACACAATAAAAAAATCAACACGAATTGTTGTTTTACAACATGAGATGTTGTAAGCATCTCCTTTGGTAACTTTTGTGATAGATTATTACTTTTAATTACCTAGGATAATGCTTCTTAATACATAAATAGAAGTTTTGTTGTATACGGTTTAAGAGTCAGAAAGAATTAAGAGTGGGAGACCACCCAACCAGCTCTACAGAGAAGTGGGGCAGGAAGCCACAGCCACCTCTAGGTGTGTCTGAACTACAAGTTTACATATCAGTTAAGAGCAATTAACTGATGTTTTATTGTGATAAGAATATACGGCATTCTAGGTAACTAAAATGTTGCACTATATCATAGGTTTCCATTTTAAAGGATATGTTATAATTGCATATTGTAAAGGACAGTACTTCTATGTATACAAAAGGTTAACTGCGTGAACAATGAAATGTTGGAGTAGAGAAAGAGAGTTTAACAACGAAAATGTACTAGGCAAGAAAGTATTTCCTTTTCCACCTCTTTTTATACCTCTTTTAATACCTGCAGTGTTGGGGAAGATAGGTGAGAATGGCATAAAGAGTTTATGTCCCTTCATCAGCTAGGGATTCTCTGCTGGGGAGGAATTTTGATTTGTCATACCATTTTCAAAGCTTCGTCATACTAGAAGTGTGACTGGATCAAACTCAAAGAATCAAGCCCTCAGTTGCCCATATCCATATAATTGACACACAAACGTAATACAAACAAGCTTCCTCCTTTTTCAAACTTGCACATAGAAAGCCTTGCCTGTTTGGATTTTTTTTTACTAGGTACTGAAGGGTAGGCGGGCAGGTTTTCAAAGTAGGGAATGTTGGTTAGAATGCATGAATTGTAAAAAGCCAGGAAACAGAAGTATGTAAAACTTTTGACAGAAGTGATACCACAAGGTCAACTGTCCTTACACATTTTTAATTATTTCCATGGTAGCATGTACTTACCAGATAATCCAAAGCCTTAACTGACTTTGGAACCAGTATAGGACAATCTTTGCCTAATGAGTTTAGTATGATTTAACTTGTCAGTCACAAGCAATGTGTCTCTTCTTGCTCCAAATATTTTTCTCTTGTGAATGATAATCTGATTACAGATAACTACAAAAAAATGTCCAACTCTCCAATACCTGTGGGCAGCTGATGTGTCCATGTATGCTATTACAAAATAGTGAGGCAGTACAGGCACTCGTTGCAAATTCTTACCTAGTTTTGGTATCTCTATGTCAAACAACAAAGTTTCTGCTTTAGGGCATTGCTCTAAAGATCCTCAGGATAGTGAAAAAAAAAAAACAAACCACTGTTGTGAATCACCACAGTATTCTTAGCCTTTCCCAGAGAAGTATTTATTGCAGTTTAGGATAGAATTGTCTCTGCAGACTTACCGGCTACTTAAGGGCACTGCCTCCGTTGGCTTACCAGATAAATCTCAAAGAATACTCTGACATCTATGAGGTCACACATGTAAATATTTTAGGTGAAAGAGATGTAGAGAGACAAAGATGAGGGAGGGAATTTAGTGAGTATGGATTGCAATCATGGATTGACATGAACAGAATCATGGGACTTGGACTGCAGAGACTCTTCATACCATTATATGAAAGCTATCCATCTCTTACTGTGCGTCAGTAATCTCTCAGTTTGCTGGTAATTGCTATGAAAGGTGTGTCCATACCCACTCTTAACAAAAAAACCCCACTGTTTAAATAGAACATCTACCAGGAAACAAATGTAAAAATTGTGATGTTCTAGAGCAAGGAGTGCAGCTTAATAGAGAAAATTATTTCATATAATTGGGAGATCTCTAAATGTAGAATTGTTAAGTCTTATGTGTTTGTTACATGCTGGAATGTGCTCTTACAACTGGTTTTAGTCCACCCTCAACAAAGGTGTATGTGTCCCTTAATTGCTGCTTTCCAAGCCAGCTATTTATGCACAGATAACTATCAGAGAAACAACCTTTTTGCTTGCTCAGATCTGTCCCTAGAGAGAAGGGTGGCTTCAGGTCTTATCCCCTAGCTTTTCTCAGACACAAGGCCATACACAATAACATGCTGAGCTCTTCAGATGCAGTATTACCATTATTCATATTACTGTTAATCAGGAAAGCCAGTTGATTAGTATAGATGGCCAGCTACCCTAGAACTTTTTATTTTCCTGTAGTAGATAATTTTTGGAGCACTAATGACAGGATATTTGTTCATTTGGGGGGGGGGTATGTGTGCATGTGCATTATTATAAGCCTGTCCTAAATGAAAGGGGTCCAATTTTACTGGGCCGCTTAATTCACTAAAATGCAAAAGCTTCTAAAACTGTCTTTTGCTCTTTACTCATTCTATCAAAATACTTTTGTATGTTAAACCCAATCACATAGTAGATAGCACTTCAGAAAAGGTGTGTGTTCTCTTAGTGTTTATCTTGCTACAAATATACTTTGATTAGGGTGCTATTCATTATTTTTGTGTTTTCATGACTGGTTTTAGCCAATTAGTAGGGCTGTTTTCGAATGTTCTTTATATTATGTTTTTCTAACATTAATCCTGGATTTGACAAACTGGCTTAATGAGACATCTTTAAAACTAGTATTGCTTTGAACGTAGTGATCTTGCCAGCTCGGGGATTTTCTTATTTCCGTCTCAGAATGAACCCTAGTAAATGGCTGAGAATGTTGCAAAGCAGGATTTCGTCAAATAAACGTACAGATAAGCACTGACAATATGAATAATATATACAGGAAAAACTCAGTCCATTTTCTCAGTGTCTACCTTTTGCTTACACAAGTCTTCCTTTTTAAGGCAGTCTTTTCTCCCATTTGTGATAATAAATGTGTAATTTTTTTTTTCCCAAGGAATGTAATTCCCCAGTAGGAAAGACTTGAGAATTAAACATAGCATTGTAAAGGGAGTTGAAGGATACTGCTTAGTTCTGTGATCAGTCCTAATGAAAACTGATGTCAACTTCAGTATTAGGTGCCTTTTTAATTCCTCCCAGGAGAAGGTCATAATGTGTTTATTTCTAAAGAAACAACATTTATCAACCCTCAAGCTCAGGTGCGTGAACCCAGAAGCCCCAGCCTTGCTTTGGAACAGTCAAGTCACCACTGCATATAATTTGAACTTTAGCAAAAAGATTTGCGCATGAACTCCTAGGCCCAAAAGCAATTCCAGCTCATCACTGCACATAACGGCATAGTCAGGTTTGTGGAATGCAACTGTCTAGACATAGGGTCACCAAGATCCAGCATTTCCGACAAGCTCTCCCAATTTCTAGAACCTAATTTTAGATTTCTAAAATGTGTCTATCCCTAGTCTTTCAGGAAACATGCTCTGTTGTGTCCTATAATCTTAACCCCCCATTCTGACATGACACAAATTGAGAATCCAGCCAACTGTCTGTCCTTGCAGAGATTTAAAAACAGAAGGTGGGGATAAGTGGTTGAGTTTGATCATCTGAGGGAGACATATACAAGGCCAGAGAGGCTGAGGATGAAGCAGACTAAATGAATGATTCAGTGGGAGATAATACAAGTCAAGTTTTGTAGTTTTGAAGCCATAGTTGTCTATTACTTACAAATAGGCTTTATTAAACGAATACCAGACAATTTTAAAAAGGCATATATTATGTGTTCAGACATAATTTGATGATACTCAGTTGCACAAACATTACATTGTTAGATACAGTGAACGGATGACATGGTTTGTAGTTCTTAAGCTCAGATTTCTTTACAGATACACTCAGAGAAGACATTTCACTAGTTTCCTGTTGTATTTCACTAGTGTTCTGGATATTTTTCAGCTCATATTAGTTCTGCTATTTATAAGTGTACTCTATTGTTGTTATATCTTTACTGCTCTTAGGTATTGCCAGAAGAAAATTGCTTATGAGTGATCTAAGCCTGATTAAGTGACTTAGTTCAAAAGTGACACATATACATTGCAGTGGTTTTAATTAGAGGGTGTTTTTGTCCTGTCAGGTCTATTCCTATATTAAATGAAGCTTATTCAAATTACTGTCATGCAGGCCAAAGCCATAATCGTTTGTATAACAGTTTTATCGAATCTCTAAGCTACATCGAGTCAAGCCAGATCAGTAGATGAAGGAAAAAAACCCCATGAAACTAGGAATTCAGTAGCTGGTGTGCCTGCATCTGAATCTGCAGAAGTCATATCCACACCTTGTGACAGTGGACACTGACCTGTTGCTATAGGTCATGAAAAATTTTAACAGTTATGTTAGAACCTATAAGGCTTTCAAAGTCATCATTAAGGTTCACAAAAGATAAATACTAACAATATGCAAAATTACACCTTTCAATGAAAACAGATCAAGAGCTTTTTGAAACAATGCAACCGTTACCCCTGAAATCTTAGCCAAATTCCAGAAAATTTCAGTAAACTGTGGTAAACCAAGTCTAGGTTCTGAATATTTGCATTTTCTTTGCTAATGTAATGAAAAAGGCATTTTAAATTCCCCAAGGTTTTTCTATGTATACTGTTACATCAAATCACTAAAGCACTAGAATTTAGGTTCCTTAAGTTTTTCTGTGTTGACTAAAGATGACTCAATTTAAAAATTGTTATATGAATGAAAATCATCACTTAAGTATGGTGAAACACAGTTCTCACACAAAATCAGAAACAAAACAGAGAATCTGCATACTTCACAGAATATGTAATCATCTGTGCTATTCTAGATGTTAATATTAGTTTCCCTCATCTTTTCCAAATCATAAATTTCACTCTAACTTTTAAAAAATGTTTAGAAAAGATGAAAGAAGTAAATTAAGAACAGTTCGAGTGGCAAAGAGCACAGAGCAGATACACTAAATCAAATTCTCTTCTCAGTTACATTAGTGCAACTAAGTGTAAAAAAAAAAAATATTAAAAGCCTCTTCTCAGTTACATTAGTGCAACTAAGTGTAAAAAAAAAAAAAATATTAAAAGCAGTGTAATATGTTTATATCATATAGATATGTAGCACCATAAGTGACAAATAAAATATAGTATTTAGTCAATAGCTTAGTAATTTGGAATATTTAAATTCTAAAAAAATATTTAATAGCTAGCATCGACTTGCATTTCTGTTGCCAATCAGACTGTGATATGCCTTTGAATATTAAGATTCCTTTTCTCAATTATGCTAGTTAATGAATACTCCTTTTGAAGACATAGCCTAACTACTTCTTACACGAATAGTATAAATACACTTTTCTAAAAGAATGCCAAACCAACAATTTTTAAAAGGCATATATTATGTTATCAGACACATGTTGGTGATGCTTAGTTGCAGAAACTTAACATTTTTAGATACAGCAAACAGATAACTTGAGAAACAGCTTAATGAGTTTGCTTACTTGTAGCCAAGCTGTCGACAGACCACAGCTGCGTCCTTATCAGACCATCCATCATCACAAATTGTGCCCCACTGGCCATTGATAAAAATCTCTACACGTCCTTCCTTCTTATTCTCACCATCCATCAGCCTGATGGGAGGACCTGGGAATAAATTACTGCTGTCAACTCACAACAACAGAAGCCAGAACTAGTACTTTAAGTCATTTTCATCGCGTTCAGTATATAGGGTCAACCGATGTTTATGTTCGACAAGCCTATTATCAGCTGTTAAAGTAGTCATATTTTTCCTGGCTGGCAAAAGGAAGCAGTTTGTACAAATTACAAGACAAATATGAAATACTACTGTATTTTAAACTTCAGAATTCATCTGGTTCCTTCATTTCATCCAAATATGTGACATAGGTCAGAATTTGACCACAATGAGCACAGAACAATTCTCCCCCTAAAGGCAGAAAACACCCGAGATCTCTTTGATATGATACCCGTGCAAGCTGGACATGTTTTCCTTGCAGAAACTTTATTGGTGAATTTAACTATGTCTCAATTCATAAATCCATTCTCAAACTGGTTGCTACCACTCCTCTTAACCACTATCTCAGCAAAAAAGTGCAGCATTGTGTTGAACTTCAGTTATTACTTACCATTATGCATGCTGTTCTATAGCGTATTTTGTGTGATAGCATGATGTTCTACAGCGTGTTATTCTAGACTAATGCATGATTATTTTTCTAGCAATTTAAATTGCTTATTCAGATATGTTCATAATACAAAATCTCACGTGGATTAGTCACACTTAATTAATCACGGTTCGTTCAGTGCTTGGCCTGTAGTTAAATTTTGAATCATTACGCAAAGTACGTATTTGATTCTCACGTTAAAACTCCTTTATAGCATGCAAGCAATGCAAGCAGCCTTAAAACAGTTACGAATTCCTCTGAGGCCTCTTTATAATGTTTAAGTGAGAATCGCCTTCTAAGTCTTTTAGTATGTCATACTTTGTAATCCTTAATACACTAATGAGAGTTTCTTTTTAGAATAATTGGAAAGACTGTTTCTCATTCTTCTAACCTGTTCTTAATCTTTTCTAAATCTGTAAGGATGAGAAATTACTTAATTATGCTCTTAAATAAAGCAGTATTTAGATACATTTGCATTTGATACTTAATTCAGATTAATTTAGGGTATGAATAACTTTTGTATACCAAACCTTACTCTGGATCAGAGCTAGTTAAATCTGGCCAAGTTCATTAATTAAAAGAGGAAAGATTTGAAAACAAAATTAAAGTCTGTTTGCTTCAAATGTCATTTAAAGCATATGGTTTATACTGGAGTTCATACTGTCTGGACAGTTACATGAATTAACTTCACCAACTTTCTGTTTAGCTACATTGTCATGAGCTTAACATACTAAGCAACTGTTGTTGTAGTTATTGTAGTGTATTCTATCTCATTGTTAGTGTTCCTTAATGTCTGTATTTCCTCAAGTCATATCATCTACTAAATTCTCATATTTTTCCACTGAATTCATTCTTACCAGGAGAAAAAAAAAAGGCTTTTTCAAATGCGGGGAAGTAAATGGTAACAATAGAGTCTTTGTCCACTTTCCAATCAGAAACCTTGTAGGAAATGTCAGATACACTGTCTTCATTTTCTTGTTGAAATTATGTGTTATTCTGGAAGAATATGATTTAGGTGAAAATTATTACCCAGCTAGAGGCATGGGATATTAATGATACACTATAGCTATTTTATTGTTATCTTCTTGTGTTTTAGAAAAAAAATATATATGAGCACAATCTTAATATAACTTGCTGGTAATGGGGGATGTGAAAATGTTACCATATGGATGCATTTAACTGAACCAGACCTCCTTCAGCTAAGATTATATTTTATAGGAATTTGAGCAAAGCAGCACAGATGGTTTGCATCTGTAAAGACAGCAGTCATGATTTGAATTCCTGTTATTTTTGGTCTGAGAAAATTCTTTCTACCAAATATGATTTGACATCATCTACACATAATGGAACAGTACTGCATCATAAAACATTCATTGGCTTGTGAGAGGTCAAAAGGCTATAAAGAAAAAGACTGTAAGGAGGGAGAGACTAGAAAAGTACATGTGGAAGTGCTGACTGTTGTTACAACGGGTAGCAATGTCATGCAGTAAATCCATGTCTTAGTTTGCAGGCTAGACCTTCAGTCTATAATTTCCAGAGAACTTCAGGCACCCAGGCATACAAATCTATTACATTTCAGTAGAAGCTGTGAATCTAACTCCACTAGTTATAATTCTAATTTCAAAATCGACTAAAATATACTTGGGTAGATAAAGAATATCGGCAACAATTTCGTAAAAGGCTACCTACTGACAAGCTACAAGCTTTGTATGTAGCAAATTTTAAAAATGAAACTTTCTCAGAATTGCTGAGCAACCCATTGTTCCCCTGTAATTTTTACTGTGCATATCTGATAGCCAGAATTCTTGTTTAATTATCTACATGTGTGTTTAGGAATCTTTGGAATTCATTTATATATATTTTTGTTCTACAGTGATGCTATGTAATTAGTATTTTTCTCTCCTTTTATTATTTGTCTTTTTATTCTTTTTTCATGCAAGTTTGTAGGCTTTTTGACATTGGAACTGGCTCTTTGATCTGTGTTTGTAGTATCACTCTGTCCTGGTCAGCAAGCGGGGCCCATTCACGCAGGCACAATATAAATGATAGGCAATAGTAATAAAAAAATAATTTCATGCTTCTCGCCCTTCCTTCTTGCTGTCTCTGAAATTCCCTTCTTTCTCCATATCTCTTTTTTCGGATTGTCTGAATGTAAGGCCATAGGAGGATATACTATTGATTTATATTCCTTGGTGCTCGGGTACGTCTCCAACTTTTGATAGCATGAGACAGTTACTTAGGACTTGGAGAGTGCTGAGTGAAATGCAGTATACCATTAGGAAGTGCTGAATAGGTGTAAAGTCTGGTGAAGGTTGAGAGAACAGGATCTCTGGAATCTGACTTTGTTACCTTACAAATTTGTGTTGATCTTTACTGTTCTGGCTGTTTATGTTCCTTTAAGCAAAGCTTGATTACTTCCTATGATCTTCAGGAGAAAAGTGAGCTTTTTTCCCTTCCTGTTCCTTCTTTGCACACATCTGCCAAATATTAAGATTTTGAGCATCCTTAAGTATCCTATACTTTGCTCAGATCTGCACCCACCGCAATACTCATACTGTGACTTTACCAAAGAGATGCCTTACCAAGTGAGAGTTTATGGCTGTCGTTATCTGGATGACAAATGAGTCTGACATCCTCCTGATGGTTGCAGTTGTGGTTTCCCCACTCTCTCCTTGAGCATTGCAGAAGGTTTGTCTCCTTCCCTGAGCAGCTGACATCATCCAACCAGATGGGCCCAGAGCTTCCTTCTGAGTAGCTCTCAGGCACGCTTTTTCCATACCTGCATAACACATACATACACATAACATTTGGTCCGCAGTGGTCAGAGGGCATGTTATACTTAAGCACTAGAAAGGAAGGCAATTATTTCAGGTTTCTCAAGTAGTAACAGTAAACAGCATTAACCATGACAGAGCAGGTTCAGTTAGCATTAAATTCAATGAGAGCACCATATGCTGCTTCTTCAGTAATGTTTTTTTTTTTAAGGAATTACTGTTACATTAATACAAACTTGAGAATGTGATACCTTTGATTAAGACCTCCCTTCAATCAAGCATATGGCTGTCTCACTGACTTTGAGACTTAAAGCATGGTCTTAGTATTACATATATTTAAATGTCACAATCTGGGGGAAAAATGAGACAAAATTCTTTTTTGAATGTGAGCTGTTACAATCTGAAGGCAAGAGAACAACCACCTTGTGAGAGTGTATCTTTGTAGCCACAGTCAGCAGGAAAAGTAGTGAAGAGTTGAATGCATGAAACTCTAATGGGATTTTTTTCTAAAATATGCTTTTCAGAACATAACAGTGTTCCAGGGCCAGACTGTGGGTTTTTCTGAGCTAGATCCAGAAGGACTTATACTTTGAAAATGTCTGTGATTTTTAATGACTGTTCGACAAGCAAAGATTTTGAAGAATCAAACTTCTATAGGCAAAACAGAACACAACAAATCAGTTTTTCTCTGTAGCATATGCATTATCTCAGTTAGCCAAAAAGATGATTGGAAGGAACTCGGTGAATAAACCCTGTTGAATCACAGCCTCAGTTGAAGCTTTTTCTTCTACCTAATCTGAGGCCATAAATATCTCTTTGAGGCTGAGGGAAGCAGGCTTTAATGGCTTTTAACTCAGTAGTTTCCATGAAGCAGTCAGCGAATATTAAAAAAACAGACTCTTGAATAATGTAGGGTTCATGTAAATGTTTGTCATCATTGTCAAGTCAAAGAGTCAGATATCTAATATCAAGTAATCTTACTTAAATCCCAGCTGCCGGCAAACCACCTGTGTATTCAGCTCTGTCCACCCATCATCGCAGATTGTGCCCCACTGCCCAGTATAATAGACCTCCAGGCGTCCCTCATGACTGCCTTTCCCACTTGTTAGTCTTAATGCACCATCTGTGTCATTACAAGTAAGGAAAAACAAAAACAAGAATCAGTTTTTCTGAGGTCCAATTATGGTTCTAAAACAAAATTAATAACATTGTGTTTACTGCATCTGATCAGAATATTAGACTACCAAATGTAGTGCTGATCACTAGGTGTCATCTAATGAGAAGATGGAAGAAATGCCATAATGCACCCGGTCAGCTGTGAAGTGTTGCCTAATACAATTGCTTAAGTGCAAGAGAAATAGCACAAGATATTGATCCCCCCAAGCCCTTATTACATGCCAGGTCCGCAGGAGTGGGTTCTGATTATGTGATTTCACTGTATATACACCTTATCTTTTTCTTTGTGTATTCTGTTATTTCCCATTGCTTTTATGCTGAAATGCTTACTGCCGTTCACAGATGTAATACGCAGTTAAGGCATGCCCCACATAGTAAGTGGCAATTAGCGTGTTACTGAGGAACCAAGGCTTTGTGTTAAATAATGACATTTTCTGTACCTGTAAAATTTCCATAGCCAACAGCTGGTTCATTTTGATACTGCCAGAACACTTTATTACTGTGGGGTTTTGTGCATCTGCAAACTTTAAAAATTCTCTTTCCAGAGCTGTGAACTCTGCATTTGTCACTGTTTTCCCATGTGATTATTGGTAATTGCAGTACCTGTGAGAGGTGTGCAGGAAACGCCAGCATCTTCTTTGTGGCCACAGTTGTGTTCTTGCCAGGAGCTTTTTGGACACTGTTCTATAGATAGTTCATTTCCTGTGCACTGCACTTCATCCAGCAGCACGGGACCTGAGCCTTCTCCAAAGTAAGCCTGGCTCCATGCCTTGGCAACACCCCTGTCGAAATGTAACAAACATCCAGTCAAGAACAAGCAAGCTGAAGAGTCTGGGAGTCACGGGGAAGAGCTAGAGTTGCACATCCAGCTTCTAAAATAGCAGCTGGGACTGCCTAGGTAGCTGCTGCACCGGTAACTGACAATGCAGCCCGCATTACGTCCTGTCATGTCATGTGGTTCCACAGTCAAGTCAACTTCAGTCTCAGCTGAGGCTGTGGAGCGACTTGAATGTACCGTTTCCACACTTCCACGGTTTGAACAGATTTAGAACATCATTTTCTATTGTTTTGTATCTATGAGATTTTCCTTTTCTGTCCCTTTTGATTTTTAAGCATAACTTTCCTAGAAGAGATTATAGATGTACAGCTTGGGTATGAGGATTCTAATTTTAATTTTCATTTAATGTTTATATGTAGTAAAAATAATCCGATACATATTTCTACAGTGACTTTCATCTGTTGTCCTCAAAGCACGTTAATCAAATCTCAAATACCCAGATGAGGCAGATAAGTGATTGTTCCCCATTTAGTCACGTAAAAACCACAGCAAAGAGATCTTAAGTGACTTGACAATGTCATACCAACAATCAGTGGTAGAAATAAGAACAGAAAGCAAACCAGTGACTAGCCTTGTGTGTGTTACACTCTTTATGTCAGCCTGGAGGATTTTGAGCACAGAAACCTACGTAAATTGAAAATGCTCCATTGTTTCAGCATTACAGAAATTATGCAGTGTTTAACACTTGATGACCTATCAGGATTTTTCCAGTTCTATTTAAGATACCATGTCTTTCATATGTAAATGTTTTTCATGGTTTGGTTTCTTTCCACTCAACAGTTTCTCTGTTCATATATTCAGTCTAGTTTTTATAGGAGTATTCTCAATACCTGTTGAAAATGCTCCATTGTTTCAGCATTACAGAAATTATGCAGTGTTTAACACTTGATGACCTATCAGGATTTTTCCAGTTCTATTTAAGATACCATGTCTTTCATATGTAAATGTTTTTCATGGTTTGGTTTCTTTCCACTCAACAGTTTCTCTGTTCATATATTCAGTCTAGTTTTTATAGGAGTATTCTCAATATCTGTCTTCTTTTTCAACTTGTAAGACTGAAACGTCTATCTAAATTTTTTGCTGTAATGAATTACCTAGCTAAAGGATTAGTTTAAATTCATTAACCTACAGTTTGGGTGCAGGGCTCTATATTAATTAATTTGGTTTAAAGAGAGTTTTCCACTACCATCCATTTATTGCCACGTAACACCTAACAGGAATGGTATGTTCAGCTTATACTGAAAACATGACAGGTCTTGACTATTTTGTTTCAGGATGTAATCATTCAAACTCTTAACTGGCTTTTGCGACTGTGTGCCAGAATAGTATGTTGCTGTGGGTTTTGGTTTTTTTTTTTAATATAAGTTGCAGTAGTTCATGTTTTTAAGGCACTGACTCATTAATCCACGTATGGATTTAGATAGTTGTGGATTTCATTTCTAGTGCTTTGTATAAATATGTAACAATCTCTGTTCTCTCTTTTTTTAAAAGGAAAACAATACTAAATTTACAATTAGCAATCATACAAATTCTTGATAAACAGTAAAGGGGTATGGGAAAAATAACAGTAAGAGGTTTATAAAAATTAAATTAGAATCGGGAAAAAGTTCTGTAACAAGGAAGGATGTGGAAATTCATGGTAGACACTGTGTAGATGGTAGTGCTCAGTAAATAAAAGCACACACAGGAAAGGTAAATGAAATAATCTGTTTTGCATTTTCGTTTTGTTTAAAATCAATTTGTTTTTAATATTTTCAAGCTAATGCGCTTCATTAATCTTGAAAATGCACTGTTAATTTTCAGGCTGTTTCTTTGATGACCAGATGTCTTCTTCAAGTGGTGGAGAACATGGAAAATATCAAAATGCAGGTCCGTTTTGCTCAGCAGGGAGAAGAGTTCTAATCTGTGATTGCTTCAAAGAAGCAGGTAACAAACCAAAAATATCCTCAAACACTCAGCAGGCAACATTTTAGCAAAACACATAGCTTCAGTCTGAAGTCAGTACTTTATTTTTGAGAGTTTTTTAATTAGACGTTACCTTTTCTTCTGAATGACCTTCCTAATTCTAAATAACACATTAACAGATATCTTGGTCTAATTTTTTTCCTTTAGCAATGCCAAGAAGAATTTTAATAGATTGGAAATTATATTTTTCTGTGAGATTTGCAAACATTTCCTGATTGCCCTTACTATTCTTTCATTTAGTTTGTTAAGTAACCATGCGTTTTTATATCTAGCATTAATTTACTGAACACTTGTATTTTGCAATGCTGGTAATGGGAAAAAGAGCCAAGTCCTCTATCTCTTATAAAGAGCTGCTTTTTGAACTGGTTGCCTATATAGTAAACTAAGAAAATATAATCCATAGGATACACTAAGGGTAATACTTATTTCAAATCTAGCTATCCCATTTATATTTAAGCATCTAAACAAATAAAAATGTCTTGGTTTTCCACTGTATCTTTCTGATGTAGCAGGATAGGCTCTGTGATTTCTCAGCACTTCAGGCTATTTTTGTAGAATTGAATAACTACGGACTGAAGAGCCTACTTCTAGGATAACTATTTTTATTAATATTACCCTAAATAAATTATTATAGGCTTATTACAGAAAGCCTGGTTTACTGGTAGTTTTTAAGATGATTGTACGTTGGAACATTTGCATGTATAAGATAAATTATCTTCATTTAAGTTTACTGAGTAGTATTTGCATATATGCAAACTTCACACAAAGAAAATTCTCGTACATAGCATCCATTTCTTGTATTTTTTTTTTTAATCCTGATGCTGGTACAAATGTATAGAAAATGTTAGAAAAAAAATCCTTATTCATTAAGAAGCTGGCTGAAATCCAAGAGAGAATGCTTGACTACTCTGAATGTTGAAACAAATTATACCATAATCTAGTAAGATTCTCTGGTGTTTCAATAAAGCAGAAGCAACACATCCCATTACTATAACAGCAGCAACTTGTATCAAGCAAAAAGCATTTGAGACCAAATAATAAAATAAATTATCATTATTTTTCACTTGTTAATGGTAGATTAATATTCTGAAGTTTTATAGGAGTGCTACAGAAAAGTTGAAAGGGTGTGGGAAGCTACTTACTGAGATGTTTTACTTTTACAATTTGTGGCACGTTTCCAGGTTATTTTTATTACTTCATACCTGGTCTACTGCCACTGTTGGTAAAATTTCACTTCACAGTAACGAGCACATTTGTCAAGACATCTTGATTACTTGAGAAATTCTGTAAATCTCTAGACATATTTCAAAAAGACTTAGCACCATCTTAATACAATTTATTTACTCAGAAAAAGGAATCAAATTAGAAGTGTCCGAGAACTGCAGTTTCTGAACATTAAATATAAGAGATGAAATGTTTTAGTGTAATCAGTAAGGAAGCAGGTTAAGAGCATGACATTTGTCATTAGTACACAAAAATGTAAAGCATAGCTTAGTAACTTCCCAAATTTATTAATTGTGGCCCAATTCAAAAGCAGAAAAAGCCTGTAAGAAGATAGACTTTCTTTTAGGTATTCCCAATTGAAAATGTACAGGAGTATAGAAATACAGCATAAAATAAACTTGGGAAAAATGAAAATCTGATGTCAGAGGAGCATGTTGATTCCCACATGGCTCACCAGGAGATCTAGAAGCTTGTAAGTACTGCACAGTTCTCATCCTTTTGAGCCAATTTGGATGGCACCAGCAGTCCAAGGCCTCAGTTTCACGTTACAAAACAAGTACACTCTGGGGGCCACCCATTAATGCCACAAAGCTTGCTACTTTCAATGCCGCTTCTTTTAATTCATCATAATCCTAGCAGGGTTGAACAGGCGAGTTCTGATCCAGTCTCCTCTGCACTGACCTGCTTAGTTCTCATGCAGTCTGTTTCAGACATAATCCCCTTCTCCACCGTGGGTTTACATCTTAATATCTTCTCTGCATCTTGCTCCTAGTTCTTTCCCTCTTCAACCCATCTGGCCTTTCATCCCAACTGTCCCCATCTCCTTCCTCTCTGATCCAGCAGTTCTCCTCTTTGCCTCCCACTTCTGCAGCATCTTTCCACAAATACTGAATACTTATCTTCTGTGTGATATCAAAATCACCCCTGGCTGTACAGAAGAGGAGCAAGAAAATCCTGTTCTGCTGCTGTGACTATATTATGGACCATGCTTAGTTCAGACATAATCACTGACAAGCTTAACTGTCAAAACTTCAAACAGATATCTACTCAGTATATGCAAACTGACAATCTTCAGAGACTCGTGACTTAAACAAATCTTGAGAGATTCTCACAGGCATGCCAAAAAAACATATCCTTTCTGACAAAGCAGTGCTCTTACTCCAAAGCAAGGAGACTGTTACTCTTCAGTAAAATGGATGTAAGGATTTTAACAGTCAAAGCAACTTCCTTTCCTTCACCTACGGTTTTTGATTGAAATTTTACTGAAACTGTAGTGAGTTTTCACTAAAAAGTCAGCATTTATTGAGGCACATCCTTTGTCTGTCCTACAGACAAAATTGCCCCTATCATATGACACTGAAAACTGGATCCTATAAATCAAAGTTCCAGGGAATTGAAAGTAATGGTGCTGTACCTGAACCTTCTATAAACAAACTTAGTTACTGCTTCAAAGTATTAGTGTGATTTTAAAGGAGCATCTTTTGACAACTCCAAGCCATGTATCTGACTAACTCTCCTGCTTTGCTGCTGGTGTAGAAAATATGTAGAAAAACAAACCCAAGGCCAAGCTGCCGACAGACAACTTCAGCATCTGCATCATCCCACTGATCATCACAGACAGTCCCCCACTGGCCAGCATGGTAGACTTCTACTCTTCCTTCGTGAGCGTTGTTCCCACCAGCCAGCCGGATTGGAGTAAAGACAGGGGCTGTGATCAAACATAGAATACAGGAAAAGGTAATTTCTTTCCCAAAATGTTATCCTGATAGTAAAGAAAAAAGAAGATGGCTTAATGGTTTCTCTGACATCACTCAAGAACCACACTTTATTTTTTCTAGTTAGATGGAAAACCTGAAATTAAACTTTTTAGAAATTAGTTCCCCTAAGCTCCACTTTCAGTAGCTGAAGAATATTATACAGACAAGTAACCATACTGATCTTGAGTTACTTAAGCGTCAAAGTGTTCACAGATACTTAGGGCTGTAAGGCCAAATACTACAATCAGTCAGTAGAGCTGCATTTCTACCAGTAAGAGCAAAATTGGCTCTGTATAGGCTTGGTCCCAGAGGGTAAAATCTGAAGAGGCAAAAATTCTTTCATTGCCACAGAAGTAGAAATTCATCCTCGTGTTTTCTCGTTACTTTGGTAATTCCAGTCAGAGCAGTGAAATCTCACGGACTGTGGAGTCTCACTTTAATTGTGTAACTATTGTTCCCTTCCCGTTTCTAAGATACGGTTTGATTTTCACCCTTTCAAATCATTAGCCCTTTTCTGGTCCAGCAAGAAATTGTCTTGAAAGCATCACTTCTGCATAAAGCTATAATAGTGGAAACAGGTTAAAACCATGTGGAAAAAAAAAAATCGCTCTAGTATTTAAAAGGTTATTTTAAAGTTTCACCATATCTAACATCTGAATGATTTTAAATGTGATTAATTTTTGTGTAGGCCTTCCAACCACTTAATGCTACTATTTTATCTGTTTCTTGGCTTAAAAAAAGAAAGCTGAGGGCATTTCTCCAATTTCATTGTACTATTTCACTGGTATGAAATCTGTTTTTATGTAGTTATTTTAAAAGGCTAGTTGCAGTAGAACCTGCAAAATGTGAAAGCTTCATCTAGTCTGCTGAAACTCAGGATCAATTTAATTCATTTCAGATATCCTGGACTCTAAATTAGTCATTAACTTCCTTTCAGCATTATTGAAACAGACAACAGTCCTTTAATAAATTTATCTAAGCAAAACAAAGTTTTCTGGTGAAAATGTCCATAAACAGAAGGAAAACCTTATGATCTAAAAGTATAATTTGCAAATTTATAGTTTTCAGTTTCTTTAGGCAAAACTATTTCTCTTTCTTTGGTCCTGCAACTTGTCTCCTAGCTTAAAAAGATTCTCCCTTCCCTCTACGCTATAGTTTTCTAAATTAAGACCAAAATTATTTTTTAAAAGTAATTTATCAAAATATTCCTCATGAATAGTGGAGCTTTAGGACAAAAATGCATCTGCCTTTGGATAGGAATGTAAGTAGGAGAGGACAGGCAGCACAGAACTGGCTGCAGCCATACATGTTTTGGTTACAGCTGAAGAGATTGCCATTGCCAGATCCTCAGCACTGCCAGCCTAGTCTTCCTCGAGGTCAGCAAAATCTTAAATCTGAAGGCATAATTGCCCATTTAGTTGCTGTTTATCATGTTCATTAAAATAATTTGAAATATCTTAAAAACATTAATAATACTTTTTTTCCTAACAATATCATTTTGACTTGTGTGAGGTAGCAGTCTTCAGCTAGGAAGACTTGGACCCGTTTTAAATGTATGCAGAATAGGGCAAAAACTTTGCAGTTCCTTGTGCGATGTTGTCCATGTTCACAGTAAGGAATGTCATCCCAACACTTCGGTGCTAAAGAAGAAGGCATAGCCTGTTTGAAACTGCTGCTCCTCCCTAATGTTCAGTAAAAGCTGACAAATTGACATGTAGCATATGTAGTTACCAAAGACAACCTCCAAGTAGACAAATAAATTAATAAATAAATAATTTTTTAAAGAATGTTTAAAAAAATGTGGGGGGAAACAATCCTACTTTTACAGCCAGAGATTCTCGCTGCTTCACCCTTTCTCACAACCTGCATCTCAAAGCAATAATTTGCTTGTTGATTATGGAAAGGTAAAAAGTGGTTCAGCTAGTTGCTGCTTGCACAGCATAGAGGGATTTGAAACAGTTAATGCTGTGATGATTCAATCTGTTTAATTTCCTGTTCCAAGAAGTCTTAATATTTTTTTCTAATTTAATAATGAGTAATTATTACCACCTCTATTTAAATAAGGTAAGGAGTTAACCAAACCATATGTATTTTTTTTACCCAGGGAAGAGCTACATGTGACAGCAGCTGCCATTTTTTGAGGACATGTTCCATCCTGCCAGGCGTCTTTTTCACATAACAGTATATTCTCTTCATCACCACGACAACGCACTTCACTCCAGTAAACAGGAATAAGGCCCAGTCCAGAAAATGGTATGTGTTTTGCTGTACCTTTTTCACTGTAAGAAGAATGATCAGGGTAAGACATTAGAGTGGGAGGAGGGGAAGTGGAACATCTTCTCATATATAAATCTTGGAGTAGAAAAGAAAGGGCTTTCTTCAGCAGTGTAAATTCATCACATTTTCATACAGTTCAGC
Organism: Aptenodytes forsteri; assembly: GCF_000699145.1. Lineage (NCBI taxonomy): Eukaryota > Metazoa > Chordata > Aves > Sphenisciformes > Spheniscidae > Aptenodytes > Aptenodytes forsteri. The sequence continues at coordinate 13,915,472 of NW_008796218.1, read as the reverse complement.
ATTGTCCTCTGCATAAAGAAAAGTAACAGATGTGACCCAGTTCTCGCCATTTTGTTGTGGGATATTTTAGTACAATGGCCTGTGTTGCTGCAGGGTCAGCTACGTTCCTGTTCTCCCGGTTCTTAACTACAAAAATCAACACAGAGTCCACAGTCCATAGGTGAATCTACAGTACCATCCCACTGCAGCTGTACTTCCAGGAGAGGTAAAGCTAATGGGCCTTGCACCCTTATCCTCTCCTTTACTCCATCAAAACGTACCAGTGCTCTGCCCATACACGTCATACAATATGGTTGTGACCGTGCAGCAGCAAAACCACCTCATACTCCCATAGATCAGGCCCGCATCCATTATTCTCTATTCAGCCATTCCCATCCATCCAGAACATTTATAAACAGTTTCCTTTCCTTCCCATACTGAATCTACAGCGACAATTATTGAGCCATCTTTTCTTCCATATAATGCCCAACAAAATTAAATTAAAAACAAAGCCCAAATATTGTAAAATCAAAGGAACAGATAGATGAAAGCACCTGAAAAGCACCAACAATTCCTAGTGAGTTTACCTTCTGGTATATAGATCCAAATTTCTGCCAGACACTCACGATAACAGAAACTTCCAACTACTGTTTGCTTGGGGCTTTTTGGCCTGGATTCAGATTTAAGCCATTTCTGTTGAAAAGACCAAGCCATTCACCCGTATCACTGAACTACTTTTGCTAATAGTGGTCTTGTTCAACTGAAATATTTAGGGTATGGAAGGCAAAAAGAACTTACATGAAAATGAGGAAAGGAGACATTGCACGTAGACAGCTGAAGTCATAAGCAAAACCACGGCCTCCAGATGGCTGAACTTTTATCTCATCTAATCCTCATATTTTTATAAGTTGGCATGGTGTGTCCAGATTAGTATTGAACATTATAAAACAGCTTAGATTTAGTCCTGGCTAGCAGTCTTAAAAAGTGGAATAATCATTAGGAATGTCACACTGCAAGTATGCTATAAAAGCCCCTTACTGCTTGTAGCAAACAAAATCACTACTTTGGTATGTGACTGAAAGAAATGTTCGAAAGGCAATAAAGCCAGCCATATTTTGTGGCTTATTGAGAAAGTGCAAACTGAATGGGGTGCTAAAGGGGGATATTCAAGGAATTTGGTTGCTAACTTGAACAGCACTGATTTTTTAGAAGCTGAAATTGCATTTTATTTTTAAAACTCCCTTTTGGTATGGGCGTTTTCTTCCTTACCTCAGTTTCATCTTACTATTGCAATTGCAGTATCACTGTAGGCATTATCTAGAGTTTAATGACCAAATTATGTTAAAGGGTCCTGTTGATTAACTCCATTCTGACAGTAGTGGGAAGTAGTGGTCAATGAGGGCAATGCAGGGACTTTCAACCTGTCCAATATTACTATAACTCTGTAAAATGTTTCCATGAAAATGTAAAGCTGCAAAACTTGTCTGGTTTTGGGTTTTGTTATCACTGTGCAACTCTAAAAGGATAGAATGGATGATTACCAGGGTAGCCCCATGCTCCTGAGAACCAGGAATTTTCCTATGATTAGGAGCCCATGTAGAGTCTAATTCTGGCCACATTTACGTTTTATAGATTCAGTAACCTCGCTGGTGCTGTTCTTAATTGACGCTTACGTAAGTGAGATCAGGATCAGACCTCATGTTTCTGCTGTTGTGGACATCTCCCGGATGTCTAGTAAAGCAGTTTTTGTTTGCCCTAAGATTTTCTGACCTGTTGACACTTTTCACTTTGAAAGCAAAGCATCTACCCTGGTCTGCTCCTCTCCAGATGCCATATGCAGCTTTCAAATGAAATACTGATTCTCACAGCAACCTCTTTGAAGTACAACGCAATTGAAGGAAGCAAAGGATTCTGGGAAGAACAACTTCAGCATTCAACAACTTTCAAACAGAAAAAAACAATCATCAAACACAAAAAGCCATCAGGATTTGCAAAATAGATTGTCCTTTATACTGAAACATCATTAAAATAAGTTGACTGATTTTTACTCGGGCTGAAACTTACCCAAGTGCAAGCTGTCGACATACGACTGTTGCATCATTATTGTCCCAATGGCTCCCACAGATTGTTCCCCAGATTCCATTCAAATAAACCTCCACTGTACCTTCAAACTCATTCTTGCCACCCTGGAGTCTCACTGACCCTAGTTAAGAAGAAAAAGTAAAAAAATTAAGCCTCCGTTGCTCAATTAATGTATCCCACACAGAAGACTCGGAACCTGATTTTCCCTCTGCAGAGAGTTCCTGTTTCATGTATTACCATCTTTGTGCTCTTTGGGTGAGCTGCTTCTAAGAAGCACTGTGGCACATCTAACATTCTTATACAGTGATATACAAAAGGAGATAACCTTATTTTTTACATGGGGAAAACATTTTGCTTCTTATACCGAAATGACATCACATTTCTGATCCTTGTGATGCTACAACTTTTTTAAAGATCTAATAAAAAAAAAGTATGTATAGACTGCACATAATTATTTAAACGTGGTTACCTCTACCCAAATGAGCAAAAAGTGTATATATATAGAGAGAGTGCTGTACTTTTATCTTCCACATAATTCCATCCAACTTCAGGGAATCGGAAAACAACCACATGGATTGCATAGCTTTTGCTCTGACCCATGTAATATTATGCATGTTATGGATGTCAGCAGTTTATTTTAGCCAAAGAATGCATTTGTTCGTACTTGTTCTCAGACAGAAAAACATTGGATGTAGTTCTGTTAATTCATGAGAGGTCTTCACCAAATTCTCAGACAAAACAAGCTAAAAACTTGAGGAATCGTCTAAAAGAAGTGAAAAAAAAATCTGCTTCTTGAGAGCTGCAGAACACAGAAATCCAAGAAAATTAACACATTTTGCTTTTTTTTATTACAGTAGTTTTACTTGAGATGCCAGACGCATCTGCTGTTGAAGGTAGCCAAGTGCCACTGGTAAAGGTGGAAAAAAGCTGGTCATGGGTATTGACTCTACAGAAGCAGAAGAAAGAGTCATAACAGAGCAGTAATTCAACAGGAAGGAATACATTTCTGTTAAATTATCAAACATAGCCTAATTGTATGCATTAGTGTTGCCTGAAATCTCAGTTAATCCATCTGCCTCTGTTCTGTGATCTACTTAAAATCAGAAGCTACACCATCATCCCGTTTGCAGGGGTTTTAGCAATGGGAGAAAACAGTCAATGTTTGTGCCTGCTTTTCATTGTGTATGTGTTCATGTGTGTGTAAATAAGAAAAATATTAACAATAATAATAGGTAGATCCACTTTTTCTTCTCAGCTTTCACTCAGATTGTGTCCTGGTTTTAATTTAGTTCAGTATATTTTATAAAACCACAAAGCCAAACGACTGCCAAATAACTCAAGGAATTAATTAACCTCAAGCTTGGTTTTGTGTGTTCCTTTTTGCCTCCTATTTACTTTCTCAGCAGTAACTTACTGTGCAGTAACTTACAAACAAAATTTATTCAACTCATGTTACGCAGTGAGCTATCATTCCGAATAGAGGATTATTCTGCTGTTGAAGGTAGCCAAGTGCCACTGGTAAAGGTGGAAAAAAGCTGGTCATGGGTATTGACTCTACAGAAGCAGAAGAAAGAGTCATAACAGAGCAGTAATTCAACAGGAAGGAATACATTTCTGTTAAATTATCAAACATAGCCTAATTGTATGCATTAGTGTTGCCTGAAATCTCAGTTAATCCATCTGCCTCTGTTCTGTGATCTACTTAAAATCAGAAGCTACACCATCATCCCGTTTGCAGGGGTTTTAGCAATGGGAGAAAACAGTCAATGTTTGTGCCTGCTTTTCATTGTGTATGTGTTCATGTGTGTGTAAATAAGAAAAATATTAACAATAATAATAGGTAGATCCACTTTTTCTTCTCAGCTTTCACTCAGATTGTGTCCTGGTTTTAATTTAGTTCAGTATATTTTATAAAACCACAAAGCCAAACGACTGCCAAATAACTCAAGGAATTAATTAACCTCAAGCTTGGTTTTGTGTGTTCCTTTTTGCCTCCTATTTACTTTCTCAGCAGTAACTTACTGTGCAGTAACTTACAAACAAAATTTATTCAACTCATGTTACGCAGTGAGCTATCATTCCAAATAGAGGATTATTAATGAGTTAACTATAACAATACTGTAGACATATTGCACATTGTTTATCTGTCTTTATAATTTTTCTCTTTGTGTTTTTCTGTCACATACAGAGAGAGTCTGGAATTTTGTTTATTTCTGCTCTTCACCAGACTTTTGTATAGACTATTATTTTCACTTGAAACATCAACTGCAGTCATAGCAAAGTGATTCCTGACATACCAGACAGCAATTTTGAAGATGTCATCTCCAAAAATAAGTTTATTTTTGTACATGATTGCTTACAGTCCTGCATGACACCTACTGAAATCAATACAGTGTTTCCTGAGTACACATTACACAATATTTCTATTCAAATATTTGTAGAAGGGAGTACTCGAAAAATAAAATTCTCTTCTAAGGTCTCCATGGCAGAATTTGGCTCACTCCTCTTTCTGTATTTACAGAATTCCCAATGACAACAGTGGAAGAATTTATTCACATACACAGAGCAAAAGATAGCACAAGAGAGAACCTTTGCACATCAGAAACTCTTCTCCCAACAATTAAAAATGAAAGAAATCTGAAATCCTTTGCATCTCTGGTAGAAGCCTCAGGAAAGAAGCTTGAAAAGCACAGAGTTCTCACTGTGAACACGTACCATTAAAAAAAGAAAACAGCCTTTCCCTCACCACCCGCTCCCCTAAAGAACCCCGGGTGACACCCGGTCCCTGCTGAAGTGGGAAAACGCACTACTGGTATCAGTTGGTAAGGAAGGGAAAATGACTTGGAAGGGACAGTGCCTTATTTCCATGTGCCTGTGGAAAAAGACATAGATGAAAACAATAAATGAAGGATTTTTTAAAACTTCATCTAATATCTCAACAAAATATTTTGGTTTGCCTTTTTCCTGTAGATTTACAGCTGCGTATAGGAACACCAATGTTTTGTGAAGGGTAGTAGCATTCATAACAGACCTTTGTTCATCTCACAAGAAAATACGATAAAGAACCAACTTCTATCACATAGAAGAGAAAACTCACAAGATGATTGTTAAAGGTAATTTTGTAACAAATTTAAAATGTTCTTGATTTTCACCTGATAAGTTAATCTAGAAAGAAATAAAAAGAAAGCCTATTTTTACATGTAACTAATATTAAACCTTTTATTATGCCTGCTGTTTAATAGAGTTAACCGAATATATGGTATAATAATTTTAACATGCTGGTTGCACTGACTCACTACTCTCCTCATAGGACAGTATTGAGATCTACAGCTATGATTAACCTAAACCATCCAGGGCAAAATCCAGCATTCTCTCCTCAAGCAAAACAATAAGTAAAACCATTTTTTTTTAAAGAAAAGTCAGAATTAAAAACCCTCTGAAAGGTTAATATTTCTAACGTATTTTTCTAAGTCCAGTCTAAGTGTTTCTAGCTCAGTATTTCAGCACTGTATCCAACAAGAGTGGAATGATACAGTATTTTTTGTTTCATATGCACTTTGAAGTATGTATCAACCTATATCATATGATGAGTCATAATTATGTAGCAAACAAATCAAATAGCAAACTAACGGGAAAATGATTGCTCTGTTGTTTACTCAAAATGTTGCGGTATTCAGACACCTGGTAGTTATTTTACTGGATCAAGAGATACATTAGTTACAGTAACATGGATACCTCATAAAACATAATAGAACTTTAAAATACAGACTTTCATTTCAGTAGCTTATTTTTTCTTTCCAGTAGATAAAACTTACTTCATAATGAAACAGATCTGTGTTGATCATAGGGAATTGCAAGATGACCAACGTTATCTGCCATCGTGTATGTTTATGCTCTATTACCAAGTATCTATGATATGATACTATGTAATGTATCATGAATACTCATGATTCAATCTTTGTTATTAAGAATGTGTTAATATCTTAATATCTTATTTGCAAGATAGTCAGTGTTTGCATTGTTAAAATGACCAGGAAGCACTCTTCCCCTTCATAGGCAGCAAGAAAACTAATATTTAGCATGATTAAAAGGATACTGGTTAATTCTTAATTCCACTGGTTAAGTCTTCTACTGTTATATTTGACACCTCAAGCCCATACTGCACCTCAACACCTGTGCCTGCGGGGCTTCCTTCTGTGCTCCCCCTAGGGCACAAAAAGCTCTGGAGAAGAGCATCTGAATTACTTCTTAGAAAACAGGTCTGGCTTAAGCGTATGCATTGGAGGCAGTAGGTTTCTGGAGCCATAGATACGGTAGCATCTCAATTTTTTAAGCTGCGAGTTTTCAGCTCTTTCAGTTGCTGAATAAAACTAAACATGTTGGGAGTAGAGCTAATGCAGTAATACCTACTCTGGCTGTTATGCAATGCTCTGAGGCAACTCACACTTTCTCCCCTCTCCACCAACTCAATATGGTGTCAAGCTTCTGCTTAAAGCGCTTATCAAACCTTCACTGCCTCAACACCAAGCTCAACCAAGGGAACTGTTGAGTACAGGGATCCTGCCCATGGCTCTCGGTGTCCTCCTCAGCGCTGGTCAGGAGGAGGAAGGATGAGGAGAGGTGAACTGACCCCACGAGAGTTAGAAATAAGGCCACAGGACCACAAAGCGGGCCTACTAGGCAGCTCTAGGACACATACTGTAGTCTTACGACGGACTTAATTCAGCCCTATACTGAAGAATACAAATCTACTGTCTTGACAGAAACTCCTTTGTTTATATACACTCAAAAAATACATATGCGTTTCTTCTAATTATGTTCTAGCCGAGGTTACTGACGGTCAATTCATGTTGTTTATATACAGTCTGGTAATTTTAGTTGCCCTGGTATCTGCCCAAGTCAGAGTCTTTCCTATCTGCTATCACTGTTTAAAAGAGATTAAGTTATACTTGCAAATGCAACAAGTAAGGGTATCCAGTGGGTGCTGCTGAGACTTGCTCCGCAACACCTGCCATATAGGCTCAAGATGAGACACACAGGAAAAAAGGGAGAGGAAAACCTCTCAGCCAACTTTTAATTAACTCCAAAAAGCAGAAGAGCTTCAAAGGAATTGCGCTGTTGTGCTTGGCCTCTTTTCCTAAACCATTCTCACGTTCAGAGATGCTGGGTAACTTCAAACCCTATTTTATTTTCTGCGTTTCACTGAGAACAAGCATTGTTGCTCTGTGTGGCTGAATTGCAAACAGAATGGGAAATCACTTCCACTTCTGCTGTACGTGTAAGTGCTGCAGCAGTGGGGTTTATGGTGTTGGCTAAAGGTGTGCCAGTAGTTTCTTTGCAAACACCCGTGTCCAAAGATGTGTAATTTGGCTGTAAATGTAGATTTGGAAAAGAGGAATCAGAAGTTGCCTGTGCCTTTCACCCTGGTGCTGAGTGCTCTGAAATTGAGGTTTAAAGCAAAGCAAAAGAAGTATTTTGAATTGTGGAAATCTGTAAAAACAGCAAATATTTTTAATTCTGCTTTCATTTCCAAGGCGTTCCAACGTGGGATAGTGCCACAGAAAGACCCTGCACTGATAATTCATCTGTGTTGCCCTGGAGTCAATTAGGTAAGTCCAAATTGATATAAAGTGTGAGGGTCTCCCATTGATACGTGCTGTATATCCCATGCAACCACATTACAACTCACAGTATTCCAGAACACTCATGGATGATTCAGAATACATATAAAAGAGTCTATCCCAGCTTCAGAATGAAACTAATTCATTGGTTTGCATGAGGTGCTTGTAAAAAGCTACCTGTGGTATAGGTCAAATCTCACGCCAGTTCAAATCAATGGAAACTTCTCTTCCCTTCCAGAATCAGGCCTGGCTAAAATCAAAGAAATGAATCCTGCTGACTTTAGCAAAACTATGGATGACACTCACTGCGATCAATGAATGCTGTTGTCCATCACTTTCCTGAGCACTGCTCTTAGTCTAAAATTGTATCTATTTTCTCCTGGTATTTTAACCTTGAAAAAAGGGTGCATCCATCAGAACTACTTTTTAAGAACTATCTTGAGAACTTTAGCAGATAGCAGTATTGCATACTCAAGGATCCTTGTATTAGAAGTTTCATAAATATTGTATGTATTGAGTGTGTAATGTGCTGAATTGGTTCCTCTGCAGCAGTGAGATTCATCACATCAACGATCAATGGTTTTAAGGCTCTGAAAAAATAAACTGAAGTGTTAGGAATGTAACGGGCTCTAAAGGACTGCAGTTGTCCTACGTGGTACAGAGCTGCAGAAAATGAGGGGTCTCATGCTGTGCAGCTGTAATAAGAATGGCTCCAGAAGAGCTGCTTCTCAGAAGGAAAATACAGACATTCGTGTTCAATTTTTCATAATATTTTTTTCTTTACCCCTACGCTATTAAAAAAAACCAAAAGACCTTCCATCAACTGCCTGGACTGTAGTATAACAGGTAGGGAGAATAATCTAGTGTTTAGACTATGAGCCTGAGGCTTGGTTCTTCTCTCACAGAAGTTTAGTGAAGCATTATTTGATGGGCATTAGTGGAATTACCCTGTGATAAAAGCAATTGAAATAGAAAGACTCTACGATCTGGCCATTCTGGAGATAGGTATTTTATTTCCAGTTCTGCCACTGATTGGTAGTGTGACCTCTGGCGAAGACACTTACCCTCTCTTGTATTGTTTCCCCTTTGTAAAATAAAGAAAAACAGTTAACCCACTTTACTCAAAGAGCTTTAAATTAGATAGGTAACAACATAGCATGAACAACATGTCATGCAGAATACTGTAACTACGTGCCACATAAACATTGTGCGGCAGCAGTTGCTTCTAGGTACTGAGGCAGGCCTCTTTTCTGAAGCATGAGTACATTACAGGTAAGTTATTAGCAGTAACTAAAATACTAAATTCTGCTGGACTTATGCCGGCTCTGTGCACAGAGTACTCTCGTACTCATTTATTTTCCTCTATGATTTAATTGATTAATCATGGTAATTTATATATATTTGTATTTGGTTTACTTGCTTTCAAGGCATGAATAAATAATACTACCCAGATGTCTCTCATTTTAGAAGGAAGGAAATGAAACACCAAAATCTATTATTTTAAACTATAAAACTGAATTTAGACTGCTACCACATAGTATAATTGCAAAGGTGCTTTTTTTTTTTAATTTTTCAGTGATAACCTTAAAATATAAAGCAGTTTAATATATACACATGCACAAAGTTTAGCCAATTAACTTAGCAGATCAGTCTTAATATTTAAGCTAGAAAAGCCAGGAGATTTACAGTTAAGGCTTTGAAGATGGTATTGTATTCAGTTATTGCAGCTGCCTAATAACTGAGTATGGGCTTCCTTAGCACATGTACTAAAGCAACAGATGCAGTGAGTTTATCTCTGCATAGTCTGTCCTTCTCTAGCTATAAACTGCATCATAACATTGCCTTACTTGCATTTCTTTGCTTCTTCTGAGAAAGGAACATTTTACAGTTAAGGCTTTGAAGATGGTATTGTATTCAGTTATTGCAGCTGCCTAATAACTGAGTATGGGCTTCCTTAGCACATGTACTAAAGCAACAGATGCAGTGAGTTTATCTCTGCATAGTCTGTCCTTCTCTAGCTATAAACTGCATCATAACATTGCCTTACTTGCATTTCTTTGCTTCTTCTAAGAAAGGAACATAACTAACATTGTCCTAACTTCAGGACAAAATGTTACAATAATGTTTATTTCTGAGCAAATGGCCTGATTTATTTCCATGTTCCACCTTAAGCCATCTCACACACTCTCTAATTCTTTCGTATCGCCTCCACGAAGGCTTTTGGACAGATGTTTGCCCTGTTGATGTCACCGAGTTTACCGCTGAGTCCAACAGAAGCAGATGACCTTTCAATTAGAAAGCATTGGCTATTGTTCAGTAGCTATGTCCTCCCTCTTAACAGGGGCTAACCTGGATTTCCTTTTTCTGGGGAAAAAAAAGCAGCATTCTGAAAAGAAACAGCTAAACCCAAACCACGTACTACTTTTGGCATTTTTGTAAAACTTAAATCATACTCGTGCTGAATTTACAGGGGATTCTGGAATTTACTTTAGTAAGCAGAAGATTGGGCTCTTGGCAATAAAATGCCGCGTTCTTCTTCACTGTAACATATTAGACCAAGTCTTCACAAAGTATTTTGGGAACCAGACTGAAGAATTCTGAAAAAAAGCTATAAATATGATGGGCTAAATCAAAGAAGGAACCGTGGGACCCTCTCCCAAACTGAGACCAGTTAAAAGGTGTGAAGTCTTCTGGGTTTTTTTTTCATCTGTGTCTAGTTATCTATTTTCTCCTCTGTGGCATCAGCTGCTTGGTATTCCTTCCAGGGAAACATCTGTAATGCATAACATCATTCTACCTTCTTGAAGGAGTACAACATTTGACTTGAAACACAGCTTTGGAAGCTGCATTTTTTTTTAATGCGTAAATGATCGATATGGACCTTGGTGCCTCCATATGCTCTTCATGTGATATTTTATACCAATATGTATAATTATCACATTGTTCAAATTATCTTTTTTCCACACACCTTCTAGGGCTATTGTTGGAAGAGAAGGATAACAATCCTCTTCAGAGATCTGAAAGTAAATTAATTAAAAAAAAAAACCAACCCCAAACCAACTTCTGCAAGAACAAAATTATTACTAATAATATTAATCATCAACTTACTTGCTGACCTTGTGATAATACAAAATATGTAAAAGGAAGGGCAACAAAGAAGGGAATTTTTATTTTCGTTGCAACAATTATGCTTGATCATTTTTAGTATAGATAGGACATAATTCTTATTTAGGTAGGAGATAACACCAGAGCAACGCAGGAGAAATGTGAAGTCATTCAAAACCAGACTGTACATAAATATAGTTAACCCTGTGGAGGGGTGCCAACACTGATGAAATGTAAAGCTGATCAACTTGCTCAGGGGCTGAATGCTGAAATCGCTGTTTGGTCCTTAGGCACTGAAAACTTACACTGAAGTCATTGAGAGTTTAGCTAGGAGTGTGCGGGGGGAAGCACAGGTCTCTTGGCTGGCTTCACCGATGTCCTCAAGCACCAGCGCTAACTTGCAAACCCCATTATCCCAAGATTGGGGGGGGGGGGGAAGAGAGAGATACCATATGAGCAGTTCGCGTTTAGAGCAAGGCATCCTTTTGCTTTTCTTTCTGCCACTTAAGTTCTGTAGACCGAGAGAGGTGCGCCCGATTACAAAAAGGGGAATGCCAGCCTTTGCTGACTGAGCCTACTGAATACTGAGGGCACAGCTTCTTAACGCGATTTACCTAGTATTAAAATAGCGTCGGAATAAAACCAGGTAGGACCTTCGTCTTTCCGACGCATCTGCTGATGTTAAAGTCTAAACTCGCCTCTCAGAAAAGCCTCCGCTATCATTTTGGCAAAAGGCGTCCGTCCCCTCGTTCCCTGATCCCTCCAGCCACGGGGAGCCGGGTAGGGGATGGTGAGAACGCCGCCGCCCGGCTAAGGCTCGCCGTCCCGCAGCGCCGC